>NW_013562489.1:1324198-1659396 GCF_000835505.1 Exophiala xenobiotica
ATCGTCTTGGATCCAGGAGTGTTTAAACAGCTCTCCAATGCGCCTGCGCCCTTTATATGATCTCTTGCTCTCGCGGCCCTCAGGGTACTCGTTGCCGCCCTCTAACGCAATGACCTTTTTGATATTCTCCATGATGCCCTCAATCCAGCCTCGAATTGAGTCCTGTGGGATTGTTCCCCACTTGCTCATCCATGAGGTTTCCAAGTCAGTTCTTGTCCGCGGAGCTCCCTTAAAGGTAGTAACTCTTTTCATCCATGGCCAGCCTTTTTCGATAGCAGAGAGATCAGGGGAGTTGCCTGGCCAGAGCATCCTGTTGAGGCCTTGTATAGAGTAAGTTCGTCCGATGAAGTGATAGGCATGTGGTGAGGCATTGTCCTCTTGGATGATAGCATCGGGGCCGCACTCGCGAGCAAATGGAATCAGCTTTGGGAGAACAACCTCCTGATTCCTGTTAGATAGAGAGATCTTGAGAGGATAGATTTCAGACCTTGTAATAGCGCCACCAGTCAATTCCTCCCTTACCTCGTCTTACCAGTTTACCTGTCTCTTTAGTAAAGCGCCATTTTGGCTTGCGTCCTGGGAGATTTCTGAGGCCTAGCCGTCTTACGCCATTTGATAATTCCCACTCCTTACGTTTTTCTGACTCGAGAGCCTCATTTAACTCATTAATCTCTTTCTGAGACGCCTCTTTCTCTGCGGCAGTCTCTGCTCGATAGATATGACAGGGACCAATCTTGTCGTAAGTAAAACAACCCCAAAACATGAATTCTGAGTAACCTTTCCAGCGACGACGGATAACAGACTTCTCAAATGGCTCTTCAGGTGTCCGCCATACCCGGATAGAACCTCGTCGATGCCCCAGGATAACGCTCGTTTCATCGCTCCAAATTACCTTCTTCCAATCCTCGAGGGTCCAATCTTGATGCGCAAGACAAAACGCAAGCCGCGCCGCACGTTGCTCCAGATTAAGGCCTGGTTTTGTCGTTGGTTTTACGCTGTTTAGGCCATGTTTATGAAGAATGCGAAGGGCTGTTGATGTGCTAACACCATGCTCATAGGCTAGAACTTCTGCGGATTTCTCTCTTGTGGATCTATTTGTTCTCAATGAACTCAGAACTTCCTCTTCCTTGACTTCTAACACTTCTCTTGGACGCCCTGGTTTATATCCATCCTCAACGAAATGGTCGAGGACTCGAGGATCCTCTTGCGGCGTAAATCCTCTCTTCCTTGCCTTCTCCGCAATCGCTCGGACAGATCGCTCAGGGATCTTGGTATAGGCTGCAATTTGCGCAGTTTTCCAACCGATGGAATGCAGGGTAAGAGCCTGGGACCGTTGAGCAATAGAATACCTAGTGCCAGTGTCTCTCTGCGAGGCCGACTCGGTTATAGGTCTAACGGTAGGCGAATTCTTGCGCCGCGGCCGCTCGGTTTCTCTGATTTTGGCTGCTTCTGCCGCAAGATGAGAGATAGAAGAAGGCATGAGGGCAAAAACTAACCGTCTGCCAGATCATCGTCGGTAGGACAAGCATCCATTGATGTACCTCTTGCCTACCACCGTCTCCGCGCTCAGCGCACCCTCCAGGATCGACAAAATCAGGTAAACGAGGGGCTATTCTAGAGGGAAATGGGCACAAAACAAAGCCAATTACAGATACTAGAGATGTGATTATCATGGGCTTTGTATGCAAAGTACAAAAATCTCGAGGCGAGTGCTGAAAAGTGCCATACAAATTGGTAGGCAATCCTTACACCGCAACTCTGAGAGCTGCCAAGCCGCATTCCCCGCCCGCACTAAAATTTAGCGCGGCAACTACATTTGGTGCACTTCTCCGTATGCTCTTAAGATACCTCGAATATCTAGGGTCATTAAGCGAGACGGGATTCCTGTTATCAAAGGAAGGTTGACGCCTGAGGAGGGGAACTATGACGAGCGCCCTCCTCTTATCCGTGAGATAGAGAAGGAAAAAGCGATCTACAGAAGACTAGGCGATCACCCAGGGATCCTACGCAGTTACAATCTCTCATCATCTCATCCTTCGATTCAGATGGCACTCATGAAGAGTGGCGATCTTCGACATTATCTTGATCAGACGAGGCCAGAGCGGAATCAGCAACTCTCTTGGCTGACCCAAATGGCACACACCCTGGCCTACATCCATCATCAACGCGTTGTCATCTCTGACATCCGTTTGGATAATCTCCTACTTGACGACGATTTGAACCTCAAATTCGCAGACTTCGGGAATTCTACCTTAATGCCTCTCGACTGGGATCTTTGTGGAGGTGATGACCTTGGGTACTCGATTTTGACCGACATTGGATAGTTTGGTGCGGTGATGTTCGAAATTGTGGCTGGTCACAGGTGCGAATTCGACATCTTTCACGACTGGATCCAACCTCCTGCCCACCACGAGACAGTCTTCCATCGACTACGGGAATGTGGCTAGGTCACATTGTCGAGAAATGTTGGACTCAAGGATACAAGACTGCCAACGATCTGGCAGCAGAGCTGGACAAGGAGGTTGCTAGGTAGACTTCGAGGCGAGGGCTTGTCTGTCCATCTTGTGTGCCCGACCCGTGGACTCGCCATTGGTAGAAGAATCGTATCTTTGTTTCATCTTTAAGGGACTTGTGGATAGACTTTCCATCGATCCCGATCTTTTTCAGTTTCGAACCTCGTTGTTCTGCGTTCTGCCCGGTCGAAGAAGCCTGATCGACCTTTCGCCATCGAGTGCAAAAGTAGCACGGCCGAAAGCAGAGGGAAATTCGTTGGGAAAATACGCTAGGAAGAAGGACAATCGATGAGGGCGTTGAGGTGGAAACGTAGTAGGGCGTCAGCGTCGCAGTGAGGACGACAAGCCACGTTGTAGCAAAAACGTCCGGCCTGTAACCACCGAGTAGAAGACGAATGCGCGAGCGATGGACGGCGTACATATATACAAGCGGACCCACACAAATCCGACCTTCCACCAGGCCTTCGAACGAAGTAGGCGGAGACCCATCATTACTATGCAAGAGAGCATCACAGGAGGCGCCCAACTACTCAGTTCGAGTACATAAGAAGGGGGCCAGATTGGGAGGGCGAGGTCAGGGATCGCTCAGGAAGAAGCAGGTGAGCCGAGGGTGAGTAAAGCGGCGAAAACGAGAGGCTTTTTGCATGATGGACCAGCAATATAATCGACATCCCCCGGCGTGGTGAAACGCCCTGCGTGGTGACATGAACACGAGGTACTTCGACATCCACCCCGTCTTGTTCACCACCCACAGCGTCGATCACCCACTGAAGCAGGCTTCTATGTTGTGAAGCCACTGTTCTAGCGCAGATATCATTCTTCTTCAATAATACCGACATTTGACCTTTCCCATACCCGATTTCTTCAACCTTCCAGAAAGAGGGAAAACCGCTTCACCCTCATGGAGATCTCAATGTTTCCTCTTCTGCTATTTTGGCATGATAGATCACGAATAGCGGCACGTCTGTATTGTAGAACCAATTATCACATTACTAAGTCATGCTGCCGTTGGCCTGTGCTGGTGTTTCGTGCCATCGAGCACCCGTGTCAGGTACTCAGACTCTGGTTGACAAACAGCCGAGGACTGACCCGACAACGGGCGGCATGTATCTGACAAGTAACGAGGCAGCCACAGTGGCAGCGGTAGCCACTGCCAGGTGGCTGACTGCGTCTTGCCGTCTTCATGCACACGAGTGGAGGCCATATGTGATTGCTGAAGTCGTTCACATTCCCCAGCCTCCTGCCACGCTGCGCAGGCTGAAATGCCACACGACAGCCTGAGAGCCTGCGGCTGAACTGCTCGACTTTGGCTTTTTAAGAATAAAAGAACGAATTAATCATCACCACCAAAATAATCGGTAGGTTCTTGGCTTCTCGAGCTTTTTTTAGGAACAACTAAATATTTAGGCAGTAAACTATGTACATTATTAAAAAGAAATTTACCTGATTTAAATAGAAGAGAATTTTTTATGCTATTAGTTTTGGTTTTATTTACTATTATACTAGGTATATATCCTTCTATTATTTTAGACGGTTTAAATTACTATAGTTATCATTTACTATATAGTGCTGATTTTTCCTTTCGTTAATTATTTGTAATGTCGGCTTTCCTTTTATTATATATTACTAAAAATATAGTAATAAATTATATACTTAAATTCTAATAAGAGTTTTTATCCTTGGAGACAATTATAAGTGTCATAGACTAGAATAATTTAATTTATAAATGAAAATGTAAGTACTCCACCTTATAACTAAGGCGGAAATGCACAAATTGAAATCATTAGACCGTTGCTAAAATCAGTAGTGAAGTATATTATTTAATTCGAGGATCCGCGTATAACTTTACTATATTTTGAATATTATTAAGAATATTACAAGTGCTGCACGGCTGTTATAATTCATTAATTTATGAATTGCGGTTAAAAAAATCCCTATCATAATTTCTATTTACATCTTTTAAATAAACTCAATAATGTGCAGTAGTATTATAAATAATCCTAGCAAAGAAAATATTAATGTTATAATAGGACCTAAAAAAAATAGTATTAAATTAGCTTGTGTTGGCCCTACATATTCTTTTAATAATAATTTTAATGCGTTAGCAAATGCCTATAATAAACCATAGTATCCAACTATTATAGGGGGGGATCAAGGAAGCACCACGTGCACCCAGGAGTCGACAACCTGTAATCGAAACTGCACAACGGCGCTGCGAACGTAAGGATGCGCTCCAATTCTTCATGCCATAGTAAAACGTATGCAAAACGAAACGTGTCGGTACAGAGATGTCCACGACGGCTATCTTCGAGTTCTCGCATGCATGCTTGATCGTTCTGTGTGTGTGCTATCTAACTATCTACGTGCCTTCTATATACCGTTTTGATACTCCTGACACCTGCCTCCTTGGCCCTCGTCCACCCCCTAACTGTTAGGAGCAACGATCATCTCCACAACACTATATTTGGACCCAGTCTACGCTGTATACTTGCCATTGTTTTTCTTTCTAGTATTTTACTAGCAGGTTGATCAGCCAATTCTAAATATTCTTTTTTAGGTTCTTTAAGAAGTACGGCACAGTTAATTAGTTATGAATTAATATTAAGTTCAGCTATATTATTGGTTGTTTTATTAATATGGGATCTGCGCCCCGTATAAACTGTCTTCTAATCAATCGAATAAAATAAAGTAAATAAAGGTGTCTCATTATTGTCAAAACCTAAAAAATAAACATTATAATATTTTTTTTAAGTAACTACCTTATTGTTGTGAACTTTCTCCCTGTGAAATTTCGTTAAACTTACGTTTATTAGATTTTGGAATTTCAGGAGTAGGACCGTACAAATTAGAATCTTCAGATTCCTCACTTCTATATTTAGATATATTTTGGAGATCAATGTTAGATTCTGATTCCACCTTTATATTTAGAGATTCAGATTTTGATCCCGAACCTTAATTAATAGGAATTATTAAATAAAGTTACTTAAAGCTAAATATATATAACGTTAATATCTATAAAGACAATAAAGTCTAAACGAAATCTTTACTAATATATAAAGAAGTACGATAGAAGCGGGCTAAAGCCGTAAGAAAGTAGAAGAGAGTAGGAGAGAAGCGCAAAAGAGAGGAAGGGAGTAGAAGAGAGCGGACGAGGGAGCGAGTCGACTAAATAGTCGTTAGCTCGAGAGCAAAGCGGCGGGGGATAAGTTAGCGCAAAAGTGGTGAAGGACGATGGTTCGGGGATTATATATATATATGCCTTGCTAGGGTCCATATTAAATGGAAGGTGTGGCAGTATTACTAGTACCACTAGTATCTGAGTTGGGACGAACATCGCGGAGTATAATATTGAAGATCAAGCAAAGGCTACGACAAAATCAGGATTTCCATGGCTTCTTTTGAAGTCGTCCTTCTTTCAGTAAAGCGTACCTAGGTAAGGATTGATCGGATCAGGGATAGAACACTTTCTCCGCGACAGCCTTATATTCCAACCCCCATCCCTCAATGTCAGATTTCGCAGCGCCCATCTTACAGATCCGGATCCTGTCGACGGGGATGTCACTTGCCCATATATATTCGGACAACGCCTCGTTCTTGTTCATTGCATCTGACGAACCTGAAGAGGAGTCACCACGGCCCTCGTCATTGGCCTCGATCTTGTGCTGCTGGAGATGCTCATCCTCCACATCCACCTCCTTCTCCTCAGCCTCGCGCGCCTTCCCAGCTGCCGCCTCGTCTCTGGCGAGAATTTTCGCAGTGTCTTCCGTCCTTCTTCCCATCTGTAATGCTTCTTCCCTGTGTCTGACCGCCCTCCCATCGTTGAAAAACCGGAGTATATCCCTGGCATCGACACCCATCCCTCCCCCTCCACAAGCTCCTTTTCCGTACCTCCCTTTCCCTTTGCCCTTCTTCGTCTTATCATAAATCAGATTCGCCACGGTCGCGTGCAACACTAATGGCCTCGTCTCCGTGACCAGTCCCGCGTCTTGGAACCGCTGACGGACGAGTCTGCCAAACGGCAGGAGTCGGGAAGTGGGATCCTGAGGATTGGCGTAGAACACGCGGCTGCTGCTTGCGCTCGGGAACGTGCCTAGGCCGGAGAGGGTGATGGTCAAAGATGTTGCGAGGTGGCAATCGTGCTGCTGTTCCTGTCCTGAAAGTGGACCTGAAACTGAAACCGCAGGTGTAGATGCAGAGGCCGATTGAGCAGTTGAGAGTGTTGTTGAGCCGGATAGTGGTGGCGGCGAGATCGACCGTGCCAGGGATTGCAACGGCGCCTTGATAGCCTCCTTCGCTGCCTGCAATATCCCCTTTCCTTCGCGCTGGCCTCCGCTTTCCGTCCCAGATTCGACTTCAAGATCGGCTTCGACCTTGTCTTCTCTGTCATGGTTTTCGCCTTCTTCCTCAATCTCACCCTGTTCCTCGACCGGGTCCTGTCCTTCACAGGGGTCCGTTGCGGTGGGAGTCTCACCCCGTTTGGCACGTCGCTCTGGTTTGTCGCGAAGCAACTCGTCCCTCTGCCTTTCCGCGTCGCCCAGCAGTTGTACGTAGTCGATATCCTGCAACAACCGCAAAGCGATATCCATGTCCTCCTGCTCGCTCAGATCCATTGTGCCAAGCGTGAGGTGGAACGTTCCTGGCGGACGGTGTGCGCCGGCAGGGACAAGCCGGAGGGTTTCATCTCGTCTTATACTAGTACCTCCACCGTTCGAGCCGGGCCCAACTCCGGCTTCTGGACGAGTACTAGTATTAGTACTTCTCAGCCCGGTTGCAGAGCTGCCTTCAGGCTCGGGATTTCTTCCTGCAGCATCATTCCTGCCCGTGGTGTTGGCGTCGAGGAGAGGTGTAGTCACGGATCGAAAATGAGCTAATGACTCTGATAATTGTGGGATCGACGATTCTGTGACCAGCGGCAGACAAATGAAATGTGTCGGTCTTTTGGTTTTGGCCTTCCCTTTGTTCTGCTGCCCTTTGCCTCCTCTGCTGCCCTTTGCCTCCTCTGCTGCGTCTAGACGGTGTAGTCGAGCCGCCGTCCTTGTGTTCATTGTCCGTGGCCATTGTGGGATATCCGTGAATGGGTCTGGTGGCGTCGTAGTAAAGCCTTGTGGCCGAGAATGTGAGCGAAGATTGTGGTGCCTTTCCCAGAACGAGACTGACTATGGGGATGTATCTGGCGCGTGCTCCAACAGGCCGCAGTGAGAACATCAGGTACTAGTACTCGACATTTGCTTGGACACAGAGACTGCTGCCTCAAATCGATGCGCCAATGAGCGAGGCACAGTACAGGGCTAAATCACAGCTACTAGTATTCAACGAAGGAGCTGTAGCCCTAACTCAGATCCCGGATTGGCTGAGTCACTGAAGGTGGATGTGGCCTTCTAGAGAGACTGCCATTCAGTAGCGTAGCCTTTCTTGCTGGTACGAATGAGTCACACTCAGAGAAAGTATCGCACCTTTTGACTGGGATTCAGGTGTTGCGCGAGTTGATGATTTGACTAACTTACAGGTACTGTAAGTCAACTAGCTTAAGCAAGGAAGCGCTGATATTGGGGGCGTCATGGGGGTGAATTTAAGCTCGATCTAGGCAGGTGGGCACAACTTAAACCAACATTACCCCTACTACGGAGTATTGCCACACCTACTGATGCCGTATCATCATCCTACCTAGGTCTACTAAGTTAGGCTCGATCTGACGCTGAGACACACCCCCTCAACGCCCATCGTCCGTGAAAAGACCAAATTCCTTCTTCCGCAGTTGGCTAACATAGGCCATATGCCATATATCACGACAGAGCCTGCTAGTGGAGTGCATCTCGCGAATGTACTGTTGGTCCCTAATTTCAAAGCTCCCACCTCAATCTCAATGCGACGACAACTGCTCAGCGACAATCACGTCGACCTTCATACCCCATCCATCTCTCCCTCCAACCCAGTTCTTCTTCTTTCCCACCTTTGCCACTTTCTTCGCATACCCTTCGATCCGTGTCCTGCCAACAATGGGATTCTCGTCTTCGTCTTCATCATCGTCTCTGTCGCCATCGGAATAAAGCAAAACCCGTTCCTCGGACCTTGGGATCGATATCGTGATTTCCACCCCTTTCTTGTCTGCCTCTTTGCCCAAGTTGTCGACAAACCGCGCAGACAGCCACAACTTAAGCTTCGACCCAATAACTCCGGTCGGGTAGATCTGACCGATTAGCCAAGCTAGGGTGCCAGCATATCTGCACCACCAAACCTCTTCGGGCGTTAGAAGGTCTTCGAGGAGACGCTTGTATTGGTCTTCACGCGGTGGCAACTCGCCATCATATCGACTTTCCAGCATCAGAGCAATCTTGGCTCGTGATGAGTGAGACAAGCAATGTGCGGGGGCTAGCACGCCGCTTATGGTACAATATAGCGCTGAAAAAGAGGCCAATTCCTTGCTCAATGTGGCGTGTTGGAAACACAGGTTAGCAAGTCCTTCGATGATGTGCTGTGTGATTGAGTCAGGGACCGATTTTCCGTATGCCGGTGACGGCAGAGCATTGAGGAGCAGGGTTTTGAAATGTGGTGCGGAAGGTCGTGCAAAGGGCGCCGAAGCAACGGCGATGGGGTCTTGTGCTCGGATCGACCGTGGTAGGTCGCGGAACAATATTCCTTCTCGAACACCACCTTGACAGAATCGTGCAACCAGTGGTCCCTGTGGCAGAGTATTGGATAGGACATTGATGAGGAAAGCCACTGCTGGGACCTGATATCTGCGTCGGTCCGAGACTCGAAAGATCTTTTCAGCATTTCGAGCCACCTCCTTCAGCCTTTCAGTGTCTGTCAGCTCCTCGTTATAGACTTTGAAGCCGTTGATAATTGATATTGGATAGTGCATGCCATGTTTCTGCGACTGATGCAAGAGTAAGTATCCCCAACCCCGAAAGCCTCCTCCCGACAAGTATAAGTGCCAGCCACCTTCCCTGCGAGCTCGATCAGTAAGCTCTGGTGGAATTTCCAGATCGATCAACGCCTTGCGGAATTGCTCGCTGATTTCCCGTCTGAACTCCTCTTTGGCTTTGTGTGGGTCATCCGCGTGTTCACACTCCTCCAGTCTTTTGGTCAAGGCTGCAGCACCGTAGGGAAACGAGACTGCAATCTTGGGACTCGTACGCACCATGCCGTCTTCAGAGATGATCCAGGTCAACTGAGCACTTCCTCCTCCCAAGTCCATAACAAGACCTTTGACGGTCGGCAAACTGCTTACAATACCCATTGCTCCAACATTGCCCTCTTCTTCTTTGGTCAACATCTGGACTTCCAGGCCTGTCTTGTCTCTGATGTGACTTCGGAGTTCGCCGGAGTTGAGTGCCGTGCGGGTGGCCTCAGTTGCGACGAGTGAAATGTTGCCTTCTGGGACGCCGAACTCCTGACAGACAAGGCTGAAGCGTTCGAGCTCGGCGGTGACATTTTTGATAACACGAAGTGGGATAGGAATTTTCCCCCCAGTATCTGGGTCGAATTGTGCGTCATAAAGTGATATTCCAGAGCGGTCTTTGTAGATTGTTGGTAGTATTCTGGTAGTAGGAGGGGAGAGATCTGAAATGGAGAATCGGATTCCATTGCTGAAACATTACAGACTTGTCAGAATTATTTCTGTCAACGAGTGGAAATGCCTGGTATGCTCGAGCGCTCACCTCCCCATATCCACAAGGCCGACGAGATAGTCATTCTTGGACTGGTAGATCCGACGCATGCTGCTCTTATCGCGGGTGTTGTCGCCTAAAAGTAATGGTTAAGCGACGTTGGTAAAAGCCTCCACCTGTACTCTTGTGCCCGTGGGTTGATGAGGCGTGATGAGGACACTTCGTTTTGCCACCCTCGACTCAAGAATGAAAGAAGAACTGCATATCTGATCCCCTCTCCACCAGTCAAAACGTCCGAAGCAGTGTCAGGCGATGGCACTTGCATACGTCAAAGTGCACGATATACGCTAACCTATACCAAGCAGTCGCGAGTCAGAGCACGTGCGTATGTCTCTACTTCAAGATGAGCCAAAGAAGAAACACCAGGGAATCGATAGAACATATCATCGTGTGGTTGTATTAGCAAATGTTTATTCTTGCTATCTATCCGGGGTATCTTCTGAAAAGCTGATGAAGCTCTTCAACATCGTCCGTTGAAGGACGTAATTCTCCTCATCTACCTCTTGTACGCTGGCTCAAGAGGTCAAGAAAGACACTGAACTTTTGTCGTGTCTGTCATATCATCATTCCCGCCATTTTCCCCTCGTTGAAGTCGTTGAGAAGTTGCAATTCTTTTGCCGTCCAATGAACCATGTCCCTCTTATTCTATGCGTTGAGCATAAGAACAACCCCGAAGACCTGACGCCGGTACGAAATGCGTTAACAATGCGAGACTGTACACGGATGAGATCTAGTATCGGTAAATGTCCGACTTGAAAGGACCCTCCACCTCCAAGCCCAGGTACTCGGCTTGAACAGGGGTAAGCTTGGTCAACTTGGCATTGACGTGCTCCAGATGAAGCAGGGCGACCTGCTCGTCCAGGATCTTGGGCAGCACGTAGACACCAATTTCCTTCTTGCCAGTCTTGCCGAACTCAACGTACTTCTTGCCAAAGGCCTCATCCTCAGCCTTGTAGAGCAGGATCTGAGCAAGGACTTGGTTGGAGAAAGAGCAGGACATGACGAAGGAAGGGTGACCAGTGGCACAACCAAGGTTGACCAGACGACCTTCGGCGAGGAGGATGATGTGACGACCGCTGGGCATGGTGTATCGGTCGACTTGAGGCTTGATGTTTGTAACCTCCTTGGCGTTCTTCTTCAACCAGGCGACATCGATCTCAATGTCGAAGTGACCAATGTTGCAGACAATAGCATCGTTACGCATGGCTTCGAAGTGTTTCCCAACAATGATGTCTCTGCAACCAGTGGTGGTGACGAAAATCTGGCCTTGGGAAGCGGCATCATCCATGGTGACGACTTCAAAGCCAGAGACAGCAGCTTGGAGGGCGTTGACGGGGTCAATCTCGGTGACGAGCACGCGGGCACCCATGCTGTGAAGAGCTTGAGCGCAGCCCTTGCCGACATCACCATAGCCTGCTACGACGGCAATCTTGCCAGCAATCATAACATCGGTGGCACGCTTGATACCATCGACAAGGGATTCTCTGCAGCCGTACAAGTTGTCGAACTTGGACTTGGTGACGCTGTCATTGACGTTGATTGCGGGGCACATGAGCTTCTTGTCCTTGAGCGATCTGTAGAGATGGTGGACACCAGTTGTAGTCTCTTCTGATATACCGTAGCAGTCCTTGAGCATCTCTGGGTATTTGTTGTGGACCAGGGCGGTCAAATCACCACCATCATCGAGAATGAGGTTCAAGCTCTTTCCTGAAGGGAAAGCCTTCAGTTGTTGCTCCAAGCACCATTCGTATTCCTCTTCGGTCTCTCCTTTCCAGGCAAAGACGGGAGTGCCACCTGCAGCAATCGCAGCTGCGGCATGGTCTTGTGTGGAGAAGATGTTGCAAGAGGACCAGGTGACTTCTGCACCGAGAGCTTTCAGGGTTTCGATAAGGACGGCAGTTTGGATGGTCATGTGAAGGCAGCCAGCGATTCTGGCACCGGCAAGAGGCTGGTCTGCAGCATATTTCTGTCGGATAGCCATTAGACCAGGCATCTCAATCTCGGCGAGCTCGATCTCACGACGGCCAAAGGCAGCCAGTGAGATGTCTGCGACCTTGAACTTTTGAGCTGGAGCACTGCCCATGATGGCGGTATTGATGGGATTGGAGGGATGAGGAGGGAGAAGGTAGTGGTGGTATTGTGTTGTTGCGGTGGGAGGAAAATGAGGGGAGTGAATGGGTGAAGGAGGGAGTTGAATTGCGGTGACCTTTTGACCTTTTTTTGGTCGCTTCTTTGAAGGTGAAAAAATGGGAGGGACGGATAAGGAAAATCCATGTCCGGCAGAGGCACAGAGCTTGAGAGGTCATGATCCCACCAATCATGCTCCCGCTTGTCACCATCACCATCATCCATCAGACACTCGGGCATTTCTCAACTGCCGACGAGAAGTCGACTATTCTCTCTAGACACCTGGCACCTACCTGGAGAACATTACTCCATAAAGCACGTTGATGTGACTCTTCGACTCGAATCCAAACATCAGCGCCTTCTATCTCAAGCCATCCTTTGACTGATGTGATGCTGGCCATCCTTGCCCAAGCTGCGGTAATGGTAATGGCAGTGGCAATCGCCGTCTGTCGTGCAGAAAACTAGCTGCCGATGGCTGTTGGCTGTTGGCTGTGTCCCTAGCCTTTTATCAATCTTGAATGATATTTTGCCCCGATAAGGCAATGAGAAGCCTGACGCCGTCTCACTCATCCTGCTCCCATCAATCATGCATTTTGTGGACAGCATTGCGACGAAAAGACCCTGGCCACATAGGTACATGCAGCAGGCTCGGAAGATCACTGGCAGCCCGCTATTCGGGCTCTGGCACGCTTCAGCACCCAACGACGGAATCTGCCATGCGAATAGATGGATACATGGTGCCCAGAATCCCATTGCATTACTTTTCTACTGACCGCTTCTTGCTTCGGCCTTCTTTTCATATATTGTCTGTTGAATTGAGTTGTACGTTTGGTCGACTTCCCAACCATCAGGATCCTCAATTGCGCCATCTGCCACCCCTTTTACACAATTTCTCCCCGTAACACGACATTTTCTAACCTACAGATTGCTTGTCCGCCCTTCCAACAACACCTCATTCTTTTCAATCATACCTTGATTACATACATCTTCAGTATCGGCTTTGTCGGTCTGCATTTCAGTTCGAGCTTTAAGCGTTTGACATCACCTACATCAACCTCTCGGACTCAATGGCAACAGCAGCCATCCAGAGACGACCGGGCGTGGACGAGAAATTTCATGGAATTACCCCCAATGCTGGACAGAATGTGACGGATGCTGTCGAGCAGGCGTTGGAACCAGTTCAGTCTCTACCAGGACTTCCAGGCCACGATGCATCGACTCACTGGCTGAGTGTATCACCGTATCCTGAGCCGGAGCATCTACTGGACCTCCAAAGCTTGGGAACGCCCTGTCGTCTTCTCGCCCTAGCCTTAACGACACTAGCTCCTGCCACCGCGGAATATGCTATAACCAAGTACCAGGACGCCATCGACTGGAGTAGTGTGATGTCTCGGTTGAGATCCCTTGCTCATCGCGATGATTACACATGGACACGGCACGAATTCTATGTTGTCGATTTCCGATCCAAGCTGATGCGAGATATTGACAGCGACCTTCTGTTCAAGCTGGACAAACTCTCACACGTCGAAGCCACCCAAAGTGGCGGTCTCTTGAAATATTGGTACGGTGTTCCAGACGGCGACAGGCGGAATCTGGCAACTTGTGAGTAGCATTTCAACTCCATTTTCTAAGCGTTTCACTGACAGCCGTCAAGGCGTTTGGCGAAGCAAGCAGGATGCAATCAATGGTGGCACTGGACCATGGCATAGGCAGGCGCGCGCAATCATCCCGAAGATGTATGAAGAGATCGATGTAAGAGGCGTCCGCCTTACCATAGACGATGGTGTTAGCAGCTGGAGCTTTGCGCCGTACTGAAGACATCTTCACCTCAGTGAAAGGCATCCAGGTGTCAGGTCATGCTATAGTCCATGGTTTGGCAGAGACAATTATTCGGTGATGTAGAAAATCAAGCACAAAGACTGTGCTCTGCTGTATTAATGTTCCAAAATTGTTCGGTTCGAGGTCGACTTTTCCGAATATGGACTAGCCCCGATTTTCGGGGGCAGCTTCAACTTTGACCGTCAATGATTGCAAGCTTCAGTCTCAAGGTGCTGCCCCGAACTTGACCTCTCCTCTCCCCTCCCTCAAGCTGTCTCCTTGACCTTCTTTTGCGAAATCGTCGACCTCACAAAACTCCTCAAGATGATGTCCTCAAGGCTCATGCGGCCAGCTTTCGCTGCTGCGCGACGAACAGCTCCCCGAACAGCGGTCCGAAACTACGCTGCTCCTGCAGCCGCAGACACGAAACCTCCCGTGGCTCTATTTGGTCTCGATGGAACTTATGCGAATGCCTTGGTATGTCACAATACGTAACGGACGGCTGAAAATTGTGCCTCGGGGGAGGACAATTCCCTTCCACACATCACGAAAGGCCGGACACTGACACAATCCACAACCTCAATCGGCCAAAATCCAAAGACTACATGAACGAGTGCTGACACAGCGACACTGGATAGTACACTGCCGCCGCCAAACAAAACGTCCTCGACCCGACCTCCAAAGCGGTCTCAAGCCTATTCCAAGTCCTCAAATCCGACCCCAAACTACAGACCATCCTCAGCGCGCCCACACTGTCCGACTCTGACAAGTCCCAGATCATCGCCGAACTTGAAAAGCACACCGGCGGTGCCGACAAGTCCGGTACGGTCAAGAACCTGCTCTCCGCACTGGCCGAGAACAACCGCCTCGGCCTGCTGGAGGGCGTGTGTGACAAATTCAGCACTCTGATGAGTGCGGCAAAAGGAGAGATGGAAATGGTGGTTACCAGTGCTTCTGTATGATTCCCTTAGAAGACGCGGCCCCTATCTCTGGGCCCATTTCCGAAACGGTGAAGAAGGCATGCAATACTAACAAATTTATGCTTGATCCTAGAAACTCGACGAGAAAACCCTCAGACGTCTCGAAACAGCCGTCAGCAAGTCCGAGTACAGCCAGGGTAAGAAGCTCAAGACCGTGACGAGAGTGGACCCGGATATGCTCGGTGGTCTTGTGGTCGAGATTGGCGAGCGCACCATCGATCTCAGCGTATCCAGCAAGATTGCCAGGTTGAACAAGATGCTCACCGATACCGTGTAAAACAAAACCATGGCATGGCAAAAGGATGGAAGTTTTTGAGGAGCCAACTGTTGGGACCAGAAAGGGGGCGAACCGAGCATGAGACACTTGCGGGAAGATGACTCTGCGAGCCCAGCAGTTATGCACCACGGAGCCTGCTCCAAGACAGTGAGACAAGAAAAAGACCCAAGAAAGATGTGTGTATATATGCAACTAGCCTCAATGCTTCGGAAACGAACATCTCCATCTCGACAGACTCAAGTGCACCGTGCCCTGTTTGCTGCCCGGAAAGCCCTCCTCGTGCCACGGAGTGATCGAATCGCCCCTGGGAAGATTGCCCTAAAGCAGGGAACCATGTGCCTTGTTTTCAAAACGTGCTAGAAACGAAGACATATGCGCGCCCCTATACAGACATGCAATGAGGAGAATTGGAAGATCATAACTACTAGTAGTCTGTGAAATTCAGCATGCGCACGCAGAAGAGCACACCGGGCGTCGTGGTGAAGAAGGTCATATCACTAGACTAGGGCCATTCATCGAAAATCCCATACTACACCGTTACACCTCCCGCTCTACTCTTATGATCGACAATACGCTAGGTAGCACATACAAAACGCTTGTGTAAAAATATCATCTGCTCTTGTCTTCCTTCTATACTGCCCGTCTAATAATAAGTCTACCGTTCAACCTGTACAGGGTGGGAATGTACCGCTGAGCTTCCAGGTGTGGAGGCCGCCACCTTTGCGGAAGCCCTCTAATCCAGCTGAGCCTCAAACTCATCCTCGTAGACAGCGACACTTTCGTCTGTCTTGAGCCGGCTGAGCTGCTCCCCAACATACTTTTCGTAATGGCTATCGGCAACGCTCTTTCGGCGCTCCTTTTCAAGCTGGCCCTCTTGGCCCCAAGCGTCGGACTCTGATAGCTGAGACTGTGATGGCATTTCAGGGAAATAGCCGTTCTCACCATCATCACCATCCTCGGATTTCTGGTCACCATTGACGCTGGAGACGAAACTTGACCGATTGCCGATCGAACGAGAGGTTGAGGACCGTCGCATACGTGGTGCAGGACCCGGTGTACCGACGTAGGTGTTCTTCCTCGTGATACCCCGGCCGTAGATATCGTCGAAGTAATGGGCAGCGGCCGTGGATGGTGTCCTCGGAGTTTGTGGTAGACGGCAATTGATACCAGTGTCATGGATCATTTTGGCCATCAGACCAGTCCATCCACATTGATGTGAAGCTCCAAGACCGCGGCCAGTGTCGCCATCAAAGAACTCAAAGAACCATAGGTAATCCCTCCAGTGTGGGTCGAAGTCCAAAGTATCATTGCCCGCGTTGATAGCACGGCGACCTTCATTATCTCGAACCATGAGATGCTGCAAACGATGCTGGATCTCTTCAGCAACATGGCCCAGGTGCATATATTCACCAGAACCAGTAGGGCATTCTACCTGGAAGCTTGTGCCGTAGAACATGTAGAAGCGAAGTAGTGATTCGACAAGCAGGAAGTTCACAGCAATCCAAATAGGACCTCTCCAGTTCGAGTTGCCACCGAAGAGGCCAGAGTCTGAGTCCCCGGAGACGTAGCTGACCTTGAACTGTTGTCCATTGACGTCCATGCTATAAGGATGATTCTCGTGGTACTTGGACAAACTGCGGATGCCGTGATCTGAGAGGAATTCGGTCTCGTCCAGCATTCTCTTCAGGATCTTCTCCAATCTGTCCTTGCTGACAAGCGACAGGAGCAGACGCTGGTCTTTACCTCTCTTGCGCATAGAGGCAATGTTGCGCTCTGCGACATCATGGCGATTTTCAATGAACCACTCCATTCTTCGCTTGAAGTTGGGGAACTTGTTGATAAGTTCCGGCTCCAGAGTGCAAACCGCGTAGAGAGGAATGAGGCCGACCAAGGAGCGCACGGGCATTTGCTGAGTCCAAGGGCCGCCCCAAGAGATCGCATCATAGTAGAATCCATCTTCATCGTTCCACAGACTTTTCTCCTTACCGCCAGCACGGAAAGTCATGGCATCGGCAATCAAGATGAAGTGCTCGAAGAATTTTGAAGCAATGTCTTCGTAGATCCGCCGGTGCTTTGCAAGCTCCAGTGAGATGTTGAGCATGCATAGACAATAGAAGGCCATCCATCCCGTGCTATCAGCTTGCTCCAGCACACCGCCGGTAGGCAGAGGCTCGGAACGGTTGAAAAGACCAATATTGTCGAGGCCCAAGAAACCACCTTCAAACACGTTCTTGCCATCGAAATCTTTCCTGTTAACCCACCACGTGAAGTTGAGAAGGAGTTTCTGAAAGACACGTTCCAAGAAGTCAAGGTCTTGCCGTCCGTACATTTTGCGTTCAATCTTGAAAGTTCTGAAGACAGCCCAAGCATGTACAGGCGGGTTGACATCCCCAAAATTCCACTCATACGCCGGCAGCTGTCCGTTGGGATGCATGTACCATTCTCGGGTGAACAGGTCAAGCTGTTTCTTTGCAAATTCTGGATCGACCATGGCAAGTGGGATGCAATGGAATGCAGAATCCCATGCAGCGAAGAAAGGATACTCCCACGAGTCCGGCATGGACAGGATGTCGTCCAGATGCATGTGCTTCCAATGTTCATTGCGGACACCTTTGCGGTTAGGCGGTGGCGGAGGCATGTTAGGATCGCCGTTAGCCCATTGGTCCCAGATGAAGTAGTAATGTTGCTTGCACCAGAGCATACCGGAAAGGGCTTGTCGCTGAATATTCCTTAGGTCGTCAGCCATAGGCAGTGGGCTGATTCGGTAGTAGAATTCATCGGCTTCCTGGCGTCTTTGTTCCATGATGTCGTCGAGAAGCTCTTCATTAAGGTAGCCATCATACTTGCGCGACAACCGGAATCTGACCACAGCACACTCCCCTGGAGGCACACCTTCTCCTTGTCCAAAGTCATACCAAGCAGCACATTTCGTCCCTGAGCAACGAGGATTGATAGCACCCTTCTCTTCATCCACGATCCATCGGTGGAAAGCGTCTTTGACATAGGGTTGCTTATTCTTGGAACCGTAAAGCCGGTCAGTATTTGTGTCGTTCTCCGTGAACATTAGCTGTGGATGGACATCATCCGCATCCCCACCACATCCGGGCGACGGTGACAACTGAAAGAAACGGGTGCCCAGTTTGTGGTGCTTCGACTGAGCAGTCATTGGACCGACCATGCGGATGTTTGGTTTCAGCTTTTCAGACTCATGGCCCCAAGTCCAAGTGTTTCTGAACCACATATGGGGGATGATATGCAGAGGTGCAGACTCTGGACCACGGTTGTATGCCGTCACACGGAACAACAGCTCTTCTGGATCATCTGCCTCTTTGCAAGTCTCGATGAAGATGTCAAAGTAGCGATTGTCTTTGAAGGCATCGGAGTCGATGATGTTGAACTCGCGCTCTTGTTTCCCACGCTTAGCGTTTTCTTCGACCAACTGTTCGTACGGGAATTTTCTTTGAGGTAGTTTGTAGAGGTATTTCATGTATGCTGTGAGAGAGGTTAGCGGAATACTGGACAGAGGGAACTCGACGAGACTTACAGTGGGTGGGCGTATTGTCCACATGGAAATGCGCCTCCTTGATACTCTCGCCGTGATTTCCCTGTGGATTGCTCAGGCCGAATAGTCTTTCCTTCAAGAAATCATCCTTCTCGTTCCAGAAAGCGAATGCGACGTTCTGCATGCCATGGCTGTCACACACGCCAGCAATGCCATCTTCGCCCCACCGGTAAGCTCTTGACCTCGCTTGATCATGAGAGAAGTGACTCCAAGCATCTCCGTTGTCAGAATAATCTTCACGGACCGTTGCCCACTGCCTTTCCGCAACGTAAGGTCCCCATTTCTTCCAGTACTTGGTGCGTTCTCGGTCCTCTTTGAGACGCTTTTCCTCCTCACAAAGGTATTCGTGGTGATCGACGACAACCATCTTGAGCAAGAGTAGAGGTAAGGATACGGCGACAATCAAACTATGCAATCAACAAAGGCTAAGGGTGCTCAGCACATGTCGCGGAGAAGAACGAGTGGCGGAAGATGAAGATACAGCGCAAAAGGCTGCCGGAGCAAAGAGAAGGCAGATATGCCACCAGTCGAGGGTCGAAGGACGCCGTAAGAGAACGCAAGGAAGGCAGGAAGGAAGCCTCAAAAGCAGGAAGCAGTGGCAGCCGTAAACCAAGCGTCGATTTTTGAGGCCAGGGTCATGGCTTCCTGATTGCACATAAAAGTCAATATCTGCTAGTCCGAGTAACAGTGCAGGCGTTATGATGGGTGAAGTTCCATGGTGCCGGTCCTGACGAAAGAACTCGACGCATTGGCTTGTCCGTGGGCTCCTTGGCCTGTCAGTGAGAGGCGTCGGTGGCTGTGAGATTGGGGGGTTGATGGGGGCATCAGAGGCACGCAGAGGGCAACGATAGGCTCTGGATGCTGGAAGCCTGCACCAGCCCGCTCTGGGTGGCTCGCTCGGGCAAGCTCTGCAAAATTCTCCATCCCCATACTCAACAATTTCATGGCATTTTGGCCACGCTAATGCACCTAATATTTATCTCCCACCCGTCAAGCTTGCCACAAATGTGGATGAGGGATGTCCCACGAGGCGAGAAATGTCGGTGACGTTCGAGCCATGATGGAGCCTCAAGGAGCTAATGATAAGCATACAATAGGCGTCGGTCAACTATCTTTTGGGGTGCCGTGGGGGGCATCCTGGGGGATCATAGGATTGCTACTGTATCTAATCATGATTTGATGCTCGCTGTCTAGCTACCTAAGGTATTCCTGTTCCCAAGTCTTGCGACATTCCAAGTTGTAATTTGCAAGACCTATGTTACATCAATGCTCCTCGTGTCCTATCCGCTAACGCCTCTCCTGGTTGTTCCTTTTGGGGCTTTCCCGTTATGCAAAGTGCCGTCCTCCAATGGACAGGTATCATTTGAAAAGTGCTAGGATCTCCTTCATATGCTGCTCCCTCACTTCTTTCTTGCTGAGCTGCTTGTGGTTTTGGTTCAACGATACGTCGGCCAGCTGCTGTTTGCGTTTCTGGAGCTCGACAATCTTCCGCTCAATACTGTCACGCATCTGGTAACGTTTGACTAGTACTGGTCGCTTCTGTCCAATCCGATAAATTCGGTCGACTGCTTGTGCTTCGGCTGCAGGATTCCACATTGGCTCCATGATGAAGGCTCGACACGCTGCGGTGAGGTTGAGTCCTTGGCCGGCTGCTTTGATGGACGCCAGAAGAATGATAACATCGTTGTCATATGCCAGTGCATCCAAGGATTTCTTCCGGTTGTTGAGGGACATCGTGCCATCGATCCTCACGAACGAATAGCCATTGTCCCGAAGAGCAATCTCAATCAGGTCAAGGTGGGAGGTGAACTCAGAAAAGACCACGCATTTGAGTGGTGCTTCTCCGGCAGCCTCCAGAGCTTCGCTGTCCTTAACCATGGCGGCAATATCCTGCAAAAGCGCCTTTGTCTTGGTATGTGGGCCATGATATGTGTGGATTTCTGTGTCCTCCTCATCTTGAGCGATGTTGTCATCTGGTGCTGTAATGATTTCCTGCGTCGTGGATCCACTAAATCCAACGTACTGTGCAGCAATCTCTTTGGAGCAGTATGGGCAGGTCACAACTTCTCGGTCGGACATGCTGTCGAAAGTTTGCTTATCTGCTGCGAAACATTCAGCGCATATTAGGTCGAAACATGGCAGGATGTAACACCGAATGCCGTCGTCGTCCTCGAACTCCATTTGGGTGATCTTCCGCTCACATCTCCTGCATAGATCCAGCTGAGCTTCGGTCATCAGGTTCAAGGATTCGTAAGCAGCTTGTCTGGATATGGTTGAAGGCTTATAATCACCATCGAGGTCAATAGCCTCGCTGTGAGTAACTCCTTTCAGTTTTGCCAGATCCTTCTCCTTCAGTAAATCTCGTCCATGTGCACAAATAAGCCTCAATGTCATGATGCCGCGAAGCACATGGTGCTGGACTCCGCTATTCTTTTGCTTCATGTGCGCCAATTCTTGGATCTGCACATGTGCAATTTCTTTGAAGAAGTCATGGAGCTGCTTCTCGTCCGGCGAGAAGTCAAGCAAGTCTACAAAATCCTTTCTCTCTGGCAGGTCGATGCGATCTCGTAATCGGCGTAGAGTGAAGCTGTCGACGAAGACTCGCAAAGCTTTCAGAAAACTCGGATCTCCGGCCTGAGCAGGTCCTCTGATATATTGATTGAATCGAGCTGGAGTGTCGTATGGGTAGAGACGTAGAAATCTTGTCAGAGACCCTAAATCGTCGAGACGGTTCTGAATAGGGGTTCCTGTCAGACACCATCGACGCTGGGCTTCTAGGCTATAAATGGCCTGGGACTGAAGAGCCTTATGCTCCCGGATCGTATGAGCTTCATCAAGGATGATTCTGAACCACTTCAACTGTTTGAGCGGTGTGATACCGGCCGAACCCCTGCCAGAGAACTCGGATGCAACGACGCCATATGTGGCAAGGATGATGTCGTACTTCGACAGCTTGTAGGGGTTGCGTTCTCGATTCGGTCCGTGATAGACATAGTAAGAGACTTTCTCCGGATGGATGTGTGTTGCAATTTGGTCCTCCCAGTTCTTGACAGTACTCGTGGGACAGACCACCAACGTGGCCTTCGTATTGGCTAGTAGCATGTTTTGGTCGTCTCGAATAACCTTCTCACGGCTGAAGTCCATCGCATCGTCCAGGGTGGCCGCGATCAGCGACAGAGCTTCTAGTGTTTTCCCCAAACCCATGACATCGGCGAGAAGCCCTCCAAGAACTTGATCGGGCTCGTCGCGAACCGAGATCCCACTGACGACTTCGCGGTAGACGGTGGCTCCGGTCTTGGCTATGACCCGTCTCCACAAGGAAGAATTCTCCGATTCTTCGTCACCAAAGGTTCGAGGATGTTCATGCTGCATAAGAAAAGTTAGCGCTTGCTTCTGATGGCTTAACAAAGGTGTTGTGATTATTGATGCGGGAGGCTCGGTTTCCACCAAAGCAGGGGCCGCATTAGCAAACGAGTCGAACAGTTTCGAGACGGCTTCCGTTGCCTCTTCGAGTGTACGAGCATCAGAAAGAACATGGCCTTGGCCAGTCTTCCGCACCGGTTGCGGCATGACATCCTTCTTCCCGTGAGGGTTTACAATGGGAACGCCCGGCTCAGGGGCCATTGGAGGCCGGAACCAGAAATTGTGTTGTCCAAAATGTTTTCCCACTTTCTGGACGTCTTTCCTTCGGCCATAAACGTTGACAATCATCTTCAGGTACTCGGAGCACTTCAGGTGAGGCCACTCTTCCGGCTTTTTACGCCGATTGACGAGCCTCGCCTGAGTTCGGATGCCCTCTAGCCCATCAAGCACAGGTGCAAGGGCCGCAGCAAAATCAGGGTTGACTCTGCCGAAGACGATGCCGAAAGGGTC
Source organism: Exophiala xenobiotica (assembly GCF_000835505.1). NCBI lineage: Eukaryota > Fungi > Ascomycota > Eurotiomycetes > Chaetothyriales > Herpotrichiellaceae > Exophiala > Exophiala xenobiotica. The sequence continues at coordinate 1,347,019 of NW_013562489.1, forward strand.
AGACACCTCGATAACAGTGTCCTTCGACGGGATGCGTGTCAGTGTGCACTTCATCACCGGCCACTCCTTGTCACTTTGGAATACTGAGTTGCTCTTCGGTTTCGGGATGAGATGCGCATGAACATTAGTCGAGAAGTGACCGTAGCACACTTCCTCATCGCCGCTCAGCGTCCTGGATGATACAAATTCAACGTCGTCGTCGACTTCATCGTCTTCATCATTGGTGAGATCGACCAACGACTTCAACGTATTTTCGGCCGAGTTCTCTGCATCGGGACGCATGTACCCTCCGATAATCCCACTGCTAGGATGGTGGCTATAGCTTCTGCCCCTTTTCGGCTCCGCATCGTCGTTGCTAGCATTGACCTTCACCTTCTTTCGAGGATGGTCAACTCGGGATTCGACGCCGTGCACAGCCTCCAGTAGAGACCTAGGACCGCTATGCTGGCGATTCAGTGCCGGACTCGATCGTAACATTGAAGGCATGCCGTCATGAGCATCCTGGTCTTGGTTTGAAGGTGGGACTGGAGAAATAGTTGAGCCTGGAGAACGTTTTGCGTTGAGAAGGGTGCGAGGATCCAACAGTGCCCGATGATCGAGATATCTCGATGAGCTCTGTGGTTGTATCGGATTGTGGTTCGGCGGGCCACGGTGTCCGGGAAATTGTGTGATTTCTTGTTGCGAACGCATAGCGCTTTTTGTTTGGTTGTCTTCTGAAAATAAGAGACTGTTAGATGACAAGAGTAGGGCATAACAGAGAGACATCTTCAAAATAAAAGCATGGAAGGTATGGTGGGCATCTGAAGAAGATCGCTATGGGCGGAATCTCAACAGCGCAAATCTTACCTCCCAACTTCAGGTTCTTTTTGATTGACTTGGGATCGAGTAGCATCCGCGCGTTAGCCGCCATGATTGATGATGACTTATGTAGTCAGCGCACTCGAAGGCGAGTCAAGGCAGCGTGCGTGAGGACTCTTTTGAAGTGAAGGAGTGGCGAATCATATTGCGGCGGAAGTTAACGCTCATCAGATGGCGAGCATCAAGTCAAAGGTGGAGTCAAGGTGGAATATGACCATGAAATGTAGGCATCAGACTGAGAGGTATTTATAGAAAGGATGAAAGACTACATGTCAAGAGATGAACAAGTCATGAGTTGGATGTTTGTGGAAATTCTTTATCAGATTCCTGGAGGTCGAATGACTCGGGATTGATTCAGTGGCGCTCGGACCAGACCAGCCTTGCAGCCTTGCGCTAATATTAGCCAGACAAGGCTCGGATGGTTTACCAGTGAAACGAATGTGATTGTACCGAGTACATACATAGGAGTAGGATCATTCGAAACACAAGTCAATTATGACCTTCAATCTTTCGGATAATAATCAGGACAATTGAGAACAGATGCTCCATGGCCTGACAGCGATAGATACCAGTTCTGCCCACCTTCATCACAACTACTCTGGCGCCCTTGAGCCAACCATCCAATCTTCAAGGGCAAGCCATTCGCTCCAAGTCCGTTCGGCTGCTTCAATTTCGCCATCTGTCGGGTCATACAGTGGTCTCATGAAGGGCACTGTTTCTAGGGGCAGCATATCATAGTCCCGCTTGACAGATGCCCAGCCTCCACTCTTTGCCGCAAAAAGGTAGTTCCGCCTCTCCTGTTCTCGTTGTGGCCCAATGCCTGGCCTCCAGTCGTCGCCGAAGAACCCATGCAATACTTGAGGCACGTCCATCCCGGTGACGACCAGGCGCCGGATGTATGGAATGAGAGAGACAGCTGATGCCGCCGCTGTCGCTTCAGAGCTGCTAGGACGTGCCGCTTCCTTATCCAGTCTTGCCTTGCCGCTTCGAGATCCGGTTGTGCTGTATACTGGATGAGGCTGTCGTTGAAAAGGGAGCAAGATATTGATGAAAGAGGCAAAAGCCTGAACAAGAGGTTCATGCTGAGCGTGGTCTATGAAGTATCGTTGACAGCTTTGATGTTTTGGATACCATGCGATTATGTCGAACTGGGCAGAACCTTCCGGTACTTTGCCACGGTCCGAGCCCTCTGCGGGACTTTTTACTCCGGTGAATCTGGCATCGCGAACAGGCCTTGACGAGCCGGCCTCCGAGGAAGACGATGAAAAATCCATGTCGGCTGACTGGAATGAGCTTCGAACGACTGTGCCTGGTTGCCGCGCAAAAATGTGTGGAGCAAGAAGCATCAGTATGTGCAAAGCTGTAGACAAGAAAGTGACCGCGAAATCCGGTCAGAGACGTGCATGATGTTGCAATGCTTGCATTACGAGAATTCCAGCATTTCTGGCCAGGCTTTTGAGCAAAGTCGCAATGGTGTGATGCCTCCGTGCTGTACCTATGCTCTGATCCGAGACCTATGGGGTCAGAGCCGAAGCGGTGAACGGGTCTGAAGGGTTGGGAAGGGACTGTGAGAGGTGACCTGTCTATTCGTGACCTTTCATATCTGTCCGCAAGTCGGAAGCAAGGTCAGATTGGAGACCTAAAAGTCTCAAGTTGAGAGGATGGAGGAAATGAAGCCGGCCAGCTCCAGGTCTATTTGTTTGATCAAATTTATCAAAGCCTGACTTGGCTGCGTAGCGCGCGGACAGAGCATCGGGCTAACTAACTTGACAAGTTTACAGGGAGCAGGCGTATATCATAGGTGCCCGTGGCTGACGTTAGGGGGGAATTAAAGGCTGCACCTGGCATGGACACTGGTGGGTAGTTCCACTGACATGCAATGAGCTCCATACTCTTGCGCCATTGCCAGTGAATCAGGTAGGGTTACTCCGTCCAGCAGCAGCCACTTCGGACAACCCGCATCAGTTTCGATGCTAAAAGACAGCATGACAGCCAGTCAATCAACAAGTCAACCCAACGGTTTTGCTATCTCGCTGCTCTAAGATGGGCCTTCTTCCTCCCGACCCGGACCAACGTCATTTCGCCGGTAATCCCGTCTCCTTGACGCAAGATGAAGGCTAACCTAGTGAGGCCGGCTTGTGTTAAGAGACTACTTTGCAACCTCATATATTGGAAGCCGCCTGGACGTTGGCTTGTATCGCTCCCTGTAACTACCAGGTACGAACTCCTGTCGAAGCTAGACTGAACAATTCGAGAACTGCGACAGGATTATGGCTTCAAACAGCTTCTCCTTGTCCACTCGCCTCCCTCTCGCAAATGGGCTCTCGATTCCTCAGATCCACTTGGGAGTATATCTCATGTCAGGACGAGAGGCCTCTTCCGCTGTCAAATGGGCGCTTCAAGCAGGGTACCGGGGCATTGATAGCGCTCAGATGTACAGAAATGAGAAAGAGTGTGGCCAGGCTATTCTATCTTTCTTGAATGACAAGGCTAGCAACACAACCGGATTGACCCGGGAAGATATTTTCTTCACCTCCAAGCTTGCATCGAATACCAACTATGAGTCCGCACGACGTTCCATTAAGCAATCAGTCCAGGCAAGTGGCCTTGGGTATATTGACCTGTTCCTGCTTCACAGTCCCTACGGCGGGAAAGGCGCTCGACTTTCGAGTTGGAGAGCGGTAGAAGACGCCGTTCAAGATGGTGAGATCAAAATCGGAGGTGTCAGTAATTTCGGTGTCAAACATCTGGATGAACTCGTCGCATCAAAGCCGCGCATAATGCCTGCTGTGAATCAGATTGAGGTACACCGTGAGTTCTTCCCCCAAAACAAAACTGCTCGCTCGACGCACAAGCGTCATATTTTATACCCTTTCGCGGGACCATGGGCCTGACAATCTTCAGCATTCAATACTCGGACAAACATCGTCGAGGCCTGCCAGAAGTACAACATTCTGGTCGAAGCTTATGCACCTCTTGCAAGAGCGCTTCGCATGAAGCATCCAACCATTGTGTCACTGTCAAATAAGTATCAATGCACACCAGCACAATTGATGGTGAGGTGGAGTCTTCAGCATGGTTACATTCCCCTTCCAAAGAGCGTATCAAAAGAGCGAATAGAATCGAATGGAGACATCAGCCATTTTGAGATCGCAGATGAAGACATGCGGAAAATGGACGCGCTTGATGAATATTTGGTCAGTCTTCTCCCGGAGTGATCAACATGAATCCTGCTGACAATGTTGCCTCTAGGTCACTGATTGGGATCCGGTAGATACAGACTGATATATCGACGAACAAGCTTAGGCGCCTAGGGAAAGGTGGCAGAGAGAGACTTCTGGGAATGATTGCTTGCTGAATGTTCGTGAAAGGGGGCCATCGACGTCAAGGGAAGAGAAAGCCAGGAGGGTGGACCTAGGAATCACTTAGTAGGTCGTGATTGCGAGCACGCAGCATTTGTATTCCAACTCTGCCCATCAAAAACAAATGGGTTTCGCTTGAGACGACCCTATCTGTTTGAGCAGGGAGAAATGCCACTTGGGCGGCCAACAGATCAGACCAGTGTGTCAAGGCACATCCGGCATATGCAGGGTTCGTGTTTATCGTCGTAGGGTTTCGACACGACTTGGAGATTCAATTCGCCCACTGTACGAAAATGGCAGGTCGAATGACAACCACGAAAGAGGAAGACGTGTCCTCTCTCACACATCCAATGACTGTGATCTTTCTTATAGGCCTCGGACGCCGACCCCGACACACGAGAGCGATATCAGCGACTGCAACCAAGACATCTGGCGAATGCGCATAATCTTGGGTAACATCAGTGGGAGGGGAGTCCGCCGGCTTACTTCAGCGACTGGCGATTGAGATACCACGTTGTTGGCCCCCAAATCATTTATCCACATCGTCTAATCACATATTCTCGACCGTTCTTTTTCCTCTTGAACCCTGCGAGTCCTCTTCCAATTCGGCTCATGCCGCTAGATGCCAGGCAGGGAAGTGCTTATGTACTTGCACAAGTGTGGCCCGACTGCCACAAGGAGCGTGCTGTCAGTCCGGCGTCGAAAGCCGGGGGCTAATCATACATTGCTTTCTTCTGGCATCAGATGCCCCAAGGGAGACTCAACATTGGAGACAAGATCTGGAAACCTAGCACGGACAATTAGGAGGGCGGGGAGCGTCTTTTTGTCGAGGATCTGAAGCCGGAGGCTCTGAGAAACGCCTAATAAACGGCACCGCAGGGCCACTCGGCCCACCATCGCCCCTTGAGATTGCTGACTCAGGCTTGAAGTTGTGCAGATGCAGACATGCGTGATTGCAGGAACTCTGGCGAGGGAAATGTCTGCTGTGGTAGGATGATTTCGCTGGGGCGTCCGAGCATTCTGCAGACCCTGGTGGTACTGTGTACTCGTTGTACTCGTACTCTGACAAATGTGCTGCTGGCTGTCTCTCGAGGTTCAGGGAGTAGAGGCCGTAAAGACAACAGCAGGCTTGATCTCATCAGAGTACTTGGGGGTGTCCTTGTCTCATACGGCTCCTTCTCGCCTCCACAAGGCGAGAACATGTGCTGCCGATACTCGTAGAGGTCGGTAGAGACCCTGACAGCGCTGACAGCGCAGGGCAGCCCCCGCCACACGGCTGATTGGCATCAATTCCGCATCGGCTATGATGGGCTTAATCACTTATTAATTAATCAAGCTTTAGTTGGGAGAAATCCTCGCCGATCACCTTGGATCCTTCTGAATTCGTTAGCCGTGCTCGCAGAACGACCATACTCGTAGTTCACTTCTCTAAACCCCTTGGAACATCTGGTGGTCCTCCAGCTTTTGGGTTGCCAACGGTTCGTTCTACATCGCTGCGAGAAGTCGATACTACGCCGGAGAGATGCCTCGCCAGAACTTGACCACTCGTCGACGCCTCTCCCTCGTCTAGCCCTACGTGCGAATCTCTGACCATCCGGACTCGACCTACAATGGCACTTGAGTGACCTCACCGCAGACTCGCCGAGGTGCTCTTCTACCACGAATTCCAGGTCTCAAATTGCACTGCATTGTAACCAACTTATCCACGTCTGCTCAGTCGCAGGGAGACTCAAGGGCACATATCTGCGGCCACTGGCCGAGTGACTAACCGTGATATACACCTGGGGACCCCTTGAACGAAATCCAAATTGTGAAAGAATCCATTCTCGATCCCACAGTACCCACAGCTATTGGCACAGGGCTGTGCAACGAGATCTATGATGGATTTCTCATACTTTACCTCTGCTCCTCAACCATACCAATTCTTCGGACTCCCTCAGACGCCGAGTAACACCCACACTCCTCAACTGGACGACTTCAATCCAAACTCGTCGAACGTGGGTGCTCGTTGGTCGTCGTTCCGCCTCCTCTGACACTGACTTAGGAACAATATGACGCGGCATTCGCTGCTTTCCAGCAGAACTTCCACTATGATCCTTCCACGTTCCTCGCCCAACCGCACCAGCACAGCGCTGTATCTCCTCCCCTCGAAATCCACCATGACCCCATGATGTCCATATCCGAAGTCGACTCGAAGGGAATGACCACCACGGTCACAGAACTACCGCTCGAAGAGACAGGTGTGGGCCGAAGCAGCAGTGAGGAGAAGGACACATTAACGCCGCAACAGAGTCGGCGGAAAGCGCAAAATCGGGCTGCGTAAGAGTATCACCTCCATCATCGGTATCTGGGATGCTAATGCGAGGCAACAGGCAACGCGCTTTCAGAGAAAGGAAGGAGAGGCACGTCAAAGACCTTGAAGCCAAGCTCACGACATTACAAACCCAATCCTCTACATTGAACGGCGAGAACGAAAGATTACGCCGCGAACTCGCAAAGATTGCTACAGAGAACGAGATCTTGCGGGCGACGTCGGGTTCCGCCTCCAACGGTCCGACGCCCTTCCTGGAAGAGCCTGACGAATTGGTCGGGCCCCTGGGATACGTGCCGACGGACTTTCCCGTCAAGACGCGGTCACCAGCGAGTAGTTTAGGATCTGGAGGGGAAGGCATGTCCAAGTACGCGCATTTCGGGACTATGAGGACCATCACCATCGACAATGACACAGGCGAGCAGCTGCTCGGCATGGGTGCGACCTGGGACTATATTCAGGCGCATGAGCTGTTTCGCAAGGGGCTGGTGGATGTCGGCGATGTCTGTGAAAGGTTGAAGAAGATGGCGCGGTGTGATGGGCAGGGGCCGATCTTCTTAGAGAGTGATGTGAGGCAGGCGATTAGTGAGAGTGCCGTGGCGGGTGGGAGGGACGAGCTGATTTGAAAAGGATCTGATGTCGGGATATTTGGTTGCTGCAGACTTTGTACCTTTCCGGTTGAGCGAGGCGTTCTGGAGCATCACGCATTGAGGGGGTAGGATCTCGGGTCAAACAGGAGGGAATCTGACATCTAAGATTTTGGCATGTCTTAATCGTCTGTGGAGTTGCGCCTACAGATACATGTTTTGCGAACATCCTCCAACACTCTGGGCATCAACATGACACATGATCGTACGGCCAGCTGCGACCTTGGTACTTTTGGGAAAGCGGTTTAGCCCTGTCTCTAGGGTTGAGTTGTCCCAGCATACATGTCCTGGACAATCAGAGTAGAGCCGATATCTGCTCCATCTTCCTCCCTGCTTTCGTTTGCGAGCTTTTCTTAATGGGTCTGTGCCACATCTGCCCTGAGCGGATGGGCTTCAGGGGCTGATTCTTGATCGCTCGACAACACGCAGAAGCGGGAATTTTACACCCTTTCCAATAACGCGAGCAAAAGAGACTATTTTCAGGAATCCCGAATCGTTCCTTCCCAGGCGTTTCAGGGCTTCGAACAACCTCGTGCGTTTACTCCATGACCACCTGACACCTACAGCACCGAAGTGCTATTTTAACAACTTGTTTCGACTTGGAATTTCAAGCGTCGCGAGCAGCCCTGCACAAAGGATGGTTCAACAGTCGAGGCTCAAGGCAGTGGGACAAGTTGTCCCCGAGTCGTCTGAACAATTTGGCCAGACGGTTACCTGGTCCATGGACAGGCTAACTTGTCGCCTTAGGGGTTGACATGCCTGCAGTCGAACCTAGGGCTGTAAGTAGCAGCTGTTTGCTTCCTGCATAGGCGGTCGCATCCGAGAGTCGGGCTTGGTTTCCGTTGAAGATGGGGTCCAGCTTCAGTGTCGGATGAGTTTTGCATGACTAAGGTAGCCAATGGCCAGATGACCGGGCTGTATTCAGACAGCTCAAGAAGGCTATAAGAAAGCATAGCTATTAGTCCCAATCATCGTCGTCATTATCATCGTCAGCAATTTTCTTGCTGTTGCTAATATCCTCATCACTGTCTCTCCGCTTCAGCCTCATGTCATTTTCCTTGACCGCGCCAACTTCCACGAGAAGCTGCTCGATATTCCTCAGGTTTGTTCGTGGGCCATTCAGCTGAGCGAGGGTCACGAGTTGCTTCTTGATGTCCCCGTCCTTGTAGATCAGAATGGTCGGCGTATTGCGTTCGGGGTAGCCTTCAATGCACAGATCCGCCCTGATCTGGCAGAATTTGATATCGCCGTATTTGACTGCCGCCTCGCGCCAGAGTTCGGTCAGGACTCGAGATTCGACGTTCGTCCCCAGAGAAGAAGTAAGGTGGACCAGCACGAAGGCTTTGGAACTTTCGTCCGTAACGTCCCGGGCATAGTCGGGTTTCTGAAGCGGATAGACCTGGCCGTAGACGCTTTTCTTCTGGAGAGTTGAGAGCTCAGCGAGGCGACGCTGGCGGTACTGTTCTAGAAAAGCCTCGTCTTCTTCGTCTTCGAGATCGGCGAGCTCATCGAAGTCTTTGTTCTCCAGCCGATTTTCGTGGGCTTTGCGGGCTGCTTCGAGCAGGGCTTCCTGGATTATTGGCTCCGGATCTTTTGGCTTTTCTGGGATTATGCCGTGTTTGCGCAGAATGTCGTTCCTGTCAGCAGACAGTCAATATCAACTACATCCGCTTGCGGCGAGGTTGTTCGCATATGGTTGGGCTGGCTTACCATTCTGTGTCGGCATTAGGGTTGTCGACTGGGACGTTGACTGGCAGATCCATGATAAAGAGAGTGACAAGACTATCCCTGTTAAAAGAGATCCTATGTAAAATTGCAGCTGTGTTCTCACTTCTCAGGCACCAAGAATCCCAAGAGTACTTCAGCAAAGTGAGAAGAACATACGTGGATTAAACTCCGCGTCTGACGGTCAAAGGTCCCTGCAATTCCAGGCCCAATAGGGCAGCCATCTTTTGGTCAGGCATCGCCTTTTTCTGGTCTGTGGCTTGATCGCGCACTCCACAATGAATTTGGGAGGACACGATTGACATCCCCCTGCGACTTGCAACGGCTTCAGTTGACACTTTTCCTTCTTGTTGACAAAACGACGGCGAAGCCACGCGCCGACTTCTCCTTTAACTTACATGTCTTCCTTCCTCTCGTTCTCCACGACATGATCCTGCGGTAGTGCACGAATCGAACCGCTTACTCTCGTCGTTGTGCCCAGGGCATCCTCATTATTCTTGAACCCCGACTGACAACTAGCATACACAGCGGGACCAGATTCGCAATGAGTTACGCAAAGAAGGACGAGGATGCCGACCACTCCGGCTTCAAGCTGGATCGGACTTCTGTCTTCCAAGATGGTATACTTGGGTTCTCCCTGGTCTTTCGGCAGCAAACCAACTGACCGCACTTCAGCTCGACTCTTCAACTCTTCTCCCATATCTCCGCGACGATGTCGGACTCTACTCACCAAGCTCGCTGTACTACTCTTCACCGGCGAGAAATTCCCTACGAACGAAGCTACGACTCTGTTTTTTGGCATTTCCAAATTGTTCCAGAATAAGGACCCCTCTCTGCGTCAGATGGTGTATTTGATCTTGAAAGAGCTGGCACATACCGCTGAAGATGTTATAATGTCTACCAGTATCATCATGAAAGACATGACTGTTGGGAGCGAGATAATCTACAAGGCCAACTCTATCCGGGCGCTTTGTAGGATTATAGACGCAACGACAGTCCAGGGTATTGAACGGCTAATCAAGACCGCCATTGTCGACAAGTCTCCAGCAGTCTCTTCGGCCGCGCTGGTGTCCTCCTATCATCTTCTCCCAATCGCCAGAGACGTGGTTAGAAGATGGCAGAGTGAAACTCAGGAGGCAGCATCTTCATCCAAGTCTGGCGGAGGCTTCTTGAGCTTCTCGACCGGCTCTCAGCACTCTCTCGCAGCCGCCAACACAAATTACATGAACCAGTATCATGCAATTGGCCTGCTGTACCAGATGCGGTCACATGACCGAATGGCCCTGGTCAAGATGGTGCAACAATATGGCGCAGCTGGAGCTGTCAAGAGTCCCGCAGGGGTTATGATGCTCGTGCGTCTAGCAGCACGGCTTGCAGAGGAAGACCCGAGTCTCAGAAAACCCATGATGCAGATGCTGGATACCTGGCTACGGCACAAGAGCGAGATGGTCAATTTTGAAGCAGCAAAGGCCATCTGCAACGTACCAGACGTGACTGACGCTGAGGCTGCACAGGCCATCCACGTCCTGCAGTCATTCTTGACTTCGCCCAGGGCCGTCACTAAATTTGCGGCCATCCGCATTCTTCATGCTTTCGCATCCTTCAAACCACAGGCCGTTAATTCCGCCAACCCCGACATCGAAGCTTTGATCTCTAACAGCAATAGAAGCATCGCTACCTTTGCAATCACAACTCTCCTGAAGACTGGCAATGAAGCAAGCGTTGATCGCCTGATGAAGCAAATAGCTGGCTTCATGGCGGAAATCACAGATGAGTTCAAGATCACGATTGTTGAAGCTATTCGAACTCTGTGCATGAAATTCCCCAGCAAGCAAGCTGGCATGCTTACATTCCTGAGTGGCATCCTTCGAGATGAGGGAGGCTACGAGTTCAAGCGTGCTGTTGTGGAGAGCATGTTTGACCTGATCAAATTCGTACCAGGAAGCAAGGAGGAGACGCTGTCACATCTATGCGAGTTTATCGAAGACTGCGAGTTTACTAAGCTGGCTGTCCGCATCTTACATTTGATTGGCGTTGAGGGACCAAAGACGCCCCAACCCACAAAATACATCCGCTACATCTACAATCGAGTTGTACTGGAAAATGCTCTGGTTCGGGCTGCGGCAGTGACCGCCCTTGCCAAGTTCGGCGTCGGTCAGAAGGACCCTGAAGTCAAGAAGAGCGTCAAAGTCCTGTTGACGAGATGCCTAGACGACACCGATGATGAAGTAAGAGACAGAGCTGCGTTAAATCTGCGATTGATGGAGGAAGAGGACGACATTGCCGAACGATTCGTCAAGAACGACTCTATGTTCTCATTGTCGACATTTGAACACAAGCTTGTCATGTACGTCACCTCCGATGACAAGTCTGTTTTCAGCAAGGCTTTCGATGTCAGCTCTGTTCCAGTCGTGTCACATGAACAAGCTTTGGCCGAAGAACGAACCAAGAAACTCACCACTGCTACCCCAACGCTCAAGGCACCGAGTACAGGCCCTACCAAGCCCAAGGCCAATGGTGCCGCAGAGGGCCCGTCAGCAGCGGCTGCTGCTCAGAAATACACCGAGATCTTTTCCAGGATACCCGAGCTTGCCGCTTATGGGCCGGTGCTCAAGTCCAGCTCTGTTGTAGAGCTCACTGAGAGCGAGACCGAGTATGTCGTTTCCGCCGTCAAACATATCTTCAAGGAGCATGTCGTTATTCAGTACGATATCAAGAACACGCTGGATCAGACGGTGATCGAGAACGTCACGATGCTGGCGGCACCGTCGGAAGACGAGGAGCCAACCCTCGAAGAGGAGTTCATCATTCCTGCAACCGCCCTCAAGACCAACGAGCCAGGTCTTGTCTATGTCGCCTTCAAGAAACTTGGAGGCGAGCATTCCTTCCCTACGACCACGTTTGGCAATGTCCTCAAGTTCACGAGCAAAGAGATCGATCCAACGACGGGCGAGGCTGAAGAAGCCGGTTACGACGATGAATACGAGGTCGAGAACCTGGAGCTTACAGGTGCCGACTTCGTCTCGCCGGCTTTTGCTGGAAGCTTTGATCATATATGGGAGGGTACGGGAGCTAATGGCGAAGAAGCAAGTGAGACCTTGCAATTAGCAAATGTCAAGAGTTTGGCAGGTGAGTAACCCGTGCCCAACGAGGGCTGAATCGGAATTTGTGCTAACATGATGTATAGATGCAACGGAACAACTCGCTCAAACAATGTCTTTACAGCCACTCGAAGGCACGGACGTGGTCTTGTCGAACACCACGCATACGCTCAAGCTGTACGGCAAGTCTGTTACAGGGGGACGTGTTGCTGCGCTGGTCAAGATGGTCTTTTCGGCGAAGTCTGGCGTTACGGTCAAGGTTTCTGTTCGGACGGATGAGGCGGGTTTGTCGGGCGCCATTGCCTCGGTCCTGTCGTGAGAGAATGAGAGCAATCCAGCCGGAAAGGGTGTCTGTTGTCATGAATCATGTGAAAAGGCTGCAAATAGGTGATAGGTGCTCCGTGTGGAGACTCGTCTTAGCTTGTTGACTGATGAAAAATAGAGAAGAGAATTAAGCGATACCTCAAATCTAGCGACATTGGGAGCTTGCTGAGTGTGAGCGAGTGGGTGAAATGAAATGAGATCGGATCGAGAGCCTAGGTGCTGATGCTTTCGACTTATCTTGACGCGAGACAGCATTTCACTAAGATCGAGGGTTTGATAGACACAGGGACAAAGAGTCCACCTGGAAATGAAAGAACAGCTGTACTGCTGCATAGAACCTGAGGTTAGAAGTTGACATGTAAAGATTAGTAAAGAGATTCCATTGGTTCCAAGATTGACCAGGCACCTCGCGGCATTTGCTAGAGTCCACAGATCTAGGTACCTTAGTCTTGAAGACGGTCGGAGGGCTGACTGAAGCTTCATCAGCCGAATTCCCATCCTGTCTGCTATCTTGATGACCATGGCGATAAAGATCAGCCAGCTTTCCATCCCGTTCAGTATCTTGATGACCATGGCGGTAAAGATCAGCCTCCATCAAGTGATGCCGCATGACCATCTTGCAACGTTTGCCCAGAAACCGGCCCATTAAAGGCTTGCTATCTCCTCGCAGGGCGTGGAATTAGCTCGACTGCGTCTATGGCACATTTTCGGCGTGGCGTCTTCTGTGCCTGGAGGGCGCTGTTGACGGTACCCTCTTCAATGCTCAGGGTATGGCGTTGACTCGTATCTACACGGGGTGAGGTGGTATGTTGCTGAGGGTTCCACGGCCGTTGGTGGCCTGGGGTATGAACTGCGCAGTTCAATCCACGTTTACCGGGGTATCGTATCCTAGGTCGTATGCGTCTTGCAAGTCTCTTAGTGCCTTCCCTTCCCTGCCAAGTTCCACTGAAGACTCCTTTTAGACCTTCTTCTTCGGCCTGCCCTTCTTCGAGGTCGACGGTGTCGCCGGCGATGCCTCAGCACTTGATGAGAAGGACATCATTTCCGGGCCTGAAATGGCTGCAAGAGTCGCATCGTCAATCGCCCCTGCAGATGGCGCTGATTCGATCTTCGCCTTGCCTTCTTTTTGCGCCACGCCTAACACTTCGATATTCTCTGCCAACCAGCTGTGCAGCTCCTTTTTCTGCAAGTAACCATGCGTGTTAAACCACTGTGTAAACGAGCCCTCGACTTCTTTGTCCTCCCACTTCTTTCCAGAGGGCGCTTCATAGGTGACTTTGAGCTTGTACATCGGCTTGTACTTTTGCGTGGACGACTTCAACCTCAACTGTGGCGTGTCACCTTTGTCAGCATAAGACCCGTCAAGCCGAATGTAACTGGGCTGGAAGTCTAAGGCAATGTTCTGACCTTCTGCCCTCCCTCTCTCGTCCCGACGAACACGGTGCCCGCTTCGACAGCCCAAATCCAGTATGTTAATGCGCTGTTGAGCACGAAATATGCGACACATGCTGGTCCTGTGTACGCTTTCGTCGCGTCCCAGCCGAGTTTGTAGTCCGCGTAGAATAAGACGCCTGCGATGATGACGGCTGTGTAGCCTAGGATGAGGCGGATGTTGGTCGTGTAGTGTTGCTGTTTGAAGGTATATGGCTTGGAGAGGCTGGTCAGGTAGGGTGCAAGGGCATCGTCGGTGGCATTCTTGAGGTCTGCGAGAGTCAGCATGGTCTACTGCGTAGAGTGGTACGATCATAGAGGGGGGAGTCGGGAACGTACCATTGACTGAGTAGAGAGACACTTTCTGGGCAGGGGATGACATCTTTGCGGCGTAGTTTTGAGCATACACAGTAGAGGGGTAAGGTAACGGTTCTCACTTGGGGGGATTCAGTGAGAATGAAGAGTCAGCATGCCATAGACTCTCAGCGCTGTCGCAGCTAGCAACGCTGCTAGGCTGTCGAGGACAGATATTCGCATCTGAGAAATCCGGGGAAGTCCTTGGCAGGAGACACCGAAGATCTACCGCGATAGGAAGTCACAGCCTCGTCACCCCCTGACCTCTTTCCCGTACACTACAACCATTAAGCCCGCCTTTGCAATGTTTATAATTCCTGAGGCACATCTCCATGTTTTTGAAAAGCCGCGAGCGTGCTTTGTGATGTTACTGGCCTCCGTGAAGGAGTGATGGAGCCATCATGAGCTCTTCGCTAACCTCGCTTAGGGCGCAATGTCTCGCCAGCACAGGTTGTCTCGGTAATGAGGCCACATCGACAGCGATTAGTGCTGCCCAGGGGACAATGCCTGGTGTGCCGAAGATGGTGACGCTCGGCATGATATCAAAGTCGCTCAGTAGCATCGACACCGACCTGGCGCCCAGTCCAGGCCCTTCGACTGGTGCAATGCCTGAAAGGCCCATCTTCTTTGATGCAATAAACGAGGAGGTGGCCTTCCCGATGTCAGACTCGACAAAGCAAAATGTAGTTGCTTACCAACATAGGCTGGAGATGGCTCATGCTAATGGTAAGAACACTCTGCATGATCCTCCGCATGATTCTCCCCGTGCCTACCTTTGTGATGCTAATGGTAAGAAATACTCTAAGTTTGGAGACCCTGAGGCAATTCAGTACAAAAACCGCCTTCAGCACCGTGCCCCAGACCGAGTACCTCACTCACTACATCCTCGACACTCGATCAATATAACCTCGTTCACTTGTTATCAATATACCAACATCAAAGTCACGCAACTATGGCCGCTGCCGCCGACAAACCGAAGCCATACTTCCCGCTGGCGGGTGGTGCCAATGATGGCTGGTCCAAAGAAGATGAAGCCACGGCCACATGCTTTTGTGGTGCCGTACAGCTCGCATTCGTAAGTTCGTCTCAAAGCTGTCCAATACTGCGTCCAGCTCTCTCTGGTATTCCACTGCTTCGATATCTGCTGATACTGATCCCTTCTTCAGCCTACTCAGGGTCCTGGTCTCGTGAACACTTTTGTCTGCAATTGCTCGGACTGCCACAAAATCACGGCTTCCATGTTTGCGAGCAATTTCACCGTCGACGACAAGTACCTCAAGCACCTACGTGGTCAAGACAACCTGAAAACCTTCGGACAGTCACGTACCATCGCTTCTGGCGAACTGATGACCAATTACTTCTGTTCGACTTGCGGGACGCTCATGTACCGCGTCGGCGCGGCGTTTCCAGGCAAGAGTATCTTACGAATCGGTACAGTCGACGATTTCACTTTGCACGAAACCAAGCTTAAGCCGCAAGTCGAGCAATTTGTCAAGGATCGAGTCGGGTGGTTGAGCGGGGTGGAAGGAGCACGAAAAGCCGAAGCTATGGGTGTTTGAGCACTGTATTTCCTGTTCCCTCATCAAATCGTGCGAGAAAGAAGAAGAGCAGATTCTCAGACAACTTGCAAGGCTGTCAGAATTCTGTCTGTCACCATTGTTGCTTTATACCCAGGTAGTCACCGTTTCGTTCACAAGCATATCTTAAGGTAACATACTCGTGCATACTGTAGTCATTCATGGCCTAACAGCCTCGGTTGACCTGTCGTTGTCGTCATCTCGCTCCACCATGCTCAACGCTAATGCACAAGCCCCGCACTCAGGAAAACTATTTTACATATATTTAAACCGCTCAAAACTCGTCGAATTCCAAGCGGTGGCATGGTGGTTAGTTTATCTGTCCAACATTGCCAATTGAGCGCCTTGGCTAACATGAAACCTAGTAATGGTCAGCATGTATCGTTGTGGTTGAAGCCCGTCTTTCTAGCTTGTCTAGGTCGACTTTATGGCTTATCCAGCTCCGATCCGATCCCGGTTCGATTCCGGGTGCCGCCACGACAATCTTTTTGTCTACGAGACTTATATCGTGACAATGTGGACAATGGTGATTTTTTTGTGCCTTTCATAGATGATGAGTTGTTGAGTTGATTGTCTTTTTTCCAAAGAAGAATTTATTCACGTTTCTTGGCGTCACTTAGTATCACGGTGACTTCACAAGCCCATCAAAATATTTGTGGTGATCAAGGCTTGCGAGGCCGACAAACAACTGAAAAAGTGCTCTCACGCCGTCGATGTTGCGACGTGGGCGGCGGATCCGACCAGAAATCCTTTCAAGGCCAGGCTCAGAAAGCTCGAAAAATCCCAAGTCTGTACCAACAACAATCAGCCAAGCCTTCAGACTCCGACAGAGACATCCCCGACCTCCCAGACTTCTACAGAAAGCCCTGAAACACTCCGATCCAATGAGGGTCATGTTGAAGAGAATGAAGTTGAAGATAATGCCCCTCTTGAATCGCCTCAGCATCTTGGATCGCCCATCTTCGATAGGGACACACAAGCACCTCCTGCTCCTTTCCTCGGCAACATCCTCGAAAAGGTTGGTTATGTATTCGACAGCTGCTTCGCTGCATTCACAAATTTGCTGAGGAGTCCTCACCTTGACAAAATCATACTCATGTGCTTGCTGTTGGCGCTGTATTTTGCAGTTGTCGGGGTTTTCAGTGGTTTCCGTGAGTCATGGGGTGCTGGTGTGTCGTGGCTAGTCACTTCATCAAAGTGGGCTTTTCAGAAGGTTGGAGCTGCAAGAAATCTGGTCTATGCAGGAGCTGCTCCCTTCGTAAACACGCTGATGAAGTCGAGCAAGACTTTATTGTCGGATGTTGGTGTGGGAAGCAGCGCCGTCCTTCGTACAAGTTCCTTCCTTGCTGGCTCGGTTTTGTGCAGCTCTCCCATCACTACGGGTGTGGTGCATTGGTTGGGTTTTCCCTGTGAGCCCCCAACGACGAGGACGGTACAAGATGCTCTCAACAGCACCGCCTTCGAGCTGGGTCACTTGGGTGCTGTATCCGAACTTCTCATCCCTCATTGCAATCATTTCCAACTCGCAACGATCACTCTCAGCAAGCAGCAAAAATTGTTGGAGCTTAGTGATGTCGATTTCCCCAATAAAGCTGTCGCCATCGCGGTGCTGTCGAACTACAGCCAAGGTCTATATGACGCCGGTGATGAGATCTATAAGGTCTCATTGTCCACAGATCGCATCATTCGAATGATGATGAGCAATCTTGACGTCGCCGAGGAACATCTACAGTTCGTCCTTAACACAAACCCAGGGTGGTTTTGGTCATGGTACAAGACGTACCATGTCGCAAGGCTGCTCAATCAACTTCTCACTACCCTTGACAGCCAGGTCGTGGACTTGATCAGCGCCATCGACCAATGCCGACAGACCATTGAAGATACTCACAGCAAGGGCGTCGAATTTGGACAACGAATGACCCCGGGCCGAGCCTCCATCGACAACCAGATCGGTCAACAAGGATTTCTGTTCAAATTCTGGAACACGAAAAGTCCGCTGCATGATATGCGAGACAATCTCATGACTGCCTCTTTCGAAACCGGAACAATCTTGGATATG
Organism: Exophiala xenobiotica; assembly: GCF_000835505.1. NCBI lineage: Eukaryota > Fungi > Ascomycota > Eurotiomycetes > Chaetothyriales > Herpotrichiellaceae > Exophiala > Exophiala xenobiotica. The sequence goes on from NW_013562489.1 coordinate 1,364,768, forward strand.
CTCTACGAAACTAAAATCCGGCTTTCCCGCCACCGGAACGAACTCTTGAACGCAAAGACCTCAATGTTCTCCGCCAATAGTCTTTCCAAGACGTCGGGGTTGCAAGTAATTGTAACTGCCCTTCATGAAACAGTGACACAGCTTAGCGGCACCAGCGCCAACGTTGAGCTCTCACGAAAAAGAGAAAAAGATCGTTTGGCGAAGCAGTGGCAAGAAGGCCTAATCTCGTTGTGATGGTAGATCTAACAGTGGAGATAACTGACCATGTTTGCGCTATGAGCTTGGTATCGAATGCGCCAAACTATGGCGATTGTCTTCGAAGTGCCCTCTATGATCGATTTGGATCAAGACTCCTGCCTTAAGTTAGTTTTCGCTGTGGCGGCCGTTCAGGGTACTGTTCTTCAACTGCCGGAGGTTTTCGGAGTGTATGCTGTGACTCGATTGTGTAATAATATTCTATCAATTCATTAGTACGGTACGCTGATTGCTCTTACGCTCTGACTCTGCTCCGAGAATTCTATTACACGAACGAGTTGTCAAGGGGGCGACTGGAGTGTAGAATTGGACGTGGTTCCAGTTCAAGTAGCTGTGGGCCCATTGCGGCATAGAACCTCCACCATTCGCAAATCCCTCCAGGTTCATGCGGCAGAGGAGTCGTTTCTGGGATATGCAGTGAGATTTGGTCTCCAGAATGTTGGCCGCTGTAGGAGCCAGGAGCACTGAATAACCGGTACACATTTGCACAAGGGATGTTGATCGAAGTCGAAGTGCTGTCGGAATGATTCCGACTGTCGGGAGGGAGATCGGGATCGGGATGTCGGCAAGACCACAACATCCCGACAAGTAATGACGGCGAGACGGCTTCTGTGATGTAAATCAAGTCTCCCCAGTCTCTTTGACCCCGAACCAGACAGGAATCACCTACGGCCGACCACTCAAATGATGGAATAACCTTTCAGCCTCGTATGTCTGGAGTCGTCGGAACGATAACCTTGACCCGAGCTGCAATATAAAAGCTCCCGCCCCTCTCGGTGTGGTGATACACCTGAGTGCTCAAAACCATGTCCAGCAAGGAGAGGCTTTCCAAGATAGCAGAACACTTGACACCTACAGACCCCCCTGCAACCTCAAACAAGATGACAAAGTCCAAGAATTTCGAGGTCGCCATTATTGGTGGCGGCATCGCAGGGTTGACTTTGGCGATTGCACTGCATCACCGCCGGGTGCCTGTGACCATCTACGAACAGGCGCCGCAATTCGGGGAGATCGGGGCGGGCGTATCTTTCAGCCCCAATGCCCTGCAGGCAATGAAAGTATGCCATCAGGGCGTATACGATGCGTTCGAGAAAATCTGCACGCGGAATCTGTGGCCGTCAAAACAAAAGGTCTGGTTCGACTACCTGAACGGCCTTGAAGATTCCCCCGAAGATAGCAAGGCCCCGGAGATTGCGTTCTCCATCAAGACCAGCATTGGTCAGAACGGTGTGCATCGCGCGCGGTATCTGGACGAGATGGTGCATTTGGTGCCCAAAGAAATCGCTCGTTTTGGAAAGAGACTGAAAGGAATCCAGGACAACGGCCATGGGAAGCTGGTGATGCAGTTTGAGGACGGTACGAGCGCCGAAGCCGATGCGGTCATCGGTTGTGACGGGATCAAATCGACGGTCAGGCAGATCATTGTCGGTCGGGATCATCCTTCTGCGTATCCGGTGTATACGCATAAGTACGCTTACCGAGGCCTGGCGCCGATGGACAAGGCCATTGAGGCTGTTGGAGAAGAATTGGCGCAAAACGCGTGCATGCACGTATGTAGCAATCGGCCACCGCCCCGAAATAGTGACTGACGTGACAGATGGGCCCCGATGGTCACGTCCTCACCTTCCCAGTTAACCATGGTCAAACGTTGAACATTGTCGCGTTCCGAACATCGCCGGAGGAGTGGCCTGACTTCAACAAGTTGACGAGGCCGGCGAAGCGCGAAGACGCCCTCCGCGACTTCACTGGGTACGGTTCCAAGGTGATCAACTTGTTGAAATTGACGAAGCCAGATCTGGATGTGGTGAGTCGATTGAAGATTGCCGAGGAGTGTCATGTGCCTAACCATGTTCCAGTGGGCTATCTTTGACCTTGGTGAGCATCCAGTACCAGCCATGCATAAGGGCCGCGTTTGCATATCTGGAGACGCCGCACATGCAACGTCTCCACATCATGGTGCAGGAGCGGGACTCTGCATTGAGGACAGCGCGGTGCTCGCGGAGCTGCTGGCCGATCAACGTGTCCGAGAGCCACAGCACCTGGAGGCTGTTTTTGCGACGTTCGATGCCGAAAGGAAAGAAAGAGGCCATTGGCTCGTTCAGGCCAGTCGACATATCGGAGACTGCTATGAGTGGCGAGCGAAGGGTGTCGGGAGGGACTTTGCCAAGATCGAGGCGGAGATCAATAGGCAAAACGGAATCATTGGAGAGGTTGACGTAGCCAAGATGTGCGAACAAGCCAGAGAAGAACTGGGGAAAAGGCTGCAGAGATAACAGCCTTCGTTCAGAATCGGGTCTCGAATTTGGCAGCACAAAGAAGGAAGGGTCACAGTATGTCTGGATCCAAGTCAAAAAAGTCCAGGTTCGTGAGATGCTGTCCGAACCAGGCGTCTGATATGCAATCTCCGCCGAAAGGGTTGAATTGCCTGAAGTCGAACTCTTGGAGTGCATCAGATTCCATGTGCTCGATTCCGAACGGAGCACCATCAGTTAGACCTTCAGGGTTGTCGGTCCCGGCAGCATTTCCGAGTCCTGCCGTCACAAGTTAGTATGAACGTGAGGCTATGGAAACTTGGTCCAACCTTGAAGATGAGGGTGAGGCTGCGTTGGGGACGTTTGACCTCTCAGTCTTTGAAGAACAGCTATTGCTTGCGGCGCCGAAACTATTTGCTCTTTGTAGTGCTCCAAAATTGACAGGCAACGATTCCAACTCGTCTCGAAGCAATAGCCTGTACTTTGCACATTGATGTCGATACGTTGCTGGGCGGCGAGCAGGAGGACGGCCGCTGCAAATGTGACTTGCAACCGTCAGTCCAGTAAGTTCGAACTTACATGCCCACTCAGACTTACAGTAGACCGAATGCCACCCGGCGCTCTTATATGCAGTGTCAAGATGCTGATGTATGACCTCGATGAGGCGGTGGGCGGTCTCAACGCAAACGTTGCAGCATCTTTGGATCAAGTCCTTGTCCAATGATGACATCCAGATATCGTTCGAGGTTCTGTCTACGTTTTGCCGCCTACGGCTTGTAGCATGAAGAAGAAGCGGCCGCAATGACAACAACCGGACATACAAAAACCTGCAATAGTTGAGTATGATGAGCCACGATGGGCGTTGGTGGGGCGTACCTGCAATATAATACCTGCTGTTGTAGACTGACGCAGCTATTCTTCTCAGAGATGACCATTCGGGAGACCTGCGACATTTGCAAATAACTTGGCACCGAGTTCGCAAATTCGTCGAGGCGACCGTTGAACCTTAGAGCTTTTTCGATCATGTCCTGGGGCTCTGATTCTCCCACATAGAAGGCCTTTAGGATCTCACCAAGGTATTCGAATAGCTTGCAAGATGAGGTAAACAAGCCTAGACGAGACGGGACACTCGCGGGCTGGATTCCATCTTCTGAATCATCCCGAAGATATTCATCGTCGATCACAAGAGGAATAGGAACTTTCCCAGCGTCCGGAAGCATGGTTGGTCGTCCAAAAGTCATGGCAAGGAGTCTAGTCTTGTTAGCCGATGTGATGTTCATGTAGCTGCAGCTGCAGCTGATCACGCACCTGTCCAGTACCACACATGTATGCCAGACTCTGCGTTTCATCTCCCGCACCAACTGAGTCTCGCCCTTCCGTCCCAGAGGAAGATGTAAGCCCAAGCTTTGGGCTACTCTTATTGCGAGTCCGACAACATTCCAGCAGCGAGTAGCATAGCGTGAAGATTGGAGGTAAGCACCTTGGAGGAGAAGATATTGTACCAGAGGCAATGAGGACGAGTCAAGGATCTCAAAAAGGAAGACTTTCCGTGATCGCTGATAGAACTCGTCGGCCATTGATGCTCTTTTGGAAGAAGGAAGAAGGTTACTGAATTGACAGCCCAAAGCGAAAACGAGATTCAGCATTGAACAATAGATTGTACTGTCGACATCAAAACGGTTCTCGGAGGAGCTTCGTGCATCAGCAGGCAGCCACAGTCTCTCGTACTGCTTGATGAAAGAAGATTTGTGGACGATGGGGAAAACAGGATGAATAAACTCCCAATAGCAGTGGAGGTAATCGTCCGCATTTCCACGTTGCGGAAAGACAGCAGCAGCATCGTCTTTCTCGCGAGTGATTTCTGGATGCGAACCTAGCTCTCCTTTTCCACCTTGGCCTGGATGGGGTTTGATGCTGTTGACCCTGGGGGCTCCCGGAGACTCGTTCGGTGTCTGTATGCCATCAGTGACATGCTGGACGAAGGCAATCGTAGAAGAGCTGCCATATACTGCCGGATCGTGCTCGCCGGCAGCAACTGTTGCTACTCCATCCATAGAACGATCACCATTGAATTCCCGTCGCTGCGCCGGATCGTGTGATTCGGCTAAGCCAGACCGAGAAGGATACCTGGGGTTGAAGGAAAGTTGCTCAACATGATCGGCTCGTCGTGGATCAAGTGCTTGCCTGTTAAGGTCAAGCGGAGGCCGCTCGTATACGCAGGTAGACTGGACGAGACGTCGCTCACAGACTGCGCATACGGGTTGCCTGCCATCGCAACGCTTTCTCCGGTAACGACAGTTGTTGCAGGCCAGCGAGATCTTGGGCCGTTTGCGTCGGATTGGCGTTTCCAAACCGTGCGAAGTGACGCTGGTGTTCTCGACGATTGGGGGTGTTGAACTTCCTGCTGGCATATGTTCATGCATTCCTGCTCTGCAATGATACCTAAGGTACGATGGACTGAGTAATGCATAATTCGATCGAAAGCCGGATGTTGGTTCGGGTGGTAACTTAACTAGTGGTTTTGACTAGTGGTCCCTATAGAGTTAAGCTTATTTCAAGTTCAGCGGCGCCGTCGTGCGCCTAATTCATTTTAAGTGACCCTAGTCGAGTTAGTGAGCTTTATTCCCTCTAACCATTGACCACTGAGCTTCCACTATCTTCCAGCGGCCTACGCGACATCAACATTTCTCGCGACAACGAACTCTGGAGCCGCCAGTGGTGACAGCGCCTGGTCTCAAACACGCTCAAAAGAGTGTCAAACATATGATCTAACCTACATGTCTCTTCGCAAAGTTTTTCGATCGGAGAAAAAAGATGGCCATGGCACAATTACCCTCATCACCACTGTCTTCCCCTCCAGCAACACAAACCTCCCACAAACACCGTCCTAGCACAACTTTGGGGCGGCATTACCGACCATCAACAGTTCTTCCCTTCGAACTCGCCCAGCATGTTCAAACGTACTACGAGGAGCAATTATTCACCCAAGCCTACGCCTTCCTACTTTCCATTGTCGGCAATAGCGCGTCCTATTCCGACCCTCTCGCTCCCGTCACCATCCCATCAGCACCACACCTCGCCGTGGCCGCCACCATCTCCATCCACCCAGTCTTTACCACTCGCACGCATTCCCGCGAGAAATGGGAACAGGCTAACGCCGCGCTGCGCCTGCTACGGCTCGTGCACACTCTAGTCGGACCCCTGAACGCCGACTTTACCACTGCGTTCACCTTTCGCAAGTACGACTTCAATTTCCGCTCGTCTCGCCATTCCACTGCCGCTGTCCACTTCGACGACGACGAGGACTACCAATCCGACAACCTGTCCCTCGCATCCACGGATCTGAACACCCCCTACGCGGCCCTCCAATCCATCTTTACCCGCGCCGAAGATTTCTGGCACCTGGTCGGCTGGTCTTTTAACTGTGCCTGCCAGCCTCTCTCATCCATCCACACCGCGCGGTGGCATCATTACCGCCTCCTCCTGACGTTCCTTCTCGAGGTCCTCGAAGCAGACTGGGCTCTCTGGACCAGTGAATCCGGCTCGTACTCGACGAGCCCCGAGGAAAGCCTGCTCTGGTCCTACATCGAACTCGCAAGCGGCGGTCACGCACGCGCACGTCGTATGCTCCGTGCCATCTTCGCCGACGGAAGCACCCGGTCAACAGCCGAGTTCCAGCCCGTCTTCGCGCACGAGCTCAGAGAGCCGCCCAGCCAGACCCAAACCACGAACAAACGCCAGGTTGATGTAAACATCGATGCAGATATCTACGGCGACTATCTCATGCAAGATGAATCTGATCTCTCCGACGGCGACGGCGACGGCGCAAGCACAGCCACTGGCGCAAGTGGACGACCGGCGAAGAGGTTAAGAACGAGGACGCGCACGCCGAGTTCGCGCGTCACCCCGCGCAGCAGTAACGGCAGTTTGCGGAGCGAACACCACGAGGGCGACGATGGGGTACCAAGTTCTTCTGTAGCTGCGCTAGGCGACCCTGCGTGTATTGCTTTGAGGTTGAGACTAATGCGATTGCTGACGTACGTCTCATCGCATCCAACACTCACCGCGACGAGTCCGACGACGTTCCCGGATATGGAGGAATTAATCACGCTGTTTGTTGAATTTATCAAGCCGTTGCCCTTCCCTACGTTCTCGGCGATCATCTCCACGGCTTCACTCCCGTCCGCCGCGGCAGCAAGTCTGCACAGCCCATCAGATCGAGTTCCTTCAGTGCAGAGCCAAGTCTTTGATCCGCAGACGCAAAGCCTCCTATGCGAGTCGCTGCTACAGCGTATCTTGGAGAACTCGGCACCGGCGATCAGGAGCAATGTGCTCCTTTCACAAGCGAAGTTGGAAGAGGAATACTTACCCTTCGCGGCGGGGAAGAACAGCGCCGATGCCAATGCGAGGGTCTCGCTGCTATTGGAAGCCCTGACGAGGTGTCTCGCCCAGCTTCGTGTCTTGAAGAGGACGGAGACGCTGAGAAGTGCGCTGAACAGGGGGATAGAGAAAAGGACGAGCAAAGTGGGTGATGCGAAGAAGGCGAAGAAGGGAGGGACCGGAGACGGAGAAGCGTGGTACTGGTTGGTTGAGAGCGGTGAGAGGATGCAGAGAATTGTGGATGGCCTCGAGACGGCGTAGGATGCAAAAATGTCGGACTAGGTTTCTCTGGAGCCAGGGGTATGAACATGTAGACCGTTGACAGAATGATAATAGGTCAAAGTGCACGAAATCTTGTAAATCCAATCAACAAGCTAAAAAAGCGCGCCAAAGCAGCTCGGAGAATCAGGTGTAGTGCATATCTCATGCTTCATCAATCGTCTCACATACTGTATCCGTTGCAGCGGTGTGCTCACCAACAAGACTTGTCCGCATTTCGGTCGGTCTGCAACGCATCCCGATGTACGGAGTGAATGCCCATTCTCCCCATCAAGGTGGCGGTCTTGGTCCGATGATCTGCCTTCTCGCTCCTCCGACTCCCAAGCCAGCACCGCCACGATTCTGGCTGTCTCCGCCCATATAACCATACTGGTGCACGTCCCAAGACTGGCCTGGGGCGCTTCCCTCCTGAATGTCACGTGCCCTGGCAGCCGTAGCTTGCTGGCCTTCTTCCCATTCTCGTTGGCGCTCGCGCTCGCGTTCCATTTCACGCTCGAGCAGAGACTTGGACGCCCATCCACCTGCTTTAGTGCGTGCTTGGGATTGGAGACGTCGTTGATTCTCCAGGTCAACTTCTGTTGCGGTGGAGTAATCTTGTGGACGATGAGACGTCGCTTGCGGTTGGGGAGGCGCAGCGTTAGACGCCAGGTAACGGTCCGTACGGTTCGTGCCTGGAGCATAGGTCATTGGATCAGGCAAGGGTCGCGTCGTCGATGCGGCTGATGCAGGCCCTGGACGCGTCGGTTTAGGTGGCGGTTGGTCATCCAGATCTTGAGCGTGTTGCCATTCTCGTCTCAGGTAATCTCTCTCCGATTCATCCCAGTCGTCTTGATGGCTCGTCTGGTCAACATTGGATCTGCTCGGTAAAGCCGGTGGTGCAGGCTCCGGGTTAGATCGAACCGCTGGGGCCGGTTGAACAGGATGATGCTGTTGTGCTTTCAATTCCTCCAGTTGACGTTCAAGCTCAGCAATACGCCTGCTCTCGGCAGACTCCTGCTGGATGATTTGCTGCTTTTGCTGGGCGGCGGCATTGGCACGGGTCTGATCAGCTTGGTATTGACTGAGGAACTGCCCATTGAGGCGGGCATCACTTGTGGCACGCTGTCGATTTCGTTCTGCTGCCGATCGTGCCTCCCGTTCGGCTTGGTCAGCAGCTTCACGTTCACGCTCGAGCTCATAAGCACGCTCCCTTCGACGTTGTTCCTCTTTTCGAAGACGCTCTTCCTCTTGCAGACGTTGTCGTTCTTGAGCCATCTGTTCTTCCAGCTCTCGTTCTCGAAGACGGCGAGTCTCCTCGGCCCATTTGCGCTCTTCTTCCAGCCTCGCTTGCTCTTCTTGTGCCGCTCTCTGCGCTTGCTGGTGTCGCTCATACTCTTCGGCTTCGCGGCGTTTCTTCTCAGCCTCCTCCTTCAGACGCTTTTCCTTCTCCGCGACACTTGGCACGTTGGGTGCAGGAGAGGTGATCTGTCTTCTGGCACCGAAAGCAACACCCTGGTTCCCCTGACTAGCTCCACCCATATAGCCGTATTGATGTATATTCCAGGCTGGTGCTGTCTTGCCTTCATCTGTTTTGCTGCTCCAACTACTGACTGGCCCACCAGTAGCAAGCCCTCCTCTTCCAAGAGTGTTCTTGGTAGGGCTTATCCGGCCTGAATAAGCGCCCTTGTTCAGAGGGTTGAAGGTATATGACGGACTCTCCGCAGCAGCATTGCTCGTCCCACGTGGTCTTGCTGTGGTTGTGGTATATGCAGGCGATCTGGGTCCGCTCGACCCTGTCCCTTGCGGGCTCATGGCCGATCCTTTACTCTTAGCACCGAGTGTAGTGGGGAAGGCCGAGGGATTGATCGCGTTCGCAGCACGGCTGAAGGCTGCAATGCACTGTATGACTTGCGTAGGGTCTTTGTGATCGTAGAGGTCAACGGTTAGGAAGCGATCATGGGAGGGCAGATTCAGCGGCGGCAGCTCGCATGCGCGCAGGAAGTGGGAGATGTTTTCCATCTGTACGAAAGGCATATTCGACTGCTTGTACTTGACACCTGGAGAAACCGCGAGATTGACGAGCCTGGGAACCGTGTCAGCATCGGCGCATTGAAATCGTACAAACTCCTTACTTGCAAAGAGCAACTCCGTCTTTGAGCGCGTCCATCAAATCACCCGGAGGCAGTCTCTCGCCCAAAGTATCCTCAATCCATCCTCTGACTTCCTTTGCTGCTCCAGGCGTATAACGGTCCAGGCGCAGTTTGCGCATGTCCTGGTCGAGACTTGTGACCGAAGCCATGAACGCGCGAGGTTGACGAGTGTCCGTTATTCGCGCCGCGCAAATGATTTATAGGTCATTCATACGAACAGATAAAGAAGGGGTCCCACAGTGAATAGACACAGGCGACCAGGTGCGCTGACAGGAGGCAAGGTAGGGGAAGATGGCCGTGTTGCTGAATGTCAGGAAGGCAGGCGCAGACCAGGTCGCCGGAAATGACCCCTGCAGGTTGACGTCGATCAGATCAAAGCCACTGCAGCATCCCGTCAATGACGAATCTCGGCGCATTATTTTGTACGACCTATGCAATAATAATCACATCCAGCACTTTGCGTTCCTCTTCCAGCTATATTGATCACGTCGGCAAAGATGGGAGCGATGAGAGATCTCTGGGTTCGCTGGAAGATGCTACGTCTTCCATGGCGGAAGCAGTTCCTTGTTGGTACGTGATACTAACACCGACTGCTTTTCAATTGCTAACACTTGTCCAGGTCAAGATCTCGTGGGAAACACATACTGGGAATTCCGAGATGCGCTAAACCACAACCGATGGCGTCGTATGGTGCGAGCGAACCGTACTGTAGCCTTCGCCGATGTACAAATCTCCCCCCAATGGCACCAATGGCTCCGTCAGACCCGTTATGATCCCCCAAGCCTGCAGGAGCAAGCTGCAGATGTACAAAGACAGGCGGCCTTGAAACATAATGCTAGGCTGGCAGATGAAAGATGGGCTGCAAAAGCAAAATATATTGAGAAACCAAAGCCTACGGTCACACCACAGCTCTCTGGTGATCCCCAGCAAGACAGAGTCCGGGCCGAAAACATGCCCGGAGAGCCTCCACAGCACGAGAAGACAAAAAGCGCTGTTGAAACACCCATGGCACCGCGTGATGACCCGTGGAAGAAAGCTGATGAGACCGGGTCTAATCCCGGAGCACAGTGGGCGCCAGAATCCTGGGTCCCTGGTGCTCCCAAGCGTCGAAGCTGAGGGACAAACGTCCTACGTCGCTCAGCGATGCACAACTCCACCAAACCACCTAGTCTTCGCTGTCACCGGAGTCCTTTTGTTGATCATCTCTTCCTTGAGATGCTTGTTGTACAGCTCTGTCTTTCCTCGTCAGCACTGTTCACTGATAGAGAAGGGCCGGCTTCATACCATCATTCCTGGCGTTCCAACACAAGCGTCTCACTAACCCCAGGGCTTCTCACTCATCACCATCATCGGGTGGACGATTTTACTTTGGGAGGTGGAGTCGGAGGAGGAGTAGGAGGAGGCGTGTTGATGGCATCGACAAGAGCGTGATATATATCGGTTGTCACCATTTCGACCGGCGATCAAGTTGAACTTGAGGGAGACGCTTGGCTTGTGTACTCTTCGACTGGAAGTGGATAGACGTATTCCCGGTGGTTCAATTGGTTTGTTTTATTTATGTTGAGAATGGAAGAGCGAGATGGACAAAGCTGGTGCCGGAGCTGGCTTTTATATCTTTCAAGGGTACTGCGTTTGCTGCTTGACAAACGACGGAGTTTGAACATCAGATACCACCATCATGCATCACGGCCATTACTCTGTCAACGACAGTGAGGACGACGTCTGCTTAGGCAGCCCTTTGCCGCAGGTATTGCAAATCAGCCTGCGTGCTCCATACAAGGCTGTGTATATCAGGGGCTGACGGGGAGTAAGTAACACATATCTTATTTATCACATCTCAGCACAGCACAGCTATCTTATGGAGCCATTGCTCTCAGCCCACACTTGGCGAGGACAGCACGAAGACAATATGGAACAGACACCACCTGGATGGCGGTAAGTCTGGATCAGCAGCAGTACCGCCGTACCCATTGTCGACAGTGAGATTTCAGTCGCTCAAATCATATTTCTCGCTCAATCCCACCAGAGAAACAACTTTCACCACATCACAATTCATCCGGCAAGCATTCTTTGTCCGAACACTCTATCTCACACACGACAGACGCTCAAACACGCGAAATCATCATGTCGTCGACCAAATCCTCCTTGCCTACACCGGAAAACGCTGCTTCTGGCGACGGTGTGGCCCATTCGAACCCTGACGTGCAATTCACGCTCAAACCAACCAAGACATCGACCGACAAACCCCCTGTCCTTCGTCCAACCATAATCAAACAAGATGAGCCACCAGACGGCTACAAAGGAGACGTGGAAGCTGGCGTTTGCTTTTGCTGCTGTTTGCGCTGCAACAAGATTTGGGCTGTGGTTTGGAAAGACAAACCAAGGGTTTCTGGCGCGTCCCTGTCTCCCCAAGACTACAAAAAGGTCGCAAAGAAGGAGGTCTGCGACGACTGCATGGAAGGGGCTGTGGAGGAGGTGCACATGGCCTACGAGGGCTATGTGAGGGTCGAGTGCGAGGAGAGTGAGGAGTGGGAGTTGTTGTGAGGCCTTCCAAGGCAAAGAAGCCAGATAGCGCAATGGAATACCAATTACGCTGATTTGAACATGGTGCCCTCCCGGACCTTATAACCTTTTGAATTCTAGCGAGTTTCCTGCCTGTATTTGCCCTATCTTCTGGCTCAATTTACGTCTTTTCGCGATCGGCTGGACGCCCTACACAACCCCCTCGACTGTAGGCGCTTCTGCGCTGGGAATCGGTCACACTTAAGATACGAGATTAGGCTATCTGAAAATTAGATGTACATCCAAGGGATATTAAGGCCGGGTTGCTGATAAGGAAGGCATGCTCCTGTATGCGAAACATTACAAGAAAATGGAGACACTCCTTAGGCACAGGATGTACGTCTGGCCAGACTACGGTGATGACTCTTTACACTGCTGGAGGAATCTATTTCCATTGAGCATATTCAGACTGTTGAAACTAAGGGCACGGTGGTTTTATCTGCGTAGATAGTCCCGGAATCCCACGCGGACTCACTTAATGACTTTGCCGTGGCATATCTCAGCCATCTAGCTATAGCCATACCTTCGGTATGTCCCGTAGGCTCATTGTGGAAATGACCTTGATACTACTATGCAGTGGAACAATGGCCAGTGAAAACCCCTAACCCACAGCCTCGTCGACCGGAACGGCGCTAGATTTATCCGAACCTTCCATACGCAGAAACTCCTCCGAGCATACAACTTCACTTTCGATTACTTACCTGCACTCCCACCAAGACAACATCCTCAACCTTCTTTCACACTCCTCCCTATCGTACCCCCACCATGGCTCTCCCGGGTGTTGAGCAGACGATCCACCGAGATCCAGCGCTCTTGTAAGTCTTCTCATCACCCTGCTACCTCCTCCCTTAACTAAACTGTATTGTGTTAGCTACTGGATCCTGCTCCCTATCACCATTGTAATGATCCTCACCGGCGTCCTACGACACTACGCAACCGTCCTGCTCCATACTCCTCCCAAGCCGCCCACCTCGCTCCTCGAGTCCCGCGAACGCCAATCGCTCTTCCGCGCCATCAACCTGCGCAACAATGCTAATGCCGCACTCACAACTCCGGCCTTCACATCCCGCAAGGAATACTTGATTGACTCGTTCAAAAAGGGTTCCTTCCTGCGCGGGGGGCCTGAGTCTCGTGGCCAGGCAGCACCGAACCCAATGTCCGACCCTGCTGCAATGGAAGGCATGATGGGTATGATGAAAGGCAATATGGCTATGATGATTCCACAGACGCTCATCATGTCCTGGATTAACGCATTCTTTGCAGGATTCGTCATCCTCAAGCTGCCATTTCCCTTGACCATCCGGTTCAAGAGCATGCTCCAGTCCGGCGTCATGACGCGAGACCTGGATGTGCGCTGGGTGAGCAGTTTGTCGTGGTACTTCCTGTGTCTGTTCGGGCTGCAGAGTGTCTTCATTTTCATTCTGGGCAACGAAAACGCCGCAAGTCAAATGGCACAGCAGATGGCGCAGATGAATCCGGGGGCTAATGCGAATCCCTTTGGGCCTGGACAGGATCCGGATAAGATGTATCTGGCTGAGGCAGAGAATTTGGAGGTACTGGAGCATTGGAGTATTTTGGATGAGGCGGAGGACAGGCTGTTGAAGATCTATGGGAGCTAGCTGGCATGATGCAGAAGGTATGTCATCTTGAGGACGTTCGAATGCTGGACGTGGGAGTTGCTTCCGAGGAATGAGGGAGGGCTATTAAAACACTCCTACTCCGAACAAGCAAGGCCAAGACAATACCGCAACCCCGTACATCTCGAACTGGTCGGGCTTGGATCTGGTCATTCCGAAGCAGAGAGAACCGCCTCGGACATGGTCGTGGACCACCAGCATTAGCAAGACCGAGACAGCAGCTTCCCCTGCCGAGGCGCGCCATTCTAGAGCTCTGCGACTTCAAGCGACAAGGAGTGAGCTCCGAGTTCTCTCGCGCTCATCGAGAGCCCGGAGCGACCGTGCGTGCCAGCAAACGCAACCTATCTAAACTCGAGGTCCATCAGACAATCGACATCACTGGAAGCGACAATGCAGAGATGCCTTCGATGTGCCTAGGAAATAGCCTACCAGGCTTCTACCAGGATGCATATCAGGGACCAATCCAAGCCCACAGGTACATGCACAATAATATCTTCCAATATCTGTGTCCGTCTATTCTAAGGGGTATCGTATGTGCCAAAAAGGTGCTATGCTATGCTATGCTATGTGCTGTTCTTCCACCGTGCCCCATCTATCCATAAATCGCACGGCACTATCATAGCGTCTTCTCGAGCCTATTTGCCAGCTCATCAACCTCGACATCCTTCTTCTCAGCGACGGGTTCTTCCTCTGCTTCCTCGTCTGACTTGATTAGTCGCTCTCGCGCCTCCTCCTCTTCCTCTTCCTCGAGGTACTCTTCACCACCCTCCTCTTCTTCACTGTCCTCACCTTCAAGCTCGTCAAGCTCGTCCAAACCCCAATGGTCATCCGGATCGTCGTGCTTGCCGTGCTCGTCTTTCCGCTCACTTAGCAACTCAGCAAGGGCCTCTATCGACGGGTCCTCCTCTTCGAATTTGTTCCCGTTCAATTCTACCTTGCGCAGTCTGGGCAATGCCTCTTTCGCAGCCTGCAGCAACGCCTTGACACCGGCAGGGTTGATGTCGTTGTACTGCAGTCTCAAGATCTCAATGCCTTCATTGCCACCCGAGGACAGCGCTTCGAAGACCCGAACCGCGCCTCGACCGCCGAGAAGACTGTCTCCCACGCCCAGCTCTTTCAGGCTGGTCCATCCAGTCACCGTCTTCGCAAGGGCCTGAGCGCCCTTAAGGGTGAAAGTGTTGTCCTGCATATCCAGAACCTGCAGATTGTTGCAGTGTCGGAGACCGGACGAGATGAGGTGTGAAATGCCCTCTGGCCGTATGCCGTTCTGGGTCATCTTAACGCTCTTGATCCCCTCTTTATGCGATTCGTACGCCTTGGCCCACGCCACCATGCTGCCGTTCTCGAGCCTGTTCCGCCCGCAGACTATGCTCTCCAGGTGCGGGACGTCCTTGCCTTCTTTTCGTGCCGCCTCCTTCTTCTCGGCGAGTGCCACCAGCGCTTCGGCTATGGATGTGCCTGCGATGGGGCCCATGCCGTTGTTGTTCAGGATGAGATGTTTCAGGGGCACGTGTTTCGAGAGAAAGTCGACCAGTGGGTCTTTTGTGTTCAGCCCAAAGGCGTTGTCGCTCAGGTCTATTGTGTGCAGGTTCGGGCATTCGAGCAGGGCGTTCAACAGGGATGAGAGAGCCGGAGGAATCTCCTCGAGGAGCCGCGAGGTGAAGATGTCATGCAGATCTGCGCTTTGAAGAGTGGGTTTGGATGAGAGAATCTGTGCAAGGGCTTCGCATGCAGCGACGCCGAGTGTGTTGCCCGAGAGGTCGATGTGGGTGATATTCGAGGATTCGTGGAGGGGTGCAATGTGCTTGTCTAGGTCTTCCTTGGTGTCGAGTTTTAGGCCTTTGCCGGCGAGTGAGAAGGTTTCCCCTGCCATGGTCGTTGGAGAGTGACGGACTGGATGTGATATGCAAGGAAAAAGAGACTTGTTAATGCTGTTCAAACAGACTGGACATGGACTCTTGAGAAGGGCGAATATCAAAACAAATGATCCCTGTCGGATTCTAGAAGTTTGGAGGAACCGAGCCGCGGGCTTGGCATACGTCGTCTATTGCTGGCATCTGTTATTCTGTTCGGTTGCAACACGTTCACGTTCCCACCAGAAGGAGTACCTGCTCTGGATGGAGGCCATAACTGGTACCCACTAAAGCAAGGTCACGTTCTACTGGAAGGGTTACCAAGTTGTCGAGGCAAGATTAGTCGATTTTCAACAGTGAGCGGCGTCGCACGAGGTATGATGTGTGAGGGTATAGAATGTTGATTCATAATTCCTCTTTGTATTCTTCCTGGCTGCCGGCATCTTCGTCCTTCTTGCCAGCCGGTTTGGCTGTCTTGGTGGTTTCACCGTCATCATCATCATCATCATCGTCTTCTGATGCGACCACGCCTCTTAGCTGGATATGGCCATTCACATCGTCGAGCCGTTCGATCTTCCAGTCCTTTGTGCCTGCCAGCTTCTGCAACTCTTTCCGGAACGATTCCACGTCCTCTGGACTCAGATCAAGCTTCTTGAGCTCCGCCGCGGAAAGACTTGATATCTGGCCGTTCTTCTGCATGATGACCGTCTCGGCCTTCTCATCTTGAGTCAGTACGATCCGTCCTCTCTCGAGCCTCTTGCCGTCACGACCGACATGCTTCATAGCGCCGACCTCGATGTTTCCCAATGTGATCTGCTGAGATTTGGCTTGGTCGAGTGTCTGAGCCGAGCTTTGTTCATCACTCCGAGGCTCCCAAGCCGAGACGTCGTCTCCCTGGATGATCTCTTTGCATGTAATCGGATGCGCTCGACTTTCTTTTGGAGGCTGGAACGCAACGTCGTTACACAACCGTGGTGTATAGATGATCATCAAATAGGCACAAGTGGCTGTCTCTTTGATCCAGCCAATCCGATCTGTCAATTGAGGATTGCAATGGAATTGCACCTCAACCTTCCGATTGTTCCCTGTCAGATCACACGGTGTTCCTCCTTCGAGACGCTGAACGAGGTAGTTTGTCTCTGCTTGTGATCTGACTTCGGTAGACAACGTCCCGTCCGAGGGCGACTGCTCAGAAGACTTCTTGTCTTTCTGGTCTGCGAATTTTCCCAGGATGTAGCTTGGCGTGGTAGGATCCTCCTGTGGTGGCCAGACCCTACCATTTGTGCCTGGTGGCAGAGCATGGAACTGGGTCACTTGCGCATTGTAGCAGAAGGCATATGTCCACCAGCCAGTAGAATAGTAGAGGCATTGATTTGACGCCATGCCCTGTAGTAGCTCCGAACCTCTGCTGACTGCGCGATCCAGCTCTTTCTCGCGGTCTGTCGCAGACGGCTCTTCTTTCGTGGCATTCTCGACACCCGGTTTGGCTTCGGGTATGAAACAGAGGTGAGGATAGCCTTCGAGGAGGATTCGCTCGTAAGAACCAGGCAGATCGGAGTCTCCTTCTATCGCCGGATCATAGCTTCTGTGATTGAGCTTGGGGGATAGGTCGCCATGACCGAGAGGCGTGTGTGATTGATCATTCAGATAAGCCAACGCATCGGCTTCTAGGACGTACGAATCTGAGAATTCGACGGTATACTGTATATCATTAGCCTGGAATTGTGGCAGGCTGGCGAGGACACTACCTGGGGAAAGGCGAAGAGGTCATCATTTACGCTGAAGGCGCTCTCGCTGGCAATACACCGCGTGATGAGGGCCCCAACATATAACAGACGAAGATTCCTCATTCCGGTCACCTCATGCTCGTGAGAGATGTTGGGAACAATGTTGACACACTGGAGCGTCGGTCGTTGGAAGAGTTGGAGATGACACAACACGTCTCTACGTCTCCAGAATCTCCGCAGGCGGAATGGCTTGATGGCTCGATGGGTACCTAAGTTAGAGTATGGCTCGAGCAGCGGATACGACTTCTTCTCATGCGAGTAACGCACCTAACTAGCTGACGACCCTACCTCATATCAACATCTCTCACTCATAGTTTCATGTGCCTAATTCTACGAAACAGAGGCTGATGCCGCCTTCAGGTGCTCAAAGTCTGCCTTTGGTTCATTCCCCTCCTCTAACAAGGATCCTCGAGCGTTGTAATCTAGCCACAATCCGTCCCTATCATCGTCCTGCTTTTTCTCACATATACTTCACCAACAATCTCGTAAGGTCGTGATTTTTCCTCGATGTTATAGGCACGTCAAGACCATGGCTATGCCCACAAAGTCCCCCTTGCGTACATCTATCCAATGGCCCATTACCAGTCTTAGTCCTGCTTCGTTGCCAAATGGTCGCATACGCCCACCATTCGACGAATACTATCACGCATTGATGTCGAAGATGATGTTGTTTTCTGCCCATTCGACAAGAGATCGATATCTGTTATGATATAGACATCTCTCGCATCATGAAGGCCTAATCACCCAAGAGGTAACATGATGTTGATGACCTACATGTGCACAAAACTTGGTTTCGAGGGTGAATGGGCTTTCCTTCATGTCAGTCCAGTAAGCCAGACTTGCAGTCTGCCGTGAGTCTGCCTGCTGATGCCGGAGGTAAGTTACTGTATGTCAGTAAGAAAAGACGGATTAATCGGATCATCCAATACCAGGTACCTACGGAGTACAACAGTAGGTAGATATGATGGTCTTTAGCGGTGGTTGATGGCTTGGCATTGCCGTCGTCAAGTTGCAGCTCTGGGCGCAGCTAAAGGTCGATGTTCCTGGCCTCGTTGGAATCAACACGCGGCACTCGGGCGACGACGAGCAGCTGTTCCTCACGAAGTTTGCATGACATACTGATCCTTCCCATCATTTTGTATACATCTTAATTCCCCATCACCCTTGAACAGAGGATCGCCCAACCAGCCAGACGCCAACCAGACGACTACCTCATCGATTATTCGTCACTCGACCCAGTGTTTGGCCCAAGACATCTTACGGCACTGCTCGCTTAGGCGAAACACCCAACTTGCAACTTGCGCTCCTTCATTTCCTCAGCGTCCACTCGCCGTGTTACAGCTGATGGCTTTTGCCTTATAACCTCATCCTCTACTGCCAGCTCGCCTCGACCGCATCCGTCTCCATACCCACTATGGGCTTCGTGGCAGTATGCACTGCAATCTACGATTACCAACCACAGAGCACCGGTGAACTCGAGATCAAGGAAGGCGAACTTCTCTACATCCTTGAAAAGAGCACCGAAGATGATTGGTGGAGGGCGAAAAAGAAGGCTGCAGCAGACGATGAAGATGAGCCCGAAGGCTTGATCCCCAGCAACTACGTTGAGAGCGCGAAGCCAACCCATACTGCAAAAGCCCTCTACGACTATACTCGCCAAACCGACGAGGAGGTTTCGTTGACAGAGGATGCTACGCTCGATGTCTACGATACCTCAGATCCCGACTGGACTCTGGTAGGTATAGGTGATGATTTCGGCTTTGCCCCTACAAATTACATCGAGATCTCGGACGCTGCACGAGCGTCTCCGACGATACCTTCCAGCAGACAGTCCGCCCCTGTCGCGCTCGAACCAGAAGCGCCTACAAGTCCGGTCTCTCCGGCGAGGTCGGTTGACAGTCCTGCAGCCAACCTAGCACGGGTCCTTGGAGGTCAAGCTCCCACTTCACCAACCGCAGCCCGACCAATACCTTCTCCTCCTCGTGTACAATTCACTCCAGAGGCATCTGATGACGAAGAATCAGCACCAGCCCTGCCTCAAAGACCTCCATCGCAGTCGATCCCAGCTCCAATCTCGTACTCAGAGCACGATGACGAAGCCTTGGGCGTCCTCCCCTCTCCACCTTACAATCGAGCTATCGGAAGACCCGACGACGAAGATGCGCCCATTCGATCCCCTGGTGGATATCATCTGTATAATATCAACGAGATGGTCTCTGCGATGGGACGAAGGCGGAAGATGCCCACAACACTAGGCATTAACATTGCCACTGGCACAATCATGGTGTCTCCCGAGAAGTCAAGGGATGGACCTGCGCAAGAGTGGACAGCCGATAAAATGACACATTACTCTATCGAAGGCAAGCATGTTTTCCTCGAGCTGGTCAGGCCAAGTAAGAGCCTAGATCTACATGCAGGCGCCAAGGATACAGCCGAGGAGATTGTCCGGGCTTTGGGAGAGATTGCCGGGGCCCATCGGGCAGAGGACAGCATCCGAGATGTCATAGAGGCGGCGGCTGGTGGTGGAAGCCAGAAAAAAGGACAAGTACTTTATGACTTTATGGCTCAGGGTGAAGATGAAGTCACAGTCGGCGTCGGAGACGAAGTCATCATTTTGGACGATACAAAGTCGGAAGAATGGTGGAACGTAAGACGCCTGAAAAATGGCAAAGAAGGTGTCGTGCCAAGCAGCTACATCGAGGTTACTGGGTTTGTTAATATCGAGCCGCCCTCGCGAAGCGGGCTGAATGCTGGCCTGTCGACAGTAGAGCAGAACCGGCTTGAAGAGGAAAGGCTTGCGAAGGAGGCAGCAAGAGCAGATAGAGCTCGTCAACAAGTCGACCAGACCAGGTCACGCGGTGAGGTTGGACCGGGGATGCAGCTTCCACAGCGCGGTAGCAGCCTTGCAGATGATCAAACGAGCCGAAGAGATCGGAGAGAAAAGGACGATCGAAAGAAACGATCCAAACCAGATGCTGCGAAGGTCAGGACATGGACAGACCACTCCGGCACATTCAAAGTTGAAGCTCAGTTCTTGGGGGTGGCAGAGGGTAAGATACATCTGCACAAGGTCAACGGGGTCAAGATCGCCGTTCCCGTAACGAAGATGTCGCCAGAAGACCTTGCATACGTCGAAAAGGTAACGAACGAATCGATCGAGGAGCACATTCCAGTGGCTGATTTGATCAAGATGAGACGCCGAAGCCAGCAGTCATCCGAGCAATCGAAACATCGAAGTGGTGCTTCTATCGAGCACCGAGCACCAGAACAACCTAAGGTACCCGACTATGACTGGTTTGACTTCTTCCTAAAAGCTGGTGTTGGTCCACATCAGTGCGAACGGTATTCCCAAGCGATGATTCGAGACTCCATGGACGAAACTGTGCTCCCTGACATCACGGCCGACACTTTACGAACACTTGGTCTCAAGGAAGGCGATACGCTCAAGGTCATGAAATACCTGGATCAGAGGTTCGGACGAACTCGATCTGCCAGTGTCAATGGGACCAATGGGGAAACCACTGCAGGAGGAATTTTCTCGGGCCCTGGTGGAGCCTTACACAACAACACTCGAAGAGGCAGACCTGAAGCGAACCGGCAGACAACAGATGTTGTGGATCCAGACGCTTTCACGAACAAAGAAAGCGACAGGCCAAGCGATGCAAAAGCCACGCCTCTTACGGAAGCACCTCCCAGGAAACCTGAAGGGGGGTTTGAAGATGATGCATGGACGGTGAAGCAGCCGACACAGACCGCTGCACCACCAGCTCCAAAACCTCCTACGGGCGCGATCAGAGATCTCTCCTTGCTGGATGCTCCTCTGGTCCCGACTCCAGCTCAGCCTTCTACACCCGCGGTAAGCCAACCGCCACCCGCCCCTGCGCAGCCTCAACCACCGACTGTACAACCGCCTCCGGCAACAACCCCAGCTCAGCAGCCGCAACAAACCGGCGCGAACCCGCAATTCTTCTCACAGCTCAACCAGCAACAGACGGGTATACCAACTCAGCAAACGGGCTTCCAGCCGCAGCAATTCAACCCGCCTCGCCAAAGACCCGCAGCACCACAGCAAAGCTTCACAGGCGCTGGTCTTCTGCCACCGCCTCCACGGCCGACATCTGCACCTCAAAATCCGCAGCAAAACCAATTTGGCCTCCAGCCTCTGCAGCCGCAGCTCACAGGCATACCGGTCACCTCTGCTATGCAAGCCCCTCCTGGCCAGAGCCTGAACGACCTCACGCAGCAAAGGTTGCAACAACAATACCAGCAGTTCCAATTGCAAAGCCAGCCCACCGGACTTGGACAATTCGGTCTTGCTCCACAGCCTACGGGCTTCCAACAACCGCAACCATTTGGACAATTCCAACAGCCCTATATCAACGGCAATGCTACCGGAAGTCCATTCGCGGATCCTCGTCCATCATTCCAACCCCAGCCGACCGGAATGCCATTTCAGCAGAGTCCCCCACCCGGCGGTATCAACTCAATCCTTCCCCCAGCTATGCAACCGCAAAGGACCGGCTTTGCTTCGCCGATGCAACAAACACAGTCAAACGGCTTTGGCCAAGGCCAAGGTATTCAACCGCAGCAAACAGGATTTCCTCAAGCGCAGCCGTTGCAAGCTCAATCTACGGGCTTCCAGCAGCCGCTCCAGTCACAAGCCACTGGTTTTGGTCAACTGCCGCAACCAAATGGATTTCAAAGCTTCTCGCCGCCACCTGTGCCTCCGATCCCTCAACAGCATAGTATCGCACCATTGCAACCACAGCGGACTGGGCCAGCTCCAAATATCAAATTTGGTGTATCACCAGCTAAGAAGCTGACTCCTCAGCCGACTGGACGGCGGGCGAACCTTGCCAATGCTAGTAAGTTTATTCAACCAAAATCTTGTTCGTAATGACAGTACTGACATGATTGCAGCCGCTGATAATCCCTTTGGATTCTGATTGCTGGCTCTCCTAAGTTAGTAGTAGCAGTCACAGCCCGTTGTTGCCGGCCCGCAAGGCCGTTGTTCTCAACCTTTTGGTCTCTCTTTGCCCTCCTTCGGGACCGACAATGGTCACTACGATACATAGGGCAGCTCTGCAGGAGCCAGTGACAGATGGCAACCCATCCAACCGCAGCATCACAGGAGTTCCATATCACCAATTGATTGGTAGCTGCTAGGTAGAAGTTTGGCGGCAGCGAAGTATGGGAGATTAGCATGGAGTTCAAGGCTCAGAAGCGATTTACCTGTCCCTGGGTTGCAGGCCAGGGCTAAGCTCTATCGTGTGCGTTGCAAGCGGCATTGAAGCATTTGTGTTTATGGAGCGGTTGCGAAGACTTTTTGGAGGCTCCTGTCGACAATTTGAAGTTAGGGAGTTGATCCTGGTATGGACAGATGCAAGCACGAGTTTGTGAATATATGGCACCCTGATTTAATGACAAGTCACTCTTGAACCAACTACTTACAGACCGAGATAAAAAGGGCCATCCTGTGTATTGCGTAGTCTTGGTGAAGGTGTTCATCATGGGGTCGAACGACCAGGCTTTGGAGAAGGATATTGATCAGTGAAATCCAAGTCCCAGCCATGGAGGTATGAGAGGTTCACGGAAAGTCCTAGCAGCAAGACAGATCGTAAATCGCTTCGTATCGCGGCCCAGTTTGGCTTCGAATGGTTCTGCGTTTATGGTAAGTCCAGCCATGGTGACTGGTGATACTGCAAACCCCACATCCTCTGCTCAGCCTCACGAGCCTTCACCTTCAGCTAATCTGCTTCGGGTCAACTATTCGTATTCATGAAGCCATGGTGCCGCGCTGTCTAGTTGACGCTCGGTCATCGCCATGGGGCTCGTGCTGCGAACTGGCGCATGTGGTTCTTCCGCGTTCCTCGCAGCTCAACCCGTTACCGACCTCAGCTCTCGCGTATTAATTGCTGTATGCAGGCTGCCTCCACAAGGGAACATGGCGGAGTCTGGCCAACGCCCGTGCTCTACGGCTTTAAGCACAAGCGAGTCCCTGCTTAGAGGGATATCGAGACAGGAAGAGCATTATCGAAGCCAATCATGCCATTGAAGCATATTGTGCCTGATGTGCCTGTTTTCTGTGTTGGCTGTCGCTTCTTGGGCCTATCATGGACACAATCACCACGCTGAAGCTGATCCAGGGCTCCTTCTGGCAGGCTCATCGCTCGCAACGTCCTTGTGGTCTCGTGTGGCTGTGGAGCCTCGGTCCCGTCTTGCGACTTAATAATACGAGGTTGCTATCCATTGGACTTCGCGTCCCATGCTCGTTTGGGTTCATGCCGCGATACGACATGCGTCACTGCAGAGGTACTTCCTGGTCTCTGTCTGAGATTGTCTGCTTCGGACGGCTACGACACAATGTCTCCCGGGCCCGAGGGTGTCCAGCGCAACAAGTTATATCTAACTCCACATATCCGGCTTCAGGCATTGACTTTCCTGACGATTCCCCTCGATACACGACTACTACTAACATCAGACTGCCTGCCTTGTCACGGTACATTCCAGTCCTCGAGACCCTTTGACCTGCTCCTTCAGTTTGTACTTCCATTGATCCTTTGACATGACCGAAACAATTCCCGGTCCACGCAAACTTCCTGTCCTCGGCAACTTACTCGACCTGTGGGATGGTGAGAGCAGTATTATCGGATCACTTGAGCGGGTTGCCGATGCATATGGACCAATATATCAGGCCAAACTTGGCGGCTCACGACGCATCATAATCAGTTCTGCGGCTCTGATGGAGGAGATGACCAATGAAAAGCGCTTCGTCAAAGTACCGCCAAAGATAAGCAAAGGCGAAGCTGCTAGAGGGCTGTTCACTGCTTCCAACGAAGACCCGGACTGGGGTCAGGGGCATCGCATACTCATGCCAGTATTTGCGCCGTTGTCTACCCAAGACATGTTTCCCGACATGAAGGACATCGCCAATCAGCTCATCCTTTCATGGGCGAGAAAGGGGCCGACGAACCGCATCTTGGTCACGGAAGATTTCACCAGGCTGACACTCGATACGATTGCGCTATGTACGATGGGCTACCGGTTCAATTCATTCTATACGGACGGTATGAACCCTTTCGTGGAAGCAATGATGGTCGTCTTCAAAACGAACAATGCGAGAGCAACGAGACCAGCTTTCGTCAATAAGCTCATGTTCCAGCAAGAGGCCGAACGCGGAAAAGCATTCGCATTCATGAAGAAAGTGGGACAGGACATTGTCGAGAATCGCCGTGCAAATCCCACCGACAAAAAGGACGTCTTGAACACTATGATATATGGCAAAGATCCGAAGACCGGTGAAGTCATGCGAGATGAGCTCATTATCGCCCAGATGACCACTTTTCTCATTGCTGGTAAGTCTGGAACCATACCCTGCAAGAGCGCCCGCTGAATATCCAAAGGCCACGAGACTACTTCTGGGCTCCTGTCATTCGCAGTCGCACAGCTTCTGAAGAACCCCCATACCTATCTAAAGGCGCAGAAGGAAATCGACGACGTTGTGGGCAACAGGTCAATCGAAGTGGACGACATCAAGAACCTTAAGTATCTCAATGCCGTCCTCCGAGAGACTGCTCGCCTCACACCTACGGTACCAATCCTACAAAAGCACGTCAACCCGGACATTGCACATAGCGTCGTGACTGTGGACGGTGGGAGGTACGAAATCAAGCCAGATGATCATATCATGGTTCTCCTCGGAAAGGCTCAGAGAGATCCTAAGGTCTGGGGCGAGACTGCCGAAGATTTCGAACCAGAGCGCATGCTGGATGAGAACTTTGACAAGATCATGGCTCAGTACCCAGGGTGCTGGAAGGCAAGTCAAGTGTTCTAGTATGTCGTGATGATGACGGTACTGACCGACGTAGCCTTTCGGAAATGGCAGAAGAGCATGTATTGGACGGCCGTTCGCCTGGCAGGAGTCGATGCTCGTCCTCGCAATGGTCCTCCAGAACTTTGATGTGCAGCTGGACGACCCCAACTATACCATGAAGATCAAGCAAAATTTGACCATCAAGCCGGACGACCTCTACATTCGAGTAAGTCCGCGGAAGAACATGGAGGCCGCCGACATCGACAAGATGATCCACAGCAAGGTTGCGGGTGTCGGCCTAGGTAGCTTGCCAAACCGTACGAAAGCAAGCGAGCATGCTTCGACGTCTTCTGCGCCATCGACGGCGAAACCAATGACGATTCTGTACGGCTCGAACACCGGCACCTGTCAGGCATTTGCTCAACGACTCGCCTCGAACGCTGCATCTCATGGGTTCCAGGCCAAAGTCGCAGACATGGACAGCGCAACGGACTGTTTACCCAAGGGATCTCCAGTGATCATCATCACATCCTCCTACGAAGGACAACCACCCGACAATGCAGCTAGGTTCACCGAGTGGCTCCAAGGACGCGAAAGCGGTTCCCTGACAGGCGTCGAGTACACCGTCTTTGGCTGCGGTCACAGTAAGTTCTCATTCGTCTCTCACAATTGCCCTCCGCTCCCCCATCTGACAAGAATTAGGGGACTGGTCCCAGACTTTCCACCGCATCCCCAAACTCACAGACGAACTGCTCAGCAAAGCCGGCGCCAACAGTCTCGCACCAGCCGGATTCGCCGACGCAGCCAAAGGCAACCTCCAAGGCGACTTCGAGGACTGGCTCGACACGTCGCTCTGGCCGAACCTCTCGTCCGACCAGCCGAACAACAACGACAACAACATCCATGAGAACCCCATACAGGTCGAGATTTCCACAAACGCACGCGCATCAAGCCTACGCTACGACGTCAGCCTTGCCAAGGTCAAAGAGAACAGGCTCCTCACCAGTATCGGCGAGCCCGCAAAGTGGCACATGGAGATCGAATTGCCGTCGAACATGACATACGAGTGCGGCGATTATCTCGCCGTGTTGCCGCTCAACTCGGAAAAGAACGTCAAACGAATCATGGCACACTTCGGCTTGCCCTGGGACGCCGTGATTACGGTGAAGGCGACGGGACCGAGTATCATCCCGGCCGACGTGCCGCTGTCCGCGTTCGACGTGTTGAGGAGTTACGTCGAGTTGAGCCAGCCTGCGACGAAGAAGGTACGTAACACACACACACACAGAGATCTCTCTCTTTCTCCCGCTCAACCCCCCTCTCTATTGCCCCCTATTGGCAATTGCCCGTCCGGAAAATTCTTTGCTGACAGAGTTGGGGCGGGTTGTTTAGAATCTACGCATGCTCGGATCGTACACGGAATCCCCCAGCGATAAGACGTACCTCGAAACCCTGGGGAACGACGTCGACAACCGCTTCGAAACCGAGATTCTCCATAAGAGGACGAGCATCCTGGACATGTTGCTGCACCGTCCTTCGATCAAGCTCCCCTTTGGCGAGTTCCTCGCGCTCCTGCCTCCTCTGCATGTCAGGCAGTATTCGATCTCTTCGTCGCCGCTCGCTGCCGATGCGGGTGCGGGTGCGGGTGCGAGGACCTGTTCCATCACGTACGGCGTGATCGACACGACGAGTCTGTCTGATCCGGAGACGCACTTCGAGGGCGTGGCGGGCACGTACCTGTCGAGTCTGGTCAAGGGGGATACTGTGCAAGTCTCGATCCGGCCGACGGCAAAGAAGACGTTCCGCCTACCTCTCGATCCCGAGACCCCGCTGCTCATGTTTGCCGCGGGCACGGGTGTGGCGCCGTTCAGGGGCTTTATGCAGCAACGCGCCGTGATGAGGGCCGCGAATCCAGGCAGACGTATGGGACGGGCGCTGTTGTACTTGGGCTGTCGTGGGGAGGGCGACAGGGTGTATAAAGAGGAGGTGGATGAGTGGGTCAAGAGCGGTGTGGTCGAGGTGAGGTATGCGTTTAGCCGTGACAAGGAGAGGACCCAGGGGTGTGGCTATGTGAGTGAGCGGATGGTCAGGGATCTGGAGGCGCGGGATATTGTGGATTTGTGGAGGTCTGGGGCAAGGGTTTATGTTTGTGGGAGTGCTGGGTTTAGGGACTCGGTCAGGGAGGCGGCGAAGAAGATCGCTTTAGTGGTGAGTGAGAGGGAAGACCGTGAGAAAGGGGTGTGCAGGACGGAGGAGGAGAGGGCGGAGATGGGACGGACATGGAAACAGGAGTTGAGTGAGAGGGTTGCTAGTGATGTTTTCGATTGAGCAATCGCCGATAAGTGACTGGATGGGTTTACAGGTATTGGGTCTAGTTCTTGGGTCTCATTGGGAATCGAGATTTGCTTCTATCAGTTGAGTGCTAGTACTTGGGGAGTTTCGAATGTCCGGCCAAGGGAAGGCAAGGCGATTTTGTCGAGACATGAAGTGCTTTTGTCCCATGGAAGCGTACACCTCCCCTTCTCAAGCAATGCTACGTTTACTCGGACCTCACATGCGACTCACTGAGACAGCGCCACTTCTACTTACTTCTCTCCCACCCAACTCAACTTCAACTGGACTGCCCGCCCCTTTTCTTCGTCCTTCCACACTCTTACTTGATGAGTTCGCGTAAATGCTATAACACCATGGTCAGTGACAGCGAGCAACCATCTAGTCTGGATCTACAAACCATCAGCTGGCGTTTTCCCGCGTCGCCCGCCTGCAACTTCACTTTGTCGACGACGAGGTCTGCGAGGTTTCTCTTTCGTCTCTGCACATCCAAGATCCTCTCTTCCCAGGTGTTTGTCATGATGAGACGCACGATCCGCACGGGCCGTGTCTGTCCCATGCGATGGACGCGTGACATTGCCTGCTCTTCGAGCATTGGGTTCCACTGCGGTTCGACCAGGAACGCATGATTTGCGGAAGTGAGATCGAGCCTGGAAGCGTCTGGTGAGTGGTTTCTCCAATGAACGGGTCAATCGGGTCATACCCTTGGCCTCCGCAGGTGATTGATACTAGAAGCACTTGCACCGCGGGATCGTTCGCGAAATTGGACAGCACTAGATCACGCTTTGCTTTCTGCATCCGTCCATCGTATCGAGTAAATACAATTGTTGCCTGTTCCAATGCCTGTTCGATAACGTCAAGCGTCGTGGTCCAGTAAGAGAACACGGCACTGGCAGGGTCAGCAGAAAGAAAGTCACGGTCTGGAAAAATGGTCGTACCATTTCTCGCCACGAGGCACACGTAGTAGCTGGGATACCAGCGCTGTCACCTTGCTCGAGAAGCGACGGCTGGAGTTGGAGGTCAATGCAATGACCTCCTCTTCCAGGTCTAGTAATGACAACGGCGATGGACCGCCTGTTTCGACGTTGCACATCGAACAATTGGGGCAAAACTGCTGCGAATTCTCGACGGCGCTTCCTCGTAAGACGTCAAGAGCTTGCACCGCACACTCGATGTCCGCTTGAATATCTGCACCGCAGGAGACACAGATGCCTGCCCCAGCTTCCAGCAAATCGTCGAGCTCACGCTGGAAGGACGCGTCGTTCAACTCCGACGCAGTAGCGCTCGGAGATCCTTTGCGGACCGGAGCTTTGCCATGATTGCAGATGTAGCGCAGGTCGTTGATCTTCTGAAACGCACTGATGTAGACCGATCCACCACCGCCGTCGTCTGCCAAGAGTGCGGAGTCGATGACTTCGATGATGCCCAGCCTCGCTTTATTGTACGTCTGCATCTCTTCCGTCGTGAACGAGACCGGCTCGATGATTTCTTGCCGGTCTGGCAATGATATGACGGCCCTTGGACGCCGCAGTGCCAACATGTTCATCATGAGCTGAATTTTGCCCAGGGCTGTCTCGTCCATTCTGCTCTTCCACGGGCGCGAAATCTCGGTCTCAAACGTCGTGATGTTGTCATAGGGAAATACTTTTAAGAAGCGCAGAAGACTGGCAAGATCCCCCAGTCGGTTTTGTATTGGTGTGCCGGTTACACACCATCGATGTGTGGCATGTAAGGCGAAAACTGCACGGGCAATCGTAGTGCGTCTGGATCGGATCATATGAGCTAGAAATGTGTCAGTTGTGCAGAAAACCAGCGTGGCGAATCGTGGCAAAGAGTATCGAGAGTGTCGGCGTGTCGCTCTCACGGACACTAGGCATGATCATGCGGTTCTACCTTGTTCGGAAAGGCTCACCTTCGTCTAGAATGATACGATGCCAACGGTTTGAAAACAAGGGGCTGTGGCCCTTTTGGCTCCGTACAGACTCGCTGGACTTCCACTCCACTGCGACGGTATTGTAGGTGGTCATCACAATGTCATATTCGTTGAACACGCGCGCAAGTTGGTGTCTTCCAGGACCGAAGTAGCTGCACGCCCTGACCGTCGAGGGTTGAAAATGATGGTGAATCTGGTGCTCCCACACTTGAAGGACTGAGTACGGCACCACGATCAATGTGCCCTTCACCTCTTGCGGGAAGGTTGACGGAGGATCCCCAGCTCCTGTGAGAGGCGATCGGGCAGGATTCGAGGCGATGAGAGACAGCATGGTGCAAGTTTTACCCAGGCCCATTTCATCGGCTGCGCCACAGATTAATCAGTCAATACCATGCGAGATCAGGCAGCGGACTTGCCTAATATGCCACCCTTGAACGGAGGAGGTGGCTCTGATTGAGACTCCCCCGAGAGCACATTCTGATATCGGGTAATCCCATGCAAGTCAATGTACGATCTCCATAAATCTCGCCTCGACGCCGAAAAGGCCCAACCCTTCTCTCTGTCCAACATGAAAGTCAAAGCTTGCTTTTGGTGACTGTGCAGAGGTGTACAGATAATATGAGGCTGCGGAGATTCGTCAAACGTCTCCTCGCTGTTATACTTCGCGTAGATGGCGGCCGACGGTTCTGCCTCGGCGGTCAGCGGCTTCTGGTTTATGTCGAAGGTCATCTTCCTGGTCTCATCGCCAAGAGACAACCGCTGAGGGTTGTAATATCGAACATTGCGGTTACAGTGTTCCGGTAACTGAAGATACAAGTTGCAACTGCTGAGCCAGTCACCTACAGTATCAGCGATATCAGCTGAGCCATAGAGGATAGCACAGACTCTACAGGACGGTTGAGATTTTCGGTTACGGAAGCCTTTCGTTCGAAAAGTCGCAGGCTCTTCCCCGGCATGACGACAATGTTGGTAGAGAAACTGGATTTCAACGCCCGCGTTGTGGGAAAGTGTCGTCAAGGCCCGAGCAATACGCTGTGGGAGATGTAAGGCATGTTGTTCGCTTGAGTTCACCTGGATTGTCGTGGCACCGTTCCAAGACAGGACGCAGTCAATTGTGAGATGGTCTACCGAGCTGACACACTCAGCGTCAATATCCATCAGCTGTTTCCACGATCAGCGGGCACGGCTGGAATACTACGGGTCGTCTGGCTCACCATGCCAAAGCAAACCTCTTCCGAGGGTCCATCCTGATCTTGGCGGAAGCCGTCAACTTCTTGCCTCTCGGCCCGATCCGCGGGCGAGGATAGAGATGTCTTGGTTGCACACGAAGAGGTTCGAGGAGAAGAGTTCGACCAATCGATACGATCCTCGAGCGATGGCGAGGGTGCGTCCAGGAAAATCACGTCCTGCGCGGACTGAGAAACATCCTTCAGTCCGCAGTGGAGATCGGCTCCTTCTTGGTGGATAAAGAGCTCGTCGATCTCTGGTAGATTCGACGTAGGGCGGGTGGAACGGGCAGCTGTATGTGCGTCCCTCTCCAAGCATGGCGGCTTTGTTGTCCCCAGCTCTGGTGTGTTCTTCAACACCCAGTGGTGTATGTCTTGGTCTCCAAGCTGTACGGTTTTGCCAAGCTTGGGTCTCTTCGCATCTGGAAATTGCGAGGCAGGCAAGGTTCTCTTCTTCGAGGTCTCGGACCAGATCGCGTCTGGGAGGCTGGACACTGGCGAGAATGAGCATGCACCTTGATGGCCGATTTGTGTGGCACGCACTTGCTCACCTGACAAGCATGACAGGTGCTGTCTGTTATGGCCGTCCGTCAACGCGGAGGAAGCCGGCGTGACCTCAGCATCGTTCGCAAGGCACGTCGTGATATGTTCGTTTGGTCGATGAGACTCGAGGCATAAGGGCAACGGCGTAAATGCGATGGTGGGCGGCAAGGTAGGCGCAGTCAGTCGAGCGCAGTCGACGCGACAAGGCAACCTCAATGGCCGCATTTCTGCTTCTTGCCAGGATCCCTCCCACCCTCCCGCTTGGCACTCGACAACTCGAAATGCAGCCGCACCCGCCATCTCAAAGTTGTCGAATGTTTGTCTTCGCATGCATGTCGGCATCAAGAACTGATCCGGTCGACGCTACTCGCCCTCCAGCTTGATCCTGGCTTGTCCCGGAGAACGAAGACCCGATATTGAAGATCCGCGCTACAAGGTGATCCATGGACTCTGTCTCAAGAACACTAGCATGAGCCAGTCAGCTCAGGTACGGTTTCGGCAGCTGGACGGTACCGAAGGGATGACCACGCTGACCAACATAGGGTGCAGCCCTGGGCGACACCCTGCGGCGCAAGAACGATACCCTCAAGAGACTAAGACGAGAGTTAAAAGACAAGCGCCTTGTCATTGTAGTAGGCGCAGGTGTATCGCTGAGCGCTACAGCCGATGAAAATGGAAACTCGCTGTCGCGTCTGACATGGACGGGTCTCGTGGGCAATGGGCTGAACTACCTGGTCGATGAAGGCTATGTGGAAGTCATGAATCGTCGGGTCCAATATGCATACGAGGCGCTGAAAGAGCCTGCCTTATCGAGGCTACTAGATGCGGCGGGTATCTTGTCCAGTCTCATGACGGAGCATCGCCAGTATTCAACCTGGTTGGACTCCGTCTTCGGCAGCCTCTCCGATGCAGTCAGACATCCCGCCATCCTCGAGACATTACGGGACTTGCACGAGGCGGGTGCGACGATCTTGACCACCAACTACGACGATCTGCTAGAGAAGGCTCTTCGCCTGCCGCGGATTTCCAGATCGAGCCAGGAGGATTTGCTGAAGTTCAAACGAGGAGACTTGGATGGCGTCCTCCACGTGCAGGGGAGCTACCATGATCCACAGGACATTGTTTTGGACACCACCGATTACTACAAGGTCGCCCACGCAGACGAAGTGCAGAACATTCTCCGCACATTCCTGGAATATCGCACAATTGTGTTCGTCGGATGTGGCTCAGGTCTGGAAGATCCCAATTTTGGATCTCTGCTGAAGTGGGCAGGCGAGCGACAATTCAATATCCCGAACCGGCATTGTCTGTTGGTACGCGATGATGACCGCCTCAACCACAATATGCTATTGCGCCTAAAGTGCGGACCGCGGTATGATGACCTCGCGCCTTTACTCCGTCGATTGCTTGACGAACCAACGCCCTCAGCCCGCGAAGTGAGCACGAATGACGCTCCCAGCACCTCCACGGCGCCTCAGATCAAGACCGCCGCGAGCTCCGCAGGTATACCACCGAGCCACGGAGCCTATCATGTCGCAATAATCTGCCCTTTGGAGGTGGAAATGAGTGCTGTCAGATACATGCTCGATGAAGAACACCCCAGCTTACCTAGCTTGGATGGTGATTGCAATGAATATATTCTCGGGAAGATGGGCCGCCACAATGTCGCAATCGGGTACTTACCAGCAGGCTCGCAGGGCATCGGTGCTGCAGCCACCGTCGCCACCGATATGAGAAGAACATTCCCTTCTGCAATACGCCTGCTTGTGGGAATCGGCGGGGGTATTCCCGGTCAGAAAAACGATATTCGGCTTGGTGATGTGGTCGTGGGCATGCCAGATGGAAACCACGGCGGTGTTTTTGAATACGATCTTGGTAAAGAGACGGTCGACGGCTTTATCCGTAAGGGATATCTGTGCCCGCCGCCTACCAAATGGAGAACTACTGTCGTCAAGATGAAATCAGATCACCGAATCCAGCCAAACAAGATCTCTGAATTCGTGAACAACATGCTGAGGACGCATCCAACTCTTCAGGAATACTCTCGGCCTTCGCCAGAGAAAGATGTTCTCTTCACTGCAGATAGCCTCCACGTCCGTGACGAACCGACGTGTGACAAATGTGATACGGCCAAGATCCTCTCTCCGCGAAGCGTATTAGGTCCAGAAATATTCTACGGTACGATCGCGTCGGGAAATAGTGTGATCAAAAGTGCAGAAACCAGGGACAGAATCAGCCGTGACGCCGGGGGGGCACTGTGCTTTGAGATGGAAGCAGCTGGTCTGAGCAGTGGCTCTCCTTGCATTGTCATCCGAGGCATTTGTGACTACGCCGACTCCCACAAGAACGACGAATGGCACCCTTATGCCGCAGCAGTGGCAGCTGCATGTGCTAAAGAGCTTTTGACCTACTTTGACCCTTTCGCGGGTATGTAGACGGCATGCGCCCACTTCTCCCTGCGTCTGCATAAACAAGATATGCTTCCCTTCAATCTAGCCCAGTCAAACATACAGACCTTCTCTCCAATTGTCACGAAACAGGAGCGGCACACTGACCTTCATACAGGGAAGCAGGGAATCCCGATTTCCGGACCATGTGCGGAACCACAGACAAGTACCGTGGTAGCCGAATGCGGACTGTCCCATACTTCGAAACAGCCCACGACTGACGGCACACAGGCCCAAGCTGCACCTGAGGTGCTTCTAACCATTGCGCAGGCATTTGGGAAGCTCGATGGCGCTTTGCATCCGGACGATTATTATCTCTTTCGGTCAACAACACTCGAGGACGTCCAATACGCTGCAAAGATCATCGAATATGACCAGGAACAGCGCCGTTGTCTCCGAAATCTCCGCCGCATTGAGCCGCTATTCGAGGCTCTTCGTACACTCGCAGCCGCTCTCGATAGGCTTCGTCGAGGCACTCCTTACGTCTGCTACCTCTGGGCGCCGATCAAGCTGTTCCTGCAGATTGCCAACGAATACATCGACTGCTTCACCAAATTAATTGAAGCCTATGCCCAGATTGCGAAGCTTCTACCGCGCATTGATGCACTCAGGCTTGCCATGACCGATGAAGAAGACTTTCAGCACATCTTGGCGGACATCTACTCCGACATCCTTGAATTCCACTTGTATACGTACAAATTTTTGCGGCGACCGGGTTGGAAACACATGTTCGATGCTTCCTGGAGAAGCTTCGACAGACGTTTCCACGCCATCCTGCAGAACCTAGCAAGGACCCGGGGCCGAACTTGCGCAGGAAGAGGCGGTCTTGACGTTCTCAACGCGAATGACTGCAGGCGGAAGCTTCTCGAAGACCTTGAGAAACACGAAGCTGATCGTAGACAATGGCAATTTCGCGATACCATGGTATGGCTGGACTTGAATGGCCAAGATGGAGAGCAGGTAGACTTGTTCGAGCGCCGTTCCAGCGCCAGAGAGAGCGACACCTGTAATTGGATTCTTCAACATCCAAAGATCAGCCTTTGGCTTGATCCAGAGGACCGTCGTCTATTCTTTTGGCTGCATGGGAAGCCTGGATCCGGCAAGACGACGCTAGCTACGTACCTCGTGGAGGAACTTTCCCTCCCACCCGGGGCTCACATCCTGTACTGCCTTTGTTCTTACGGCTTCGGAAGGTCTGAACGAAACGCTTGCAGTCTTACGTTCAGGGCCCTGATTGCGCAGCTGCTGAAGAAAGAACCCGACTTTCTTCCGTACATTTACGAGAATTATGTCAAAACCGGGGCTGTCGCCTCCCTTCCGAAAGTGAAAGAGCTCCTAAAAAATCTAATTGTGTCATCCGGGAAGATATTTCTCATCCTGGACGGACTTGACGAATTCGAAGGTTCTGACCAAAGGCAGGTCCTGACCGAGATGTCGAACCTGGTGACCCACGATACAGGCCGAGATTCGGACCAAACAAATTTGAAGGTCCTTGTCTGTTCGAGGGAAACACGAGACATTGCAAGAAGATTGAGCAAGGCCCCTCAGATCTCTCTCAGCAACGAGGAGGAGGAGCAGTTCGTACGACGCGACATCTCCACTTTCACGAAGAATAGGCTCTCAGAGCTTCGGGATCGATTTGAGGACAACGAGGCTAACAATATCGGGAACGACATAGTCCAGAAGGCTAACGGTGAGTGATATAAATCCTCGAAAACCACCTCTGCTCATTCGTGGCAAGGCATGTTCTTATGGGTACGTCTGGTTTTGTCGACTGTCCTAGAGCAAGAGAGTGTACAGGACCTGCGGTCAGCCGTCAGGCACCTACCGTCAGGCCTCCCTGGATTGTAAGAACCTCCACGCTCACACGTCGCAGCACCCTCTGACGAGACGCCCAACAGATACAGGTCAATACTGGACCGACTTCACTTGCAGTCTGACGATCAGCAACGGATTCGAGCACGGTTCATTCTTAGCTGGCTTTCCTTTGCCTGCCGTCCGCTGAAGACATGGGAAGTTTGCTGCGCCATTGTCTTTCACAACGGGGCGGCAAAGCTTAACGACGAATCAAGACTCGGCAAAGGTATCTTGGACATTTGCAAACCTTTAATCGAGGAGCGCGAAGGAGAGACCATTGCGTTAGTTCACTTTTCGGCCAGAGAGTAAGGTATACAGTCATACTTCACCTCTTCATCTTTCTGACGCATGCGCAGGTTCCTGCTACATCGAGCAAGCGGCCCATATCTCTCACCATTCGTGGCACATGCCAACATCACAACCGCATGTACCAGATATTTACTCACCTGCGCGGAGTTTTTAAAGACCCCACTGTCCCCAGCTGTTCACGGTCATGTAGTCAAGGGATTCCACGACATATACGCATATGTTCAAGAATTTTGGCCGGAACACCTTCGAAAATTCACCGAGTCCCTTGTAGAGGTCGAGGATCGTGGAATCTCTGTCGAAGTCTTCAGCCAGTTACGCATCCTCGCAGCGACATATGGACGCATACCCGCGTCCGAGACAAGCTCCGACCGTGAACAAGACCGCCAGTCACCCGCCATGCCTCCCGCGCCGGCTTTTAGTACGCCGGATCTACCAAGTCTTCCGCCACTGTTACGACAATACCTTGATTTCAGAAAAATCACGGCGGTGAAAAAGTTAGCCGGACTCACCGCAAGCGCGAACACAGATGTTGAATCCGATCCAACCACCCTAACCGAGACATATTCTCGTTTTCGGACTGTATTCGAATCTCTACTCAACAGTCCACCTGAATCCCGATATGCAGAAATGGAGATCACCGTGACCGACGTGGAGACATTTCTTCAACGCTACAGGTCCACCGCGTACTGCTGCAGATGGAGTGGCTGCATGTGGGCGTCAATTGGTTTCCGAACCCAAGAGCAGCGCGCCGTTCACGAGGCACTTCACAAGCAACGATTTCGTTGCACCGACTCGGACTGTGACTTTGCGGTCAGCGGCTTCAACACTCGTGCTTCACTCCGGAAACATATCCTAAAATACCACACAGAAGCGGAGGAGCTGACGTTGAAAGAGTTCCCTGAACTCAGGAACAAGAGTGTCACACTCAACACAGATGCAACCAATTCATCGCCCGCGCCATCGTCCCCGCTAAGATCCCCCACTGTACCGCCATTCGATGGCTCCTTCGACAAGGATGGGTCATTGCCAGATTGGGCATTATTCAACGTGGACAGAATTGACCCATCGATGGGTAGCGGGGAGCTGCCTGAGGTAATGCCGGTTGTTCTCGCCAACTCAACCCCAAACGACGAGGCTGGGAAGGCGCTCAACGACGCAGTGAAGGCAGTATGGTCACCTTGGAATAAACATGTGCCCCCAAAGAAAGTCACACAGGGGATTGCCGCTTTTGGTCTGGCGATAAAATCTCTTCATGACTTGTGGAAGCCCAAGAACGACATCTTACTGGGTGGTCGGCAGGGGCCCCTCGCCTTGATTCAATTAGAGATCGACGTACCTTGGTACCGACGGTTAATGGAAAATGCGGTGTTGAACACGCTGACGTATGGGCATGCTGCGATCCTTGAAAGGTAACGCCTAACCTTGCATGTGCCGACTTCCTTTTCAGTCCCATGTACTCGATGCCAGGATGCTGACGCGACTTCCACCAGGTTAGGCGAAGACAGGTCTACGCTAGCGACATTGTACTCGTTCCTGCTGGACAGATCTACCGATGGAGACTTCGACGGCCACCTGGCGAAGTGTATTCTCAAAGTATGATATGGATCCCACACCCTTTGGATGGCATGTGCTGATATTGAGTAGCTTGCGTCCCGATTCAAGACTCTTGACGAAGAATCACTCAAGGCAGCAAAATGGCGCGAAATCCTGGAAGAGTTTTCCAACTCAGCGACTAACGAGTCAAAGACCCTCTCGTCCGCAATCCTTGCAAAAGCAGCAGCTGTTACAGCTAAGAATAAGATCACAGAGCACAGCGATCATACTTTTCACGCCAACACGGACACCTTTGCTCAAATGGATGATGTTCCAGTTTGCGGCCCATCTCTCGTTGATAGGCGTATGGCCCTCGTCGAACGCAGTCGAGATCCCAATTTTCGAAATCGGCCGACGTACACCGAATTTCGAGAGTTCTTCGAAGCCTCCAAAGGTCCGAATAGTGAGCCTTATCATTCCGGACATTTGTACCGAACGGTTCGAGAAACCGAGGAGTGGATGGGGATAGGTAAAAAGTTGTTCGGAAAAACTAATGGGCCTCTTCATGTCCTCGAGCAGTATCTGAAGTTCGTCGAGGAGCAAAACGACTCTTGCTTCAACCTCGGCGACACTTTTTCACCACCTTTGGATCCCCCATCTCGAGAACGAAGCCCTGCTGAAACACAGCAAAGAGGAACCGCAGACAATGGCCGAGCCCCGGTCTTCTGCATCTGTCGTCGACACGAAAGCGGCCTCATGATTGAATGTGAAATATGTCACGAATGGCGAGTTTTAATATTCATTGTCATCGTCTCCGGATCATTACTAATACTATCATTCTTAGGTATCACGCAAAATGTCTAGGCTTGAAACGGAACAAGGTCAAAGAGACTGAGACGTTTACTTGTCCGATTTGTGACTGGCGTGTCAGGATTTGGCGCCTTACAGCCAGACCAAACCTCGAGGTCCTGCAAGACTGGCAAGCCAAGATACCAGGTCTTCATTCCGACCTGCAGAAGAAGAAATACTAGGGCGTATCATCGATACTGCTCAAAATTTCCGCAACTTTCTTGCTCCGTTTCTCGAGGGCGACCAATCATCTCGAGCTATCGAAAAGGTGCCGGAAATGCTATTCTATCTTCGTAAGTTAGAAGGGGCTGAAGTATTGTTAGCCTTTGAGACAAACTATCTTCGACAAGAGCTACATAAGTGGCAGCCGGTGGCGCCAGAACCACCGCCGATACTTGACAAGATCCTGTCTCCTTCCCAACTACGGCCTAGAGGACCAATGGATCTAATGGGTCCTGAGTCTAAGTCCGAGTCTGATTTCATCATTGAGTCTGATTTCATCCTTAAGGCTCTAATACTAGGCTACAAGGGGGAGCACAGGCTTTGAGGATCTGGATATGGAGCTTGCGAACTGGAGAAGGCAACCATGTCAGAACAGAGACGATGGCTATCTCGAAGCCGTCGTCACGCTCGAAGCCGAAAGCTGCATGACGGAAACTGAGAACCACAAGACGCGGGCGAGGGATCGAACCACGGGCACGGGCCAGGATCTTTCGCGTGTGAAGGAAAGGGGACCATGATGGACCATCCGAACGAGACCGCTTCGCAGGTCGGAGTTGGACCTAATGGCTGTAATCTTAGGCTCCCAATCTAGGCTGCAATTGCACAAACAGCCAAGGACCGTTCTGGATATGATCTAATGCAACGTACAAAGAGCTTTGATCGTTCTGATAATGCAAATAACATTGGCGATACATCCACATTGCCAAATCCCGGCTACGTCCACGCCCAGACCTTTCACAAGATTCCGAAGATGGACTGGAGGTCAAGGTATTCTGCCCACGCTGAAGATAGCAAGAATTCATTGTAACAGCTTAAGCAGTCCTTGAGTCACCCTCCTCAAAATCAAAATCTGACCAAGCCGTAAGCCCGACCTATACCGAGGATCAAGTCCATGGGATTGAGTGCATGAAGGAATGCTTTCATGGGGCTGTACACAACACCGTCCTTGGCTCCCTCGTGCTTGTTCACTGCAAACTCCTTTGCGTGGAAGAAGAAGTAGAAGGACAGCTGGCAAGCTAGAGCTTCGATGCAGACCAACAGTGATTGCAAACCGATCGTGATGTCGTCGTATGTTAGTTTCTTGCTGCCCGTGGCGTGAGAGCCAATCACACTGAATACGAACTGCATCCCGAATTGGTCAGTATTTCTGTTCTGGTGGTCAGGATGGATAGAGGTGGGAAGATTTACATGTTGAATTGTCGTGATCAGTATGAACAATTTGAAGCTGAGAAGCTTGGGCAGCGCGTTGCGGCCGACCATGTGGTCTTTCAACCGGCGCTGGAAGCGGATCACCGTCACGACTGCTGCGATGGTCGTGATGAGTTGAAAGGCTTGGAGCTACAGGGTCGCTAGTCAGTATGGGTGGACATTGTAGATGAGGGATAATGAAAGACTTACCCAGACATGAGCAAAGGCGGGCTTGTTTGAGGTTTTGCAATAGACGCCAGTTGCCTCTGTGACCTCCTGTGCGATGATAAGGATGGTGTAGACGACTACGTAGGAGAAGATGATGGTCCAGGAGGTCTGAAGGTCTGGAATTAGCTTGTGCTTAGACCATGCGATGAGGATACAGGAATGGGGGCATACTCGGAATAGCTTGTAGTGCTGTAGAGGTTTCACGGAGCCGTTCTTCGTCTTGTATTCGAGCTCCCGAAAGAATGCGACCCGGGTGCTTTCTTCAGGGGCCACGTATTGGACATACAGCAGGAACAAGGACGCAAGAGCGATGGCTTCGTACAGTTGGGCAATAGGCCCGATGTACCCACTGGCGCTGTACGTATAAGTTGAGATCACCGCTATCAGCGACGCGACCACTGGAAATATGATGATGCGGAAGACGTTTCGTTGTTCGTTCGGTGCTCGATATTGGCGGAAGTGTAGGATGCAGAGGCCCAAGCAGAAGATCGCTGTGATGCCAAAGCATACCCAGCCTATGATGTGAACAATGTGCTGAAAGGTGAACCTGCCGATGATGGGTTCGCCCTCGATGCCGGCATTGGAAGGTTTGGGTGGACATGTTGGTGACATTTCTGGATTGTTGAGTCTGATAAAGGGGGGTGTAGGTAGTCAGTCAAGGAATAGACTGGGTAGGTGCTTGTATAGCTCTTTGATGCGAAATGAGAAATCTTGATCTGGTGGTCTTATGACTTCGGGGATGCAGAACAGTCTCGGGTCACTTATAAACTTGGGATGGAGAAGCAGCACAGGACCAACGTTGACGTCGACCTCGCAACACTGAATTCAACTCGCAACACTTCCGCGAGCTGGGGGCTATGGGCTTCACAGCCCTTC
Source organism: Exophiala xenobiotica (assembly GCF_000835505.1). Lineage (NCBI taxonomy): Eukaryota > Fungi > Ascomycota > Eurotiomycetes > Chaetothyriales > Herpotrichiellaceae > Exophiala > Exophiala xenobiotica. Next base: position 1,405,257 of record NW_013562489.1, read on the forward strand.
AACCCATATTGGATGCAACACGCGCGTTATTGACATGGCGCTCGTAAGTTCGGTTGGCCGTCTTAGCTTCGTGACTCTGTCCCGTGTCAGTTACGTAGAGACAAGCAAGGTGTGACTGTCACGATACAGTGGCATTCTTTGGATTGATTTCATGGGGGTGCATGTACCGAGGAAGCAATGCCCTCCTGCTCAAGCCACTCTGTCATAGTTGCTTTGACACCGCTATTCAGGTGGGCAGGCTGACATTGAGGTATTATTTCTTGCGACGCGTCCAAGCTCTGGGCTTGCAAGGGCTTCCCAATCCAAGATCATGTCACGGGCAGTAGACGAGGTGGGGGAACTTCCAATCCTGGAAACACGAGAAGCAGAATGGAACAACGCAACGACGTCCGAGCTTCTCAGTTTCTGGGACCATCCCGTGGCTCTCACAGAGCTGAGTACAACCAAACTCAATCACGAAGTCATTGTAGACAGAGTTCAACTTCGTTGGGAGCGGCAGACGGTCGAGAATCAGCTGTATACGAAGTAGACGGGCGGTCGAGCCACTTGCATGTGGTTGAAACAGCCTTTGCCAAAGGTCTTGGGAAGTTCCACGAGCGTGTGGAGGTTCGAGACTAGACGGAATCCAGGAATCGATGCGAATGGTCGGCTGGAGGTAAGTAACCTCGTAAACCTCGTAACCCTGGAGTGCCAAAATCTCGCTTCCCACACACCAATCCTGAAAAGCCTCCCTTCAGCCCTCGTGAAGCCTCTAGCCCATGCGAGCTCATTACCACCAATGGAACGTCAATCGACGACCCAATATGGAGTACGGGGTATCATCCAGCCATTCGCGAGCCGTGCTCCGGTTAAGGCTGCCAGAATCGCAACAATGGCCAACTACAGTAATATCGATTTGGTTTGCCGCCCACCAAAGCGAAACCTTTCAGGAGCTTCAATCAGGCTTACGGCCTCATACCTCGTATGCTACCCGTGGAGTGGTCGTCTGTCTCTCGCAAATCTCGGCCCCGACGCATTTCAGTGTGCCGCATATGGAATGCTCCAGTCTCGACGTCAAATATCCGTCTTGGAAGATGTCATCCACGGTCTCACACGGCGAGTCTAAAAAGCAAGCCAGAATAGGCCTCTAGATTTCTTCCACTCTTTGTCCTGTAGTGGCACCATTCCTCGCTGCTAGGTTTTGCCATGGCGGCACTCAGTCGCGCATCCAGCACCGAGGACGATTACAGAAGCGTCCTTCAGGCGGCAGTGCACGATCGCATACGAGATGGACTGGAGGTACACGCTCGACGACGAAAGCGTGCAAACAAGGACTTAGATCTACCTTTCCCTACCGAGGAGCAAGACTTGGAGTTGACCAAGACCGCAACACGCTGGTCCAAGGATGTTGGTCTTGCACCCACCAGTCTCTCTGACATTGATCCTCGACTCGACCCTGAAAGCGATGCCTTCAACTTTCGATTTTGGGCGTCGACATTCATACAACTGGTGAAAGAGGATGTTCTCCATCGCACCACCGTGGGATTCTCATTCACGTCTCTCACAGTTTCGGGCTCAGGTGCGAGTTTAGAACTCCAAAAGACAGTGGCTTCACCCTGGATTGCCCTCTTAAGGCTTCCCATGCTTCTTTCCAAAAAGAGGAAGCTGCAGCCCAAGACCATTCTAAACGACCTCAATGGCGCCGTCGGTACCGGTGAAATGCTCCTGGTACTGGGCAGACCGGGAAGCGGCTGTACAACATTCCTCAAATCAATTACTGGCCAACTACACGGGTTAATGTTGACTGCAAACTCGGTCGTTGCCTATGACGGCGTTCCACAAGCCACCTTTATCACAAACTTCAAGGGCCGAGCAGTATACTCTGCTGAAAATGATGAGCACTTCCCGAACCTGACTGTAGGACAAACCTTGCGCTTCGCTGCAGCCACCCAGACACCTCAGTCACGAATCAAAGGCGTTGATCGAGACTCCTATGCCACCCATATGGTCGAGGTGATGATGAGAATATTCGGCCTCACGCATACCCGGGACACCATGGTCGGGAATGATACCATTCGAGGTGTCAGTGGTGGTGAACGAAAACGGGTCAGCATTGCAGAAATGGCATTGACTCGATCCTCGGTGGCGGCTTGGGACAATGCGACCCGGGGTCTTGACTCGGCAACAGCACTTGAGTTCATTCGCTCACTGAGGACGATGGCCGATGTAGCCGGAGTTACTCAGGCGGCCGCGATATATCAAGCCAGCCAAAGTGTCTATGATCTCTTCGACAAGGTATTAGTGCTGTACGAAGGCCGACAAATTTACTTTGGCCCAGTTGAGTCGGCCCGGACGTATTTTGAGAGGATGGGTTGGTCTTGTCCACCACGCCAGACGACTCCAGATTTCCTCACATCGGTCACGAATCCTTCTGAAAGGCAACCTCGCAGTGACTTTGATGGGAAAGTTCCAATAACAGCCATCGAGTTCGAGGCATACTGGCGGAGCTCCGAAGAATACCGAGCCTGCATAACAGAGCTTTCGCAGAATCAAGAGAGCCATCGACAAACCGATCGCCTTCGTGCTCTGCAAGCCGCGCATCACCAGATGCAGGCGCACCATACGCGGGACAAGTCACCATATCTGATCTCGGTTTTTATGCAGTTGAAGATCTGTATGAGGAGATCTTTCCAGCTATTCTGGAACGGCCGCACGTCGACAGTGACACTGATAATCGGTCGAATCATCCTTGCCTTCATCATCGGCAGTATCTACTACGGCCCGTCAGGAACTACAGCAAGCCTGCAGTCTCGTGGGTCTGTGATCTTCCTGGCTACCTTAACGAACGCACTGCTGGCTGTGACCGAGATTGGTTCACTGTTTTCTAAGCGTGCAATAGTCACGAAGCAGCAGACCTACGCGCTCTATCACCCTTTTGCCGACGCCTTTGCAGCCTACATTGTGGACATTCCAGTCAAATTCTGCATCTCAACAGCGTTCAACCTGGTGTTCTATTTTATGACTGGGCTCCGACCAGAAGCTTCGAGTTTCTTCATTTTTCTCCTTTTCAACTTTTTCTGCACTCTTTTGATGTCGGCCATTTTTCGAACCATTGGTGCTGCTTGCAAGCTGCTCCCACAGGCCTACGCCATTGCTGGTGTCGGAATCCTCGTCCAGGTGATGTATACGGGGTTTACACTTCAGACCAGATATATGCGACCTTGGTTTCGCTGGATCAGTTATATCAACCCGGTGGCGTACATCTTCGAAGCTTTGTTGGTGAATGAGGTCCATGGAAGACAGTACCCTTGTGCTGAAACAAGCCTCATACCCCCGTATGCCGGCGATACAAATTTCGCATGCGCATTCATCGGAGCTCAGCCAGACTCACGCAGTGTCTCCGGTGACGACTGGGTAGCTTCTGGTTTTGGCTACAGCTACTCTCATCTCTGGCGTAATTTCGGAATCGCCATTGCTTACTTGGTGGTCTTTCTCGTGCTCTATTTGACTGCTACGGAGTTTCGATCCATGGCTATTGCCCAACCCCAACGGCTGATATTTCGCAACCGCAAAGCAGCCAGGGTCCACCAACGCCCACTCGTCGACTCCGAGCTGCCAGATCCAGAAGGGCAAACGGATGAGCTTGGTCCTGTTTCCATTGAACCCGATGAAAAACTGACAAAAGTCACAACAATTACGGCCGAGGCTGATACACATACCAGAGCAACCCCAACAATTACCAATGAGCTCTCCCATAGTGGCACGCTCACCTGGCGGGACGTGACTTTGGATATCAGCATCAAAGGTACGCCACGAAGACTCCTCGATGATGTTACTGGCTGGGTCAGTCCTGGGACGTTGACCTGCTTGATGGGGGTCTCAGGCGCCGGAAAGACAACTCTTCTGGATACGCTCGCCCAACGCCACAATACTTTTGGTAAGCTATCTGGTAGTATCATGGTCAACGGTACAGCGCTGAAGGGTTCCTTTCAACGAAAGACAGGGTACGTCCAACAGCAAGACCTCCATTTACCCACGACCACGGTCCGAGAAGCTCTAAGGTTCTCGGCAATCCTGAGACAGCCTTCGTCGGTTCCTGCGCAAGAGAAATTTGAATACGTCGAAAAGGTCATCGAGATGCTGAACATGGAGGCTTTCAGTGAGGCGGTTGTTGGTCAGCCCGGAGAGGGTCTGAATGTTGAGCAAAGAAAGCTCCTTACCATTGGTGTCGAGCTCGCGGCCAAACCAGCTATTCTTTTTCTCGACGAGCCGACCTCCGGGCTGGACAGCCAAAGTGCATGGACTATCGTATCTTTACTGAGAAAATTGGCCAACAGCGGACAAGCAATACTGGCGACGATCCATCAACCATCAGCTACCCTGTTTCAGCAGTTCGATTCGATCCTTCTTCTTGCAAAGGGTGGCCGGACCACGTATTTTGGACCATTGGGGCCTGATTGCCGGACACTCACAGGGTATTTCGAAGCCGCGGGCGCCCCAACTTGTGACGCAGAAGAGAATCCTGCGGAGTATGTCCTCGGTGTTGTGGGCGAAGGGTCTCACGACTGGCCAGAACTTTGGAAAACCAGTGAAGCCTGCGCTGGTATCAGAAGCAGAGTTCAATCTACCATGCAGGCTGAGCACAACAAGTCTGACGACCTAGATGACGATCGAGAGTATGCCGCTGCTCTGCCAACTCAGCTGCGTTACGTCCTCGTCCGACTCTTCCAGAACTATTGGCGGACTCCTGGGTACATTTATGCCAAGTTTCAAGCAAGCATCATGGCCGCTTTGTTCATCGGGTTCACTTTCTTCCTCCCGAACTCTTCTGAGACTGCAATGCAGAACACGGTATTCTCCATTTTCATGCTCAATGCCACTTTCTCCACAGTTGCCAACCAGGTATGTCTGCGATACTAGTCCTCTACAAAGATGTGACCAGACCACTAAATGATTGACAGATCATGTCGCGCTTCATCCCTCAACGCTCACTGTTCGAATTGCGCGAAGCCCCCTCTAAGATGTACAGCTGGTTCAGCTTCGTTCTTGCGAACATTGTCGTTGAGATCCCATACCAAACGTTCCTGTCCGTCATCGTCTGGGCCTGTTGGTATTTCCCCATATTTGGCTACCATCAATCAAGTCATACCCAAGGCTTGATGTATACCTTCGTGTTACAGTTCCTGCTGTTTGCATCCACGTACGCACAGATGATCATCTTCACGATGCCAAGTACGGAGACAGCTGCGGCTCTTTCGACACTACTGTTCACCATCACACTTCAGTTCAATGGCGTTTTGCAGACACCGACGGCGTTGCCGGGGTTCTGGATCTTCATGTGGCGGGTGTCGCCTTTCACCTATGTGAGTGACTCCAAAGTCCGACGCCGGGATGAATTGCTAACATGACCCGTAGTTGATCGGAGGTTGGGCTGGAACGGGACTCAAAGACCGACCCGTTATCTGCGCGCACAATGAGTTGGCCATTTTCGACCCACCCAGCGGCCAGACTTGCGGAAGTTATCTCCAGAGATACATCAACGGAGGAGCGCCTGGAGCATTGTACAACCCCAATGCCACAGAAAGCTGCGAATATTGTCCTATCCGGAACGCCAATCAATTCCTTGCAGGCTCTTCCATCTCCCCGTCCGACCAGTATAGGAATTTAGGTATCCTGTTCGCCTACATTGGGTTCAACATGCTGGCCGCCATGTTCTTATACTATATTTTCCGAGTCAGAAGAGTGTCACTTCTCGCAGGGCGAAAGCCAAGGAATGCGAAGAAGGCGAAGAACGAAAAGACGAAGGAGGATAATACGCCACGCTGGAGTATGATTGGATTTTACTACCATCTCGCACTGAGCATCCTGAGAAATATTGTGAAGTCAAACTACACGGTATGAAATAGAGGGAGATGGGACTTTTGCGAGTCCTCTACATATTGGACACTGGGTGGAGCGAAGCCCAGGTGGGACGGGATCTGATCATCAGGAAGGTCAACCTGCATCGTGACGCTTAATCAGCTTAACACAAAAGTCAGACGTGTCAGATTTACGAACCATAAGGACCATTTTGAGCTGCTGCCACATGAATCGGAATCGCAATCGCAATCGCGATTCGTGCACTCCGTAATCGACAAACTTGTCATCTGAGCCGTCCACAAGAACTCTCCAAGGTGAAGTTCCAGCCATGCAGCCGCATACGGAAATGCAACGATGATACATGTCACCAAGCCATAGCAGAGGAAGGCTTAAGCGACCCAAGCTTTTGGAACCGTCGGCATCCCCGTGTGGCTCGCATACGATTTACATTTCGAGGCACCATCAGGCACCGTGTGTCTGGTCTCCCAGCCATGGGGTAGTTCTCTCGGCTAGCTGCGCCCCTTTCCCACAGGGCTGAACAGGCGCTGCTGACGCCACGCTTCCCCAGAAGCGGCTGAAAGGAGATCAGCCCGGGCAGCCACAAGCCTCGATTCGGACGTATAGGAGGGGGACACCTAAAGGGTGGCATTTGAAGTCTTCCACCATTGGCCCGGTGCTGGCCTGGATTCTGGCCAAAAGAGAAACCGTTCAATGTGCCGTTTGACGTGTGATTTCCAAGTCTCCCTTTCCACCTGAACAGCGCAACCCCAAATACTTCGACGGTCACATTCCATCTTAGACCAGAATAGGAGCTTGGACCGTTGTCTGCGGTCAATTGGATGTGATTGTTGCATTCTTCGAATAAGCTGACCGTGTCCGGAGATATTCTCACTCAGCGCACATGCTTGACCAACGGTGAGGTCCCCACCTGGAGGTCAGACAGCCTCAACTGCTGCCAACACAATAGGTTGGCGTTAATTCTCCGGTCAGCTCTTCTTCGATGTCTATTACCCTTTCTAGATGCGGATACAACACGCGGAAGCTCCTATCAATTGAAGTTGTGCTTTTAAGGACCCCTTTCCCAACTTCTTCGAACGGTCACAACATTCAACAAAGAAGACGCTTGGTCAAGTCTCGGACTCACCTTGTGATACAAGATCATCAGATTCCCACTAGCTGACCAGGTCCGCACACCCTCAGAACTCGAACCATGATGCCTTTCCGGGAAGCTCTACGAGGCATATCGTTCGCTTCGACAAGCAACAAGCGTCCATCATCTTCCCGCACCAGCTCATCGTCAAGCACTAGTAGCTCGCGGCGCTTGCCCTCGATCGAGGAGGCTCGGGAAGAATGTCCCACTTACGACGCGATATGCTCAACGCCAACGCCAGGGCAAACGCAAGAACATCCTGACGACTTCTTCAACACACAATCCGAGCCTACACGGTCATACACCGAGAATCAGCTCGAGCTCGAGATTCAGAATGAGTCAGAACCCGACGAAGAGTTACCCCCGTACGTGCTGCTGGACCACGGCGCCCGGAAACCCGCCTACTCAAGACACGAAGCGGCCGCAACGACAAACCCAGAAGAAACGCAGCAAGAGCCGTCGAAATTGGACGGCATCCTATGTCCTCGATGCAACATCAAGAAGGCAAAGACTTGGTACCATCAGAGGCAGAAGGAGCGTGAAACAAGGTGATTATTTTGCCCCCCCCCCCCCCCCCCCCCCGGCCCGGGGACCACCACCAGGACGAGTTCCTTATTGACGACACATACTGACCTTTATTTTGGTACAGGCCAAAACCAAAACCAAAACCAAAAGTCAACCGTGCTCCTGTTCACTATACGCGTGCCGACCTCGACAACGCCACGACCTTTGCGTATTACATCTTTTGAAACAATTGAACTGTCGAACATGGGTAGACTGATCCCAGGGGGAACAGCGATGGTAAATTTTTTCTATTTTCGAGCGTGCGGGAAGGGAAAGGAGTTGGATGGAAACTTTTGACATGTTTATACCATTGAGATACCCACTGACAATTACAATGTTTTGTACCTTCCATAAAGCAAATTCGACGTCCCCTTCTCAGGTGGTTTCTCTTGGTCGCAGGGTCCCTGTCTTTCGAGCCATTTGTGTATCATGTGCATGTCGTCCATGCCCCAGGGATACAGCAGTGATGTCGTTCCGATCGTAGATCCGGTGTTTTTTTTCCCTTCGAGGCAACGTGGATCCTTGTGAGGTACGTCGTACTCCGGGTGTCGTCTTAGTCCTGCGTTGCTGGATGTCTCGTCGATCAATTTCTTGGGTGCTAGAAAGAAGTACCTGGGTGGAGATTGACATCAGCAACTAAGCATCTACATCTACATCTGCATCTACATCTACATCTGCATCTACATCCACATCTACATCTGCATCTACATCCACATCCACATCTACATCCACATCCACATCTACATCTACATCTACATCTACATCTGCATCTACATCTGCATCTACATCTGCATCTACATCTGCATCTACATCTGCATCTACATCTGCATCTACATCTGCATCTACATCTACATCTACATCTACATCTACATCTACATCAACTGATGGATGAGCCTCACACTCGAAATAACATTAACTGATTAGTAGTACAACGGAATCGAGTCTAGCTGCTAACTTATGTGGTAAAGAGTACTGGTACAGGGTCAAAGACTATAGTATATACTAGTATTCTCTCGCCTGCGTCGTGCGTCGTGGCGGTGTGGCGGTGGTGCTTTACGCATCCTCCAGAACGGCATCCGCGGCCTTCTCGCTGATCATGTACGTCGGCAACACGATATAAAAGCCCGGGATCTTGGGGTACACACTGGCATCGACGACTCTTAACCCGTCGACACCGTGGACTCTGAACCTGGAGTCCAAGACCGCGTTGGGGTCATCGTCAGCGCCGATCGGACACGTGCAGCTCGCATGATGGCCCCAGGCCTCCTTCTTGATCCAGTCCTTCATTTCTTGCTCCGAGGTCGTCGACACACGGTCCGCGCCGGGCCAGACCTCGTGGAAATCGCCCTGGAGAGGGATGTAGGATTTGAAAATCTCCCGCGACAGCTGCATGCCCTCGTACACGGCCTGCAGGTCCTTTTCGTCGGCGCCGGCGTCCGTGTTGCCTGTGTCGAAGTAGTTGAAGTCGATGACGGGCGTGTCGCGCGGGTCGGCCGACCGCAGACGCACGGTGCCCTTGTTGTTGCGCGAATGCGCCTTGAGCACGATCCAGCTCCAGTGGTGCGCGTCGGCGAGAGATAAGTTGGCGTAGCCGGGGTGGTAGCCAGTGAAGTAAGCGGGAGCTCCCGAGATCAGGAGGTCAGGGTCGTCGTCCGCGTCGGCCGCTGAGGACTTCTTGACCACGGCGATGGCGATGCCGTTCGTGGCGTACGTGCCCTTGAGCAACGGTCCCGACGCCGTCTTCCATTGCTCCAAGCAGGGGTCCGAGCTGGTGCGCAGAAACGTGCAGTCATGGGTGATGGCGAAGTCTGTGTTGCTGTCACCTACGATGGTCGCCTCGTAGCGGTCCTGAAGGTTCGTGCCAACGCCGGGTAAGTCGACGACGACGGGGATGTTGAACTTCTGGAGCTCGGCTTTGGGACCGATCCCGGACAGTTTGAGAAGCTGCGGAGAGTTGAAGGCGCCGGCGGAGATGATGACTTCTTTGCTGGCGTCGACGCTGCCTGGAGCACCAGCGGATGCTGAGCCAGAGCCCGGGTCGGCGCGGTAGAGCTTTGGTCCCTCGATGTAGTCGACACCGACAGCCTTGGGCTTGTTGGACACCGTGGTATTGGTACTAGTACTATTATTAGTGTTATCGAAACGGACCTTGGTGACCAGTGTGTTCAGCTTGATGTCGAGATGGTACTTGCGGGATCCGTCGGCGTTGACGGCATTTGCGGTTTCGAGGATGAAATCTCGAGGCCCGTTGCGCTTCTTGTCGACTTCGGTGACCGCTATGGGGACCTGGTAGAGACCTTCTTGAGAGTCTCTAGAGGGCACGTAAGCGTTGATGTCGCGCAGGAGGACTTCGCCTAGTCCGGCCACCGTGTTGAGGATTCTTCCGAGGAGGCCTTTCCCCATGGCTGTGCCGGCAGCGATGATGAGCGAGAGCAGCTTTGTGTCCTCCACCGCGAGGGAGAGCTCGGTCAAACTGGTTTCGTACCATCCATCGAATCCATGGCCCACAATGCTGTTGGGAAGGTATCTGCACCGTTCAAGGCGTTCAAAGTATTTGCGCATATTGGCCGCCTCCCACGAGTTGTCTCCCGTGATGGTCGCAATGTTGTTCCAGTCACTCTCGTGCGGATAGATTGTGATCATGGCATTGTGTGCCGCACAGCCGCCCAGGGTTCCCGTGCGTGGGTACCAGATTCCCAACGGGGTCGAGCCGGCTGGTGGACTGTTGCCAACATAGTGATCACCTGAAGGAGTCTCCCAGACCATCTTCGAGTCTTGCTCCTGACGGGCTTCGTCGGAATAGTGGTTGACAAAATAGTCCCAACGCATTGGTGCGTACTCGGTCGCCTGCAGCTGCAAAGCAGGAACTTGTTGGAAGATTGCATCCCCATCATCATCTCCGGCGTCAATCAAGAGGACCTTGTATCCGGCTATTGCCAGCCTTGAAGCAAGTGGGCCACCTCCCGGGCCACTGCCAACGACGACATAGTCGTATGCTGTAGAATTGGCCGCCTGTGTCGCGTTCGTACTTTGAGCCTGCGTGATATTCTGGCGTTTGGCAAAGTTGTGATGTAAATGCTTGTGTCCAGCCGTGCTGTGCTCCGTGTTAGCTGGACAGGAACCTTGGGCGATGAATACTCACAGTGCCGTCACGATCGGAGTCAGAATAGCGAGCAATGCAAACCCCTTCATTGTTGTGATCTAAAAAAGTGTCTTAACCACAACAGCTGTCCGCAATCCCAGACCTGTGACAAAATGAACGACTAAAGGGTCAGGCCAAAGAGCGACGCGGATGCTTCGGAGGCCAACACACGTAGCCTCGCGAGAGACTTATATCTGGATAATCGAATTGTTGTTTCATTGTTGCTTGAGTTCGGGAATTGGCTCATCCACCTGGCTGCCTTGCCGACTGAAGTGATCTGCATTCGATGGAAGCTGCGCAATCATGATCTGAGGCGCCGATTTCAGCATGATCGGAGGCCAAGCTTGACTAGATGGGGTACATACCACCCATAGCTACTCGTACCTGCCACCGGAAAATTTAAGAAGGAAAGCACCGTCCGGGGGAGGACCATAGTCACAAGGTGGGGAGGCTCGAATGCATGCAAGCAGCTACTGCTTACCATTGAAACGGCGCTGTGGAGACACCGGAACAAGATGGCCGCGGTTTCAAGATCCCTGTTCCCTGGACAGCGTCGTGATTAATGCTTGCTCATGCTGCCAGGCGGGTGCTTTCTTTAAGTGTTGTCCTCAAGTGGTAGTCCTGCCAGAATCCAACAGCTGCTTGGTGTTAAGCAGAGCTCTGATCAGGATTGAGACATATAACGTTGATGTGAGCAGGAACGGATGCGGGGCTGAGCTTTGCAGAAAGTCTACAGTACCACAGTACACACTCGTAGGATCGTCCTTGATACTCGTACATGGTATGCGCTTGGCCGGAGTCTGCCGTGAGGGGCCCCGAGATTCAATGGGGCGTGATCGACGCTGACTGCCGACCGTTGACTACCATAGTGTGCCCCTGCAGTAGTGGTCGATAGCCTTGCATTAACTTGGGTGGAGTTGCACCAACATGGTAGCCCCATGGCGCCAGTAAGAAGCCGGCCTCCATGGCTGCATTCCTACCGGCGCCATGGAGCTTGCATGCTGGACTTGAGACTGTGTTGTGAGCACCCAAGGCGTCCTGTGCCAGATTTCGGGGTCAATTACATGGCATGGGGCGCTTTTGGTGCCCTGAATGTAAGCAATGCCAGACGGTGTCGGTGTAAGACGTTCAATTCGCTTCAACCGAAAAACTGCTGAGTACAGAGCCCGAGAACAAGAGGAAGCCGGGCTTGTTTTCATAGCACTGCCATCATTAAGTACTTAACTCTCAAGTACTTGACTCTACCCAAAGTCTGTACTGCTACCGACTTCTCTGTAATTATGTACCAACCACAGTAATAGATCAGGCCATTTTCCTTGTTTACCAATAAGCTGCCTGGGCAAATAGGCGAAGAGCATAGAACTCGACGCTTAGCTCCCATCAGGCGTCAGATTGCAACACCAGGTCGACCGTCTTGGACGCTCTCGATGTCAACCAAGGGATGGAAGTCCCCTTTGTTCTCGTCTTTGCGCAGGTCCATGTGTATCACCGGCGTCCTATTCCCACTGGAACGGCCAGTATTGCTGCCCTTTGTACTCTTGCCTTGAACCGTGCCACTGAAGACCTGCGGGAAATAATGCTTGAACAGAGAGTATAGCGCTGGCATGCAGGCGCAAATTATTCCAACATGCAACTCTATGCTCGACCAGTAGCCGAAGGGCACACCATCCCACGAGACATTCGTGGACTTGGCGAACGAGGAGAGGGTGTCGAGTCGCAGAATGCTCACGATAGTGACACTAGGCAAAGGTGACCCTGTTAGCAGACGAACTCTCTCAAACTGGAAATGACGTTCGTTGAGCCAGGAGAACACTCACAATATACCAACACTTAACATGATGGAAATTTGCAGCTTCTTCTTCCAATGTAGGTTGAGTCTTGAAATCAAGCCGAGTGGCATGACAACTATCGTGACGTCAAGACCAATGTTGATTCCTGCTGCGGCCCATCCTTGTGCGTTGACATTGTTACAGTGACCTTCGTGTTCGCCGTCCCAGTGCGTCCAAGCGAGACTCACAGGTCGACACTGGAAGACGGAGACGAGCACAAATGCGATCATGTATGCCACAGTCGCCCCCATCACGATGAATACGAGTCGACGAAAATATGTTTCGGGAAATACTCGCAGGTAGAAGCTGAGAATGGCCATTTTCGTCATTGAGATCGTCACAAGATATATGACCTCGTCGACAAAGTATATCTGTCCCTGGTTAGTATCTCGTCCTGTTCACGAATACGCAAGCATTCACAAACCTTGAGAATCTGAGTGATGTGATCGAAAGGAATCGTCCAGATATCCTTTCCATAGCCATTCTTGGTGACTGGTTTCTGGTTAGATTGAATGGAAGGAAGTTCAGCTTGAAACTTACGTATCACGGAGAGCACTGAGAATACTATGCCAAGTACCTGCCATTCCTGTAAGTTTCAAGCTCGAACTCTTCTGAGAGATCTTACCATGGCAACGGTTATGCTGAGATCGTCGTAGCCCAGTCGTGCAGCTGGCACGATGAATTTGGCGGAAATGCGGACTATATAGACGACCAGCGCCACAGCACCTCCTCCCGCGCCCACGCCTGCGACGAGGCTGCCTCTGTCGCGTATTGGCGCTCCGCAGGTTGTGTAAGATACGTTTTGAGTAGCTTTGACACACAGTCAGTCTTTAACGGCTGGGCTTGCATGTTCAAGAGGTAAGACTTGCTCAGTTGCTCTTTGATGGTACAATTCAGTGCCACACACTGGGTGATGGCTTGTATCAATTCCTTGTCCGTGCAAATACAAGCTGTATCTGTTGGAGAACACCGAGACTGAGCAATGCCTGCCATGGTGCAGTCAAGCTACACTTGTCAGCATCGGGCAAGGCAGGCTTGGAGTAAAACTCACACCACATTTGGGATATTGTTGCTGTGCCGTGGCAGACGACAACAGGGTAGATAACGCAAGGGCGATGGTGGTAGTAATTAGCCGCATTGTGTGACAATTCTCACTGGGACTTATGGTGGTAGTGGTCGATAACGAAGCAAGAACAGATCGTGGGAAGTGTCCAAGGCGTGTCTATCATATATTTTGATGCCCGTGGCTGGCTATCAATGAGGAACGCTGCTCGTGCAGCAGTGCTTTCGCCGGGGCTGTGGGCTATCGGCATGCAGTGACAAGGATATGAGCTCCTTCGCTGCTGGGGAAAATCCAGAAGATACGGCTTCTGGTAGGGTGGAGATCCAGACCCGTATGATTGGCAACAGTAAAGCTCTTAACCCTGGGCTCTGCCCCATCCACTGAGGTGAATGGAGTGCTGGAGCCAGAGAAGAGTGCGGCCTGTGCAGAAGAACTTAGCACAATATCCAGTATGCAGGATCACGCGAGAGTCTGTTTTGCCTGACAAGCATCCAAATCCTGCAGTTGGTCCTGACGGCATCCCCGGTGGGTATTGCCATAGAATGATCGACTTCAATCATATAGACGAAAAGAGACGGTGGATACAAGGGAGCTATAGCAAGTCCTCCATAGGGGCTCTCAATACGGAGGTATGAGAAGGTAAGCTAGAAAGGCCAAGGCGTCCAGAGTTTGCGGGTGCAGGCACGGCAGGAAAAGGTGTCCGCACTCCCAACGATGCAGCCTTACCTTCAGGGATATCCCCAGCCTCAGATAACCGCGGCCTCAGTTGGCCATTAGTGGCTCAAAGCAAGATTGGCCAAAGTTGACTTGGAAGGTTCCGGCCTCATGGCCTGGATAACTGAAGTTGGCTTGGGCTCCCTAGCCCCAGAGCTACTGTACAAGTGCGAGTAAGTTAGTTTTGTTAAGAACCTCTGATTTGGAAACCAGAAACCCAAGCTACATAACCCGAGCTTCGATGTCGTGACTGCCCATCGTTAACAGGCAAACCGATAGAACGACGTGCTTGTATACCATCGTAGAGGCTTCATTTGAATCCTGTAGCAGAATGGTGGGTGATAAGATCGAATGCTTGCCGCGGCAGAAAGCCCAGTGAGCAGGATGAGCGGGTTTCCATGCTCGAGCCACGAGAATTCCCACGTTCCCGCTGAGCAAAGTGATCAGCAGAGTCTTCGAAAACCAAACCACAACGGTTGCAAGACCAAGCAGGCTTTAACAGCAGCGGTTCCGTCCATCAACATTCACCTCCGCTGGGACTGTGATCGCCGACTCGGCCCCAGCAAGGCAGGGTGATCGACAGACTCGTCACGCCAGGATCAACGATGTGCTTGGCCATGAAGCTGGCGCAATTGTGAAGTGCAGTTCAGGCCCTCTGGACCGGGGCCTCATATGATCCTTTTGATTAAGGACTCAGTCCGCTGTACCCTAATGTGATCCCTGTCGGCATCCTGCTTCTCCACTTCCCGGTTGGCCGGCCCAGGAGTCAGGGCGATGGCCCGGCACCGCGTGAATGGCTGCATTCGTGCCCAAGCATCGTCAGACCTTGGCACTGTTAAATCCTCCGAGTACGAACGAGTATGGAGGATGCGATGTGGTTCGTGAAAATCGGTACCATGAAGGGCTTAGTTAAACATGGTAATACTCCAGCTCTCTTTTCCAGGATGCTGTCGTTCGGCTCAGCCCGTAACCTTTTCGGCAGGTCCTGAGATCGTCGCCACGGGGAATTGCGCATTCTCATTCCCACCCCTACTACTCGTCGAGGGTTGGAACGAGCTGATTCATGCCGACCAATCGAACACTTCTGTGCCGGTCTCAAATGAAGAAAGATCAGCTCCACGTTCATTGGATCGACGTCAGTAACCGCAAACCGTCACAGAAGACTGTGCAACATTTTCGATGCCTACTCCCAGGATTTAGGTGTTGAGAACGACTTCAGTTGTCGACGCTTGCTTGTCAGCGTTCACCAACTCACCGCAGTCACTCTTTTTCGTACATATCGCTGCTGAGCTGGGCAGCTCCGTCGTTCTTTACCATAATGAAGTTTCCCTTGATTTCATGCACCGTGCTTCTCGGTTGCAGCTTTCTCTCTTTTGCATTCCCAACCGCATCGAACGTTGCACTCCTTGCAAGAGCCGGCGGGTTGGATATCCCGGAGGACTTGGTGTCACTTGACGACGTTATTCGTCATGTACGAAGAGACCAGCATGAGAAAAGGCTGCTTGTTGATCCGTTGAACAAGCCGGTCGATGGTATGAGAGTCTTGCAAACAGTGCAAGCGCAGGACTAACAGGCACAAGTCAGCGGCAAACACAAATGGCAAGCTCCGGATTTTGCTGCAGGCGCACAGCGAGGTCCCTGCCCTGGACTCAATGCGTTAGCCAACCACGGCTATATTGACCGCTCTGGAGTAGCAAATGTAAGTCCATGCCTTGAATTTGTCCTTCATGGTCGTACCTTAACTTTCGCATCATAGTTCCTGGACGTTATTGGTATCATCAACACAAGTCAGTAGCTCATAGGCCGTGAGTCGCCAATAGTCATGCTAATTCTAGGCAGTTTATGGAATGGATATTGGGCTCTCGACCATCCTTTCCACGATGGGTACTATCTCACTTGCTTTCAAAAGAAGACCATTCATTGACAAACGCAGGCACCGTGTGGACTGGCGATCCTTTGTCTTTGACTCCAGGCTTCTCCATTGATGGAGTATCTCCCAAGGTTCAAAATCTTCTGGGCAACCTACTCGGCCTCTTGGGCGAGCCTCAAGGCATTGGAAGGTCACATAACTTCATTGAGGCTGACGCTTCACTCACCCGGGATGACCTTTACCTCACTGGTGATGCCTCCACCATGAACATGGACAAATTTCTGAAGCTGTACAATCGACCTGGTAACGGGACAGACATCATCTCGATCGACGACGTCCTGCAGCAAGCGGTTGATGCTCTCAACGAATGCATTGCCACCAATCCATATTGCTGGTACGGGCCTTACACTGGCATGATTGCCCGCAACGCTGGGGCTGCATTTGCACTCCGATTGCTGTCCAATCACTCGGCGGAGAATCCTGAAGGGGTTCTGAGTAAGTTGCAGGAAAGCCAGGGATATGCGCGGCTTGCTAACATGAGACGCAGCCAAGGAAGTGTTCAAGTCCTTCTGGGGCGTGGTTGACACTGACGACGGCGGACTGGAGTATAAACGCGGATGGGAGCGCATCCCCGACAATTGGTTTCGAAGACCTGTTGATTACGGCTTGGTCCAGCTAAATCTGGATTTTGTAGCCTGGTTTCTCAAATACCCGGAGCTCGCATCAATCGGAGGCAACACTGGGACGGTAAATTCATTCACGCCCTTGGATATCTCGGATCTTTCTGGTGGTTTGCTGAATGTCGAAACATTGTTGGAGGGAAACAACCTCATTTGCTTCGCGCTCCAGATTGTCAAGACAGTGTCACCGAATTCTCTGTCAAACCTCTTTGCAACTCTGGCGGAGCCACTGAAGCTCATTACCGACGCGCTGGGCTCGGCGATCACGCCTTTGACATGTCCATCGTTTGGAGATCTTGCGTATGGTGGTCAACCGATCTGGGATTCGCTGAACAAAGCCTTCGCTGGCCCTGGACGTGCAGGCTCGCCGCTGTGAAGGATGAAGGCGGTTCGTCAAGTAATTGTAGCCTTAAAATACTTGCGCGAGCAGAACAGTTTTCCGTCTTAATTGCTGGATGGCGCTGCCTCTCACATTCGCTTCATCATCCACGTGGTCGCCGGCGTCAGCAATTAAAAGCTGCATTCGTGGCATTCGCACTTAACGGAAGGAATTTAGACTCGAGCCGGAACATGGATACCTCAGCTTCGTGCTCTGGATGTCCATGGCCGTATGTCTTCTTTAATTTCGTATTTGGTTGAGCGGTTCCTCTCCTAATCAGTAACTTGTTGACTGAGCGCCGGTAACTTGTTGACTGAGCGCCGGTTCCTGGTGGGAGATTGACGCCCAAGTCATTCCACGGTCAATTAATGGCAGCGCGGACTTCGAGGTGCGCTCTTTCTTGGCCTCGTGTCCGGCACTCGTGTTTGCAACAGCGGTGCCTCGTTCCGTTCCGCCACAGCTGATCATACCAGGAACCGGTCCTGGCCATTTCACAGAAGCCTCCAAACCAGGTAAAAGCTTCACCGTCGAAAGCGAAAATGACCTCCACGGATATAGACATATAAAGAATGGATGTCATCTCGTAAGATATTCGGGAGACTCCGGGCCCAAATGACAAACGAGACATTTTCAAGACCCGTACTCGTACAGCCTTCTCCAACTGCCGCTGATGTTAAGTGGCACCCATGGGCACACCAACCAGTGGTCGCAAGGCTTTGACTTGTGGAACTCGTTAGCAAACTTTTGTGCCTTTTTTGCAGTCTGGACGGACCTTGATTACTGGTCACCCCATCTCAAACTCATCATTGACAGTCAGGCCACATCTGTTCCTGAAAATATGAGCCTGCGGGTGCTAACTGCCGCGAAGTGCTTGATACAGATTTGCTTCTGTGCCTTACCGCAAAAGTTTGTACGAGCACCCCCGCGGAGAAATAGTCCGTATGGATTGCCGCAAGGCTTCAAGCCTTGTAAATGCTGACCCTATTGCGTTCGCGGGATTACCCAGCCGACACTGGCATCGGTGGCAGGTTTGATACAACGGGCCCACAGGTCGGCGATCCATCCGAGCAAATGCACGTATTGTTGATAACACGACCTCCGATGATAAGTGGAAAAGTGTGCACCACATGCCTTTGGTCTCCGTTCTTGCGCAAAGAGGCTGCCGCGGAGATAGATTGTGTAGGTTCTCGTCCGTACCACGATCCGAGTTGTTTTCTTTGAAAGCAATATATAAAATACTCCATAGCAGCCTCAAGTCACGACACCCCCAGATTGAGATACGCGTTGGAAGCAAGCCATATCAGTCCGACACAATGGAACACATCGACGGTGCCCTTATCTCTCGCGACCTCCCCACTCGCATGCGGTACATGCAATCCTTCCTGCAATGGGACCCTGCCAAAGACGGGCCACTTATTGAAGCTTGCAAGCCTGTCCTGGCACCCTTGGTCAACGACGTTGTAGATGCAGTCTACGATCACTTGCTCAAATACGACATCACAGCTGCGACATTTGCGCCGGCACAATCGACTGATGGATTGTCCGTCAACGTACAAGAGCTGCACCGCGAACACGCAAACATCAAATTCCGCAAGGACTTTCTCAAGGGATATCTTGTCAGACTTGTCTCGAATCACGATTGGACGCCCGAAAGCAAGTTCTGGGACTATATCGACAAAGTGGGCAAGGCGCACACAGGCACGCTGGATTCTGGCTTGAAGCACCGCAAGGGCAAGCCACCGTTGTTCGTGGAGTATCGGGATGTGAATTTGCTGCTCGGCTGGGTCGAGAACGCGGTCACTGATATCGTTATGGGTGTCGAGGCGCTGGATATCAAGACCAAGGTTGACGTGCTCAAGGCCTTGAACAAGTACTGGTGGCTTCAGAATGACCTGTTTGCGCGGCATTACGTCAATGAGCTGTCGGCAGAGGCACCAGAAGTCGAGATAGGGCAGGAAGTGAGAAGTATGGGATCACCGTCAGCTAATAAGCTGTTCAGCCATGAGACCCCAGCGACTGCGATTTATTATTCCGTGGCCGCGGCGGTGCTGCTGGCTGTTGGTTGGAAATTGATATGAGCGAGAGCATTTGGGCCATACTAGACGATGATACATCTGAAAGAATAAAGAGACCAGGGCACGACGGTACGTCTGCAAGGAGTATGTCTGAATAAACCTAGAGAGTTGAGGGAAGATGGCGTCGGAATACGACAATGACTTGATCGATTGAGGGAGTACTGCTGGCGAATATGTGGGAGAATCTAGATCTTACCTTTGTATGAATATGACACTGATGATATTAGCAACGAAGCTGTATAGCAAGACGGCGAGAATAAATAATAATGGGGAGTATGGTGAGGAAGAATGGCTTTCTGAGCAATCTTCAGGAATACAACGATATCTGTAGAGAGTGACAAACATGCCAAGCTTCCGGCAAACACTTCTACATTGGGACTTTTCAACTCGCGAGCTTCATTCAACGGTCTTCGGCGTAGAGAGAAGAACGAAGTCGACCACCTCTTCGGAATCTTCACTTTCTTGCGCAATACTGATACCCTGTAGTCTCGCTAGACATCCCGTCTCCCTCCTCGTCTCCTTCTCAGTCAGGCACAATGATGTGCTCCTCCTGCCGCCGGACTTTCCTCACACGCCTGCGCTCCATACATCTTCAACCTCAATCCTCACATCCACCGACAATCTCCTTTGCCCGCACCGTTGCAACGGTCCCCTCGACTCCCAATGCCGCTCCCCCTCAAGCGCCGCCCTCAATCGCTATAGATGGTGTCGGCAACCCATCTCAATCCTCAAACACTGCCGGCAAATCGCAACCGTTATCCGAACCGCACACTCCCTCCACGTCGACCGCAAAATCTGGCTCTGGTCCTGACTCGACGAAAAGCACAAGTTCAAAGAAACCATCTCGCCCAAAAGGTTCCGTTCCGGGCGGCGCCGAGCTTCGCGGTCTGGGCTACACAAAAGCCAAACCCAAGGTCACAGCAATGGAGGACGACGAGTATCCGGACTGGCTATGGACGTTGCTGGACGATAAGAAGACGACGCCAGGCGAAAAAGTTGATCTCTCAAGTAAGCTGATCTGATTCTCAGACACGCCCGTGCAAAGTGAGAGAAACGTGCAATGTCAGGACTAATGCGTATATAATGCTAGCAATGACGAAGAAACAGCGCGCCCGCTACGAGAAGAAACAAGCTCGCCTACTCCAAGACACCCCCAAGACCGTGCCAGTGCATGAACAGAGCAAAGACCTCACGGGTCCTGAAGACGACGCCATTATCAGCATGCAAAGGAGGCAGGAGATTACCAAGAGTGCTCGAGGAGCCAGGAGAAGGAGTATACGCGAGAGCAATTTCTTGAAGTCGATGTAAAACTAGACAAAGTTGTTCCTCGCTTGGCTGTGGAGAAGTTGTGTGTGAATACTAATTAGCATGTGAAGCCTTGTTTGACAACCACGCGGCTCTTGTCCAGTTTGCGTGGAGTGGGTGTCGAGGGTTCTGAGTCTGTTGCAGGGTCATACCGGCAAGATTTGTGCGTGAAGGAAGGCAGACTGAGATGTCGGGGATGGACAAAACGAGCTCAAGTCAAGACGGCTCGAAGAAACCCGCAGGCGAGGGAAACTGCGGTGATGAGAGAAACTCATGGCCTTGTTCAACACCAAGCGGCGCAAACACCTGATTGTCTATATATTCATATACCCAGTTGTGGATATAGCCACATCAAGGACGTATATCCCCATATACGCCGCTCAGTGGCTATGCTCCCTACACCATCATGATTCAGCGCCATGTCGTATATCATGCTTCGTGTAAGTAAATCCCATCAGTCCCGTCAGGGAGCACATGCCAAGTCATGCAAAGACTGCCTATATCGATATTGGTCGCCACCCCGGGGTATCAGCTCCATTTGTCGTTGTTATCAATTCGCAGCTCCTGTCGATGGCCAACAATGGTTGTCTCCTTCGCTGGCCTCACAACACCAAACTCACCATGACGCCAACAAAAAGATAAAAGCTCTCGTAGTCATCGTGTTCATGCACTTATAGTGCTCGCTGCTGATGTCCACCTCAACCGCCTCAAACCGGAGCCACTACTCCGCAGCGCTTCCCGGCTACAATTGCCACTTGTGAGGCCCATTTCACTTTCGATTCTGCCCACCTCGCGGCCCCAAGCGTACCCGGCGCTGAAGCTGATTGCGGAGAAGACAAGGACGACACCGGCTGATATCATCCACGAGGCTAGAGTCGGACTTATGAGTTCCTCGCCAGCCATAGCTGCTTTGGCTGGCCGGAACTTCTTGGCATGTCGTTCCTTGCTGGATTCTCGGGACTTTCGTTTGGTCTGCTTGGGTGATGATGTCCGTCTCGACCTAGGTCGTGTAGGGTTCTCCAGTTCCGACTCTGGCACCAAACGTAAGGCCGTCGCTTGAGCAGAAGGTCTGCTGGTAGGTGCAGCGGGCCGAGCATCAGGTCCCTTTGGACGTACTGCAGCGGCGCATGAGAGTAACGTTGTCAAAGAAGCTCGCAAAGCGGCATCATGATCAGGCTGGTATGAAGATGTATGAGCCCGGTACCTTGACTGGTTCTGCCGTTGATAACTTCGCTGGGTGATTGTCCGCTCGTTCGATGGTCTTTCTTGCGTGAAACCTGGCGCGGCTGGGAAGTACGAATCTGGAATAGGACCTTGCTGAGCGGAAGGAGGATGGGTGAAAGCATTGGGCTGAGGTGTAAACACCTTGTCCGTGTTGCCAGTCCCGAGCGCCGTCGAAGTGTCGTCATCGTCGGCCGTCTCGTCCTGGGATATATCTTCATTGGAACTGCTCAAGACTCGATCGCTGTCACTCTCGCTCTCTTCATATTCGTCTTGACTGCTGCCGGCGGTGCTTGTTGATCGTGGCTGGGACGCTGTAAGGCGGCTGGAAATATGAGGTTGGCGGGATAGTCGTTCGTCTCGAGGCCGGATCTGGAGACCCGTAGTGACTATATCATTGCTGGTAGATGATAAGGAGGATGAGGATGGGCGCGACGGTATTTCAATCCAGGAATCTGTAGAATCGTTAGTAAGGTCTGCCCTCAATGGTATCCGGCGGGTTGAGCAATGATTACCCTCGGAATGCATGCCTCGCACACGCGACGATGGCATTGAGGTGTTGTCTGCGCCTAAGGGATGGCGATTGTCCTGCTCATCTCTTTGGGGAGCGAGGGGCTCGTTATATGCTGGTCGCATTGTCTGTGTGCCTTTGTTTGCCTTTTGCGTGACGATGAGGTCTCCGCCTGGAATGACGATCAATATGTGGGCTAAGTCTCGAAAGCCTGCGCAGTCTCAAGTCTGCCCCTTTCAAAACGTGCTCAGTCGTTGAGGAGATGGCGATTGCAGAGCCACCGAGGTCGGAGCCTCCAAAAGTCCTTGACCACGTAGGAACTTGTTGAGGCGATAGCGAATGTAACTAGTACCGGCTTGCGTCTCACCGACTGATGCTGGCAATGGTGGGGTGGTGCTCCTGGTGGGCTTACGCGCAGACGCGAGGATGGCTGACCTAAACCTGCGCCACGGTACTTTGATGGCGGGGTCACTTCGTCGCACTCAAGAAGCCCAATTTCAGTCTGATTGCAACAATGAGATGTTGAGTACGGAGTATCGGTTCAGATGGAGGGATGAGGAAGTACAGAACTGTGCGTGTCCGACCAACGAAGGGAATAGCCAGCGCGGAATTGCCAGATGTACTTAGCTCTAGGTAGTTTAAGTCACCACCCACCGGCAAGCAGATGGTATGCAGGGTGAGCCACGGACTTGGGGGTGATGACTTCTGGACCAGCCTGATGAGTCCAATGAGCCCAATGAGCTGGGTTCTTTGGTGGGCGGCTGCTGATCGTCTGGCCTTCCGGGCACGGACACTCGAGACACTCAGACACTGCCAATGGCATCAGCTGTCAAGTCTCAATGACTTTGAACAGGGTGCATCACGCGGCATCCTCTGGTTGGCACAATCAGGTGAAGCCAATCAGTCACGTCAGTCATTCTTCTCCCTTCCAATATGCAACTTCTAGAGGCGGTGACCAGCATTTTAGCTAGTGCCAGCAGCCGATACCGGTAGCATCCTGTTCCTTTAGGCTCCTTCAGGCTCCTTCAGGCTCCTTTTAGGCTCTATTTGCGCATGATGGACCAGAAACAGTTTCACGATACACATCGATCAGAAGGATAGTTCAAGAGCAATGAGATTCTCGATTTGATACCCGAAGAAACAATAAAGCAGTTAAACTTTTCTACATTACCTTGCGACTCCCCGTGTCCTAGCCCAACAAAAAGAAAATGTTTAGATTCGCCGTAGAATCCAAACCAGTCATGATGGCCATAGGTATCCTGCAAGCGATCATAGTCAACAGTTGACGCAGCACCATTGATCTGGTGTCATCAACTTAGAAGGTAACCTTGGTGCCAGAGAAGTCTCCGAAACCACCACGGTTGGTAGTGCCTCCACGACCACCGCGGAAGCCGCCACCACGACCGCCGCCTCGTCCACCGCGATCACCAAATCCTCGGCCACCACCGCGACCACCGCCTCGTCCACCGCGATCACCAAATCCTCGGCCACCGCCACGACCGCCACCACGGCCACCACCGAATCCTCCACGTCCACCTGGAGAATCATTCTGGGGACGAGGTTGGCTGTAGTCAAGACGGACGGGTCGGCTCTTGATGTAGCCGCCTTGCATGGCTTCAAGCGCGCCTTGAGCTTCTTCGACTGAAGCGAAGGTGACATATCCGAAACCCTTGGGAGCGCCGGTCTCACGGTCAGTAGGGAGACGAATACCCATGACAGTGCCATGAGGACCGAATGCTTCAGTGACATCTTCCTGAGTGCAGTCGAAGGAGAGGTTGCCGAGGAAGAGGGTGTCGCTGGGCTGGCTGACCTGATCGCCATAGGACTTGCGTCGGTTGTCTTGCTGCTGGTCCTTGTTGGGACGAGCATTGGCAAAGTCAACATTGAGGGCGCGGCCGTCGAGATCAGCACCATGCTTCTCACCCTGGGCTTTGGCCGCATCAGCAGCATTGACGAATTCGACATAGCCGAATCTGTAGCAATGTTAGTACACCCTTGTAGCCAACGTAGATTGTAACTCACCCTTTGGATCTGCCACTGTCGCGGTCAGTCATGATACGGACACCGCTGAGCTCGCCGAAAGCCTCGAACTCTGAGCGCAGCCACTCTTCGTCGACGTTCCAGGAGAGGTTACCGACGAACAAGTTGGATCCCTTGGAGGTGTCGGCGTCGGCATCGACCTTGTTCTTCTTAGCAGCGGGAGCGTCCATGTCATCGGCCTTGCGTTTGTTGGCAGGCTTCTTCTCAACCTCCTCTTCTTCGTCTTCGCTGTCGTCTTCGGACTCGTCGCTACCCTCTTCGGAGTCATCACTTTCCTCTTCATCACTGTCCTCGGTATCGGCCTTGGTAGCCTTGGTACCGTTTGTCTTAGGAGCAGCGACTTCCTCTTCATCACTCTCTTCCTCTTCGGAAGACTCGTCGTCCTCCTCCGAATCGTCCTCGGAGTCATCAGACTCGGCAGGCTTCACTGCTTTGGGCGCAGTTCCATTAGCCTTGGGAGCTTCGTCTTCGGAATCGGATTCCTCGCTAGACTCTTCGTCGCTGGACTGAGCCTGAGGAGCGACCTTGACACCATTGCTGGGCTTGGCCTCCTCCTCACTTTCGCTCTCCTCTGAATCTTCTGAATCTTCGGACTCACTTTCTTCTTCTTCCTCTTCGGAGCTGGACTCTGGGGTCGGCTCCTTGACAGGGACCTTCTTGGACTTCTTCTCCTCTTTGGCAACAGCCTTCTTGGCAACTTCCTTGCTCTTGTTCTTGTCACTTTGGGCAGGCTTTGCGACAGCAGCGCCCTTGACTTTGCTCAAAACATCGGACTTGGTCGACTTTGCCTTGGCGGCAGAAGTAGGCTTTGACTTGGACATGTTGACGATCTACATTTGATTAGTCGAGGTAACATATGGGAAAGGGGATTGATGCAAACATTAAACCCTCAGTTCTTACTTCGTCCCTCAGAAAATTCTTTTGCAGTGCGGCTAAAATAGCTTGTATGGCAAAACCCTCAACCCACAGAGTGAATCAGAGCCCTCGACCTCAAGAGTCAAATGCCTTGGCAAGTGACTGGCAGATAGATCTGCTAAGCGCGCAAGCCCACAGTGATTGAATCGGACTGGACCGGACGGCAGGAATAGACAAGCAAGACCTGCGATGAACTTGTGAATGCCCTCGGTATCAAAGCCCACAGAGCCCTCGATAGACCTCAAAAGATGCCCTCGAATGATGACCACGATGGAATACTGAGATAAGAGATGGTGCAAGAGTAAAGTGAAGAGTAAAGTGAAGAAAAGAAAGGTTCAAGGAGAAAAGCTGGATACTTGAACAATCCATAAGATTTGGAAATTTTCTTCTTATCTTAGCGTCTCTTATCGTAGTGTCAGTTGTAGTGGCAGTGGCTGGGGATTGGCCAAGCCACGCCAAGCTTAGAGTGTAAATTGGCCAATCGGCGAGTCGGCTAAAGTCTGCACTCTATGGTTTACTGCTCTACCCTACACCTCTTCTACATGAACCAGCCTGGCATTTCCCAAGCTCTCCCATCACTCACCATGTAACTAGGACCACAATGGCGAGTCCTGCGAGTTCCCATAGACCACGGAAGAAGCGAAAGCAGGCTCCGGCCCTAACTCGAAGCGCGACAATTACAGATATTGTCAAGTTCACCTCCGAAGACAATACTGTCGCCCCTGAGTTTCCACTGGTGGCCTTCTTATGGCCAGCTCGAGGCACAACTTCTCAATGGATCCTCTTACCACTTATATTGATGATCGTCGGTCTATTTCGATGGAGCGTGGGGCTTTGGGGTCATTCAGGCTACCAACAACCACCGATGCACGGCGATTTCGAAGCTCAGAGGCACTGGATGGAAATCACAACCCATCTCCCAGTTTCGCAATGGTACTTCTACGACCTACAATATTGGGGACTGGACTATCCTCCATTGACAGCCTATCATAGTTGGCTATGTGGCAGAATGTGAGTATGGGACTGATATGCTCTAAGCTCTCACTAACCAATACAGTGGCTCGCTGTTCAGCCAGGACTGGTTTGCGCTCGACAAATCCCGTGGCCTCGAAACGCAAGATCTGAAAGTTTTCATGAGGGCAACTGTCATCATTTCAGAATATCTCGTCTACGTGCCAGCACTGGTTATATTTCTACGACGCTACAGCCGGGCCCAAGGTGTTGGGACGACTGCATCTTCGATTGCACTCGTCGCAATTCTCATGCAACCAGCGACTGTCCTCATCGACCATGGCCACTTCCAGTACAATACCGTCATGCTCGGCTTCGTTGTGGCCGCACTATCAAGCATATATGCCGGACGACTTTTGTGGTCGTGCATTTTCTTCGTGGCTGCTCTGGGGTTCAAGCAGATGGCTTTGTACTATTCACCAGTCATCTTCGCTTACCTACTAGGATCATGCTTCACGCCATCCTTTCGGCTGGGTCGCCTCATATCAATCGCCTTGATCACCCTTGTCGCTTTTGCAGTCTTGTTTGCACCGCTGCTTCTGGGGTCCCTTTACGATATCTACCAGAAAGCCATTCCCACGGGATGGCTTCCTCCACCTCCTTTGCTTGCAGAACACAGGATACTGCTCAACCCTAACAGGCCGTTCGACATGGTCATTCTACAAGCCACTCAAGTCATTCATCGCATGTTGCCATTTGCCCGAGGATTGTTCGAAGACAAAGTCGCCAATTTCTGGTGCTTTGCCAACACATTCTACAAGTTGCGCAAACTTCATAGCATCATTGACCTCTCACGACTATCTGCTCTCGCCACGCTCATATCAATCCTCGGCCCGATGCTTGTTATTGGCGCCGTTCCGAAGAAATCCCTCCTGCCCTATGCACTGGCGACATCAGCATGGGGCTTCTTCCTCTTCTCGTTCCAAGTGCACGAAAAGTCGGTCTTATTGCCACTTCTCCCAATGACGCTGCTCCTCGGCGGTAGACAAGGCCTGAGCAAGGAATATCGCGCCTGGATCGGATGGGCAAACATTCTCGGCTGTTGGACTATGTATCCGCTCCTGAAGAGAGATGGTCTACAAACGCCATACGCTGTCATTAGTCTCCTGTGGAGTTATCTTCTTGGCCTGCCGCCCACCAGTGTGAGCGCATACTACGATCCCGAACGGCCCAACGTCCCCGGCCGTGCTCTCACTGTTGATGAGCTGCGGACACCAACGAAGATCCTGCATTTCCAGACGTACATCGTCATGGCGTTCTGGCATCTTCTCAATGCATTTGCTTCACCACCAGACGACAAGCCGGACCTCTGGATCGTGGTGAATGCCTGCATTGGCGCAGTAGCTTTTGGTATCTGTTACCTTTGGTGCTTCTGGAAATTGATATCCGAAAGTGGATTGCTCGATGCGTACTTCGCTGATCAAGATACGGCTGAAAACCGATCCCCATCAAGAGAACGGTCTGCGGCACCTGAAAAGAAGCGCCAGTGAGGAAGCTCGGATGTTGCTTTCAGCGTTGCATTTCTAGCAACTATAGTGTATGAGAAGTTGTCACACCACGTTTGTTCTGAATAAAAGCACACTGTACATATACAAAACATCCATCCCAAAGGCTCATCAACCGAGTACCGTTTCATCACTCGTCATAGGTCTTGCTCATCCAGCCCTTGTTTCGTCAATCGTTACCGTCCCTGCCAGTACCATGCTTTCCAATCCACTCGGTCCCTCAATTTTACTCCGGCTTATGCATAGTTAACGACTCCTTGAACAGCCCAAATCTCGCCATTCCCAACCCGACCAACCACGCCATCGACCTCCAAATTTCCCGGCATAACCACCTTCTTGCCATCCTTCTCCTCCCACCACAGTTCCTGCCCGCCGAGAGTCTTGATCCTCCCTTCTTTCCCTGCTTTCCACGGACTTGTAGGCACAACATGCTCCTCGACAAACCGTGCTAGATTCTGGGCGGCTTTATCTTCATTCCGCGCCGCACTGATGCCGGAGTTGTCACCCGGCCTGTCTTCCCACGGTTTTCGGGGGAGTGCTTGCATCGCACTGTTCAGTGGCGCCAGCAGTGTCGTGTTATCTTCGGGTTTTGTAGATTCCAGACGGCCTGCGACGCTGGAGATGTCCCGTGTCAGAGAGGCGAAGATGTTGATATTTCGCGTTTTGGGGAGGATGTCGGAAATGGAGAGGGTGGAGTCGCTGGGTCGACCATTGTCTGCACTGTCGCCAGTTGAAGGCTCCTCGGGTTGAAAAGGGCCGGGATTCATGGGGACTTGTCCTGCGAATTGGTGGGACTGGAGGGATGACAGGGAGCCGGAAGCGCTGCGGAAGAAGTCGAGCGGTGACAGGGCGGCAGCGAGGGAGATCGATGAAAAGAGGCTGGCGAAGAGGATTGTGCGACGCATTGTCTTGAATGTACTTGAGGATTTTGTATAACAGGATTGGATGGAATGGATTGAAAGGGAGGATGCAGGCCCTTGGACAAGCCTGGGAGGATTCGGAGATGGAAGTGACGTCGCAGGCTCTACTCTTGACACGTGACACTGAATATCTGCGACTTTATCTTGCGATACCTAGCAAGCTACGGAGTACCTAACCTACCTAGGTCCCTACCACCTACTGTGTACAGACCCGACACGATCAAGTCTTTCATCGAATCATTCTCGTCATCCTCGCTCACACAGCCATCAAAGGCTGCTTAAGATCCATGTCTCGATCTGACAGCGCCCTACTCTCCCTCAAATTCCCGCACAAATCTAAGTAGCCCCCGAGGCCAAGCCACGCGGCGATCAACAATACCGCAGCTATCACAATGATCCAGGTCAAGATGGTGTTCAAGTGAGTGAACATGGCCTCTGGCGTGTCGTTCGCAGCATACAACAACATGATACCCATCACCGGCTCTAGAGACCCATCCGACTTGGCCATCGGCTTGTGCAGTCGAGTATCGTAGTGGGCAACCAGAGACCAGACATCCCCAGGATCGACATTTCCAGGCTGGCAAGTATCAATGCTGGAAATGTGCCGCTCTGAGTTGGCCATATACTCGTACCTTACGTAAGTAGCGTTCAAGTTGCACACAGCCTGCCCATTCTTCATCAGCTCAATGTGGGTTCCGCCGTCATGCAGATGCCCTCCAGCAAAGGTAAACTTTCCCTCACCCACGCCTTTGACCGGTGGACTCGAGTACTCGAACGTGGTGTTCCGATAAGCCGGAAGCCCAGACGGTCCGCATCCTCCACTGTCCAGCCAATATGGTGTGACTTTCAAAAAGTTTTGGATATGGGCTCCTTCGACAATCTCATACTTTATAGTGAGGACGACATCCTGCTGGGGAACGTCCAACATGTTCATAAGCTCCACAGAGAGAGCGACGGCATCGGCAGCATCGAGAAAGTATCCTGCTTTGAAGGTGCTGTGCTCGTCAGATACGTCTCGGCGTACTGCAGAACGACATCCGGGACACAACAAGCTTACCCGCCTGCAGAGAAGTCGACTGCAGTTCTCTCATTACCGGAGGCGAAGAATCTTTGGCCATATGCTCTTGGCCCGCAAACAGAATCCGTTCGATTGATATTGACCATTATTCCATGATGCAGCCACATTCCCGTGTCCGGGTTTGCCACGGTGCCGTTGGTATATTCAAGGCCCATATGCATCCAAGTAACCACGCACTGCGTGCAAGGAAGAGGCGTCGGACGCTGAAAGAAACCTCCCATCCCATCATTCTCAAACATTGGTGGCACCGAAACAGCTGGATATTTGACCGTCACTTTCTTGGATTGCAACTCGGGAAAGAGTATTCCAGAGCTGTAGGTCATTGACACTCCTGCCTCTTGTAAGTTCGGGCATCGTTGCTTATGTTTGATGTCCGTGACTCACCATCCGGCTCGACACTCGGCTGGACATGTTCGGTCTGTCCAAGGCTTAGGAGGGCAAAACAGCCCAAAAGGTAGGGCGAATGCGCTCTCATTGTATACTTGGATTTATGGATGTGACCGAATCTGCAGGCTTCCTCTGCGCACACAAAGACGAGGAATGAGGTCAAAAGCCAAAGGAGATGTGGGAGGACGAAGCGAGAGAACATTATCAGTGCCCTTCCAACAGGCAGAACCTTTTCAAGCCTTGAGAGACCGAAGGACTCGTATGCACAATGGAAAGAGGGGTAAGCCACCCATCACTGACATTGGCCAATTCGCCCGGGACCTCGACCATTGGATACTGGTATCATCGTGGATCAAACTCGAAGACAACTGGATGAAGGGTTGCTGACAGCGTTTTCAAGCCCAGCAATGGCCCCGTCGGATCTCAATTAAATACAAGATCGACTTCCTCGTGCCACATGAGCCAGTGTGCACTGTCATCTGGAGGAGACGGATCACTACTACGCTCTAGCAGGTACTCCATATCTTTGCACCTCGCCAACTGTATCACAGCCTTCTTCGAACCGTTTGCACCTTCTATAATATCTAAGAGACTGCATCCAGCGATCCGATCTTTTTCCGGTATGGCCTGAACAGCAATATCGTGAGATAGTCCAGCTATATCTGTTGAAGTCCTCAGTGATGTCGAGTGCACCCCTTCTTCCGCCCGAACCACAGCCTCGGCAACAGCGGCTTCGACATAGCTGCACCATGGACCTTCACGACCACATGTGCGCAGAAGTGAGATTGCTTTTGAACGCCATCTTGGCTCCCGATATTTCATTGCTGTGAAGAAAAGCGGCTGAATCACCCCCATTTCTGGGCTGAACATAGGCAAGTAGGTGTCGTGCTTGTTTGCCCCGAGGGTTTCCTCGACGAGTTGGACGATCTGTTGGAATCGATGTGCATATTTGTCGTATGCCATCTCATATGGGTCTAACTTTGTGGACACATATATCAGCGCGCTGAGACAATGTGCCTGAAGCACCAACCCGCGCAGCCGATCACTGTCAGAGACTGGTTTGCCGAGACTCTGGTAACCTTCTTGATACCACGACATCCACGTGGTCAAATTGGCGATGTGGCCGCCTTGTTCCGCAATCAGAGACTCACGCCTTGGATCGTGCTGCTTGTACTTGTATAGGCTTGCCTGCGGAGTGAAACTATAGCAAAGATGCAAAGTCCGAAAAAGGAGGCGGTCGGCTGCGTTCATCGTGAAGGCATCATTTGCAGCGCACATTGGGTTGTTCACATTTGACAGTGGAAGCTCAGGAGCCATTCCCTGGGCATACGTCGTAACCTGCAAGTCCAGTTTTCGAAGGATGTATGAAGTGTTGTCGTCTTGGAAACCAGGTTCCACATCGCAGCCGGATCGCAGATCCTGCATGGCTGACATGGCTGCATAAGCACCTCGCAGATGCAACAAAGCATCAGTGTTCCGGTGCTGAATAGTTTCGGCAGATGCCAGCAAGATGCAGGCTACAAGGACAGGCAGAGGTCCGTACGGAAGTCGAACAATTTCCTCCTGCAACTTCCTCACTGTTCTTGATATCTGCTTCAACACGGTCAACTTGGAGACTCTGCATTGCCGCCTAAGTACTTGGTGCTCATAAGAAGCCCCAAATGCCGAAGCTGCTTCCCTCACGCTGGCAATCGACCAGGTGAGTTGAGGTAGAAGGCATCTCCAGAAAGCCGCCTCTGGTGCTGTTTTGGTGCCAACAAAGCCATTGGCTAGCACCGTACAAGCTAGTGCCTGCAGGCGATCTTTTTCATGATCTCTTTCGCCAGCAGCATAAAGGTTGATGCCTTTGCCAGGATCCATGAGGCCGCCCCATCGTCTGTCCAAGTCCTGAATCGAAGCCACGGGCCCTGGGGGTGCTCCGACAGGATATCCTCCACATTGTCGAGGTGACTTGCTTTTGCTACACTTCAAGCAGCTAGGTTTTGTCTCGTCGCATTTCACCCGGCGAATCCTGTGGATTTGCTTCGTCAACACCGAGGATATTCAAGGCTCACGGACCACTTACTTGCAAGTGTAGCAGCCGTACTTGGACTGCTGAACATTGGTACGTGTTCTGGATCCAACAACGACAGAAACCGCCTGGGGATCCATAATTTGCGTATCATCAAGTCCCTGAGCTCAAAGACCGAGATCTTAAAGGAAGCGAGGGGGACTTTCTAAATGTCGTTGCCTTATGGAACCCTGGTCTGCATACGGGGTGGCGCAAAGTCACACGAAACCGGCCAATAGGATCTAACAAACACCGAGCTCGACTACGACAGCAGATCACCCTTTTTACCCGCCGCTCCTCATACCATGTCTGCCGTTACGAAGTGAGGATCGCCCCCAACCAAGGCCCCATAGAGCTCGGGCGATCGTCCTGATACGGTGTGTTTGTGAAAGTAGCAGAAGACTATCGGGATGCCACAGCAAATTTTGATGTCTGCCTGGCTTGCAATGGAAACCAGGAGGTGGTTGGACCTCGATATAAAACTTGAGGGGACTGCAGCTATGGTGTGCTGTCCATTCCACGTTTCATCAAGTCCACGCCGTCCACCAAGCTAAGTTGGCTGTTACGACCAATTCCAATCTTCTCGTTCTCCTTCACTAACGTGAATATGAGCAATTCGACCTCATTTGACCCTGCCAACTGCACATACGCTACCTGCTCCGTCGCAGAGTATGGGCAATTGACCTATATCCCTTCCCTGCCCGGCAATGCATTCTACCTCGCCATATTCGCAGCCGCCGCCATTGCACAACTCGTCTTGGGCATCACCTACCGCACATGGTCCTTCACAATCGGCATGCTATGTGGCTGCGCTCTCGAGATCTTGGGCTACGTCGCCCGCATCCAACTGCACTACAACGACTTTGACAACAACCATTTCATCGTGTACCTCGTCGGCTTGACCATCGGGCCCGCGTTCTTCTCTGGCTCGATATACCTTTGCCTGGCACGGATCATTGCCGTGTACGGGACCGGGGTGTGCGTGCTCAGTCCCCGGACGATCACGGTGGTGTTTGTGTGTGCGGACTTCTGCTCGCTTGTGCTGCAAGCCGCGGGAGGGGCGCTGACGAGCTTGGCCATCTCGGAAAGTCTGGTCCAGGCCGGGATCAATATCATGATCGCAGGGCTGGCGTTGCAGGTTGCGAGTACGACGGTGTTCTGTGCGGTTTGTCTGCAGATCGTGGCGAGGGTGTTTATGAGGCCGGAATCTGTTCGTCGAGATACGGCTGGGTTGGCGGTAAGACAGACCGGCAGGTTTCGATATTTTTTGTGGGGTCAGTCAAATCACTTTACAATGTGTGAGCCATACACGATGCTGACGGACGGTCGTGCACAGGTATTGCGATTGCTACCATTGCCATCCTGGTGCGCTGCTCTTTCAGGGTTGCGGAGCTGAGTAAGGGCTTTGGCAGTGATTTGGCGAACAACCAGGTCCTTTTCATGGTTCTGGACGGCGCGATGATGTCTGTTGCTGTGCTGGTGTTGACGGGTGGGCATCCTGGTCCTGCCCTGGGAAGGGAGGTGTGGAGAGAGGGCGGGATCACTCTGTGTGGCAACAAGTCGAGAAAGACGCGCCGGATGCGTGTGGACAGCGAACCTCGTGCAACGGAATTGAGGGCGACCATGAGGAAGTGAAGGCTTCATTGTCAGGGTAGCAGGCTGCAGAGGTTTGGTGCAGCATGACATGTCTCATGGCGATGGGGATACTACAGTTGGCTTTCCTGTTGCTCACGCTTTCCCACCCTGTAGCTACTGTCTCGGACTTATCCATACCTTTTACCCAGCACAGTAGCTCTGTGGGACTAGTACCACGACCATTGAGGCCCGTGAGGCCGGGAGGATAAAAAGGCCAATGTCTGAGGAATGGTCGGGAGGATAACCACCTACAAGGGGTGACTTACTGTACGCCTGGTGAGTCCCTAAGTTAAGCATGCCGACGTCATACAATGCCCCAGTCAAAGGTGGCATCATTGGGCCATTGGTGGTGGTGATGGCGGGGAAGTCTTAAGCATGGTCGGTGTTACTCGGGGTATCAACCGTTCCACTGAGCTTTTAATCTATCACGCTACTAGTACTCTGAGTCAACATCACGAGAGCAGACCGCAAATCCGCGGTGCTTCTTGAGTATGGCATACAAGGGACGAATTGCCATCATCGCTGGAGGGATCGGTAAGGTCGATTTCCCCGGCTGAAGAACCTGGACTGACTCGACGTCACAGGCGGCCTAGGGTCGACGACGGCTTTCCACCTTTGGAAGCTAGGAGCCAGCGTTGCGCTCTTGTATGCCCCGTTTGAAGCGTCACGGGTCAACGAGACCCTGAAGAGGGTCTTTGATAGCGAGACAGCCGACAAGGTCTACACCTTTGAGTGCGACATCACTTCGGAATCCTCAGTCCACGATGTTTTTGATCAGATTGCCAAGTTGGACGGTTTCCCCTGCATCTTGATAAATGCGGCGGGCTACGTGTCCGTGCAGCCACTCGAAGAGACTTCGGCAGAGGAGGCACTGAAGAACTTCCTCCCCAACATGCTGGGTCCATTCATCACGAGCAACGCATTCTTCCGGCTGTACCAGGCCAAAAAAGCGGAGGTGGCTACTGTAGCTGCAGAAGCGGAAGCAGAAGACAAGAAGGGCAAGGCGCCACCGGGGGGAAGGATCGTCAGCATCGCCTCGCAGGCCGCACACGTCGCCTTGGACGGCCATGGAGCGTACTGTGCGTCAAAAGCCGGCCTGCTCGGCCACACCAGGTGCATGGCAAGCGAATGGGGTCCAAAAGGCATCACGGCAAATACTGTAAGTCCGACGGTTACGTGGACACCGTTGGCTGCGAAAGCATGGGCAGATGAAGCGAAGAAGGAGAAGCATCTCGCTCAGATACCAACGGGGAGATTCAGTGAGCCGGCAGAGATTGCCCATGCGATTGGATTTCTGTGCCGTGACGAAAGTGCCATGATCAATGGAGCGGATATTCGAGTGGATGGCGGTTTCACTATTGCCAGGTAGCTGTCGTTCATCTGAAACACACAAAATCTAGCGGGAACAGACACAAATCTCATCAGGTCATGTCGGTCGAGCCTTGTTTTCGAGCAGCCTCTTGAGGGGTTTGCAGAGGTAGGTACAAGTACTAGTGTCTAGTATTCATCCCGGAGTACAACTACGGAGTACCTACCCCGGTATACCCGGTTTGTGCGGGGTTGATCAATGCTTACCGGCATCCGAGGCTCGCAGACTTAAGAGCTTACTGTTGATGAGGCATTAATTGCCTCGGCCCGTCTAGACGAGGTTCGACATTGTGCTCCCCGGCCTATTCATCGTTTCAATATCAATATCGGCTCCTTTGAGGTCGTCGAGACATGCGGCCTTGCAATTATGGCTTCTCGAATCCGCTATGACAACCAAGTTGCCGTGGTCACCGGTGCTGGCAATGGCCTGGGAAGACAGTACGCCAAATTCCTAGCCTCTCGTGGAGCAAAGGTTGTCGTCAACGACCTAGGCGGGACGTTCAATGGCAAAGACGCTGCGGGTGCAGGCGACTCGAGAGTCGCCGATGTTGTTGTCAAGGAGATTACCGATGCAGGAGGGATAGCTGTTGCCAACTATGATCCTGTCCAACATGGCGAGAAGATCATCAAGACCGCCATCGATGCTTTCGGCAGAGTCGACATACTTATCAACAACGCCGGTATCCTTCGAGACATCACGCTAAGGAACATGAAGACGGAGGATTGGGACATCATCATGGACGTCCATGTCCATGGCGCAATGAAGACGGCAAGGGCCGCCTGGCCCCATATGCGGAAACAAAGGTACGGCAGGATCATCAACACCTCGTCAACGTCCGGCCTCTTCGGCAACTTTGGACAGTGCAACTATGCCGCTGCGAAGATGGCTTTGGTGGGTTTCAGCGAGACGTTGGCCAAGGAAGGGGCCAAGTACAATATCCACTGCAACGTGCTCGCCCCTGGGGCCGCCAGTCGCTTGACACAGACGGTGTGGACGCCGGAGATGATGGACGTCATGAAGCCAGATTGGGTCGTTCCACTGGTAGGAGTACTGGTGAGCCAGCAATGCAACGAGACTGGAAGCATCTTCGAAGCTGCGGCCGGCCATTACAGCAAAATCAGATGGGAGCGGAGCAGAGGCTTCCTAGCACACCCTGATACTCTCGGCCCCGACTTGATCTTGCAGAATTTCTCGAAAATCGTCGATTGGTCTGCTGGTGCAGAGCATCCCACCGGACCGGCGGGTGCAGTGGCTCTGTTCGAAAAGACCACTCAACTGCCCAAAGCGGATGTCCCAGCGACCGGTCAAGCAAGTCTCACGGGAAAGGTCGCGCTCGTCACAGGCGGCGGTGACGGATTGGGAAGAGCATACTCTCTTGCTTTCGCCAGACTTGGAGCTCGCGTGGTCGTCAATGACCTCAAAAACGCTGAGAGAGTCGTGAACGAAATTAAATCCATGGGCGGAGAAGCCTGGGCGTTGGAATTGTCGGTCGAGGATGGCGAGGCTGTGGTGAAAAAGGTCATCAGCACCTATGGCCGGATCGATATCTTGGTGAACAATGCTGGCATCTTGCGTGACAAGGCGTTCGTCAACATGACAGATGAGCAATGGTTCTCCGTGATGAACGTCCACTTACGATCCACTTACCTTATAACAAGGGCCGCCTGGCCGTACATGATGAAACAAAGATTCGGAAGGATCGTCAACATCACCAGTACCACGGGCATATATGGGAACTTTGGACAAGCCAACTATGCAGCAGCGGTAAGTGTGGACCTCTACTAGTTTTAACATTGGGTATCGAGACTGACCTTTCCGCCCCAAGAAATGCGGCGTCATTGGCTTCACAAAGACCATTTCTCGAGAGGGAGCAAAGTACAATATCGTCGTCAACGCTGTGGCTCCATCCGCTGGCACGAACATGACCCGTACGGTGTGGGCGGAGGACTCTGTCCATGCAGTAAAGCCGGATTATGTTGCACCGCTGATCACCGCCTTATGCAGTGAGCGGCCACCAAGCACCGGACAATTGTACGAAGCCGGTAGCGGGTGGTTTGCCGCGACGAGGTGGCAGAGGGCCAGGGGTGTGGACTTTGAGCATGAACAGGGCGTTCCGAGCGTTGAGCAGGTGGCGGAGGTAAGTACTCGACTCTTATGGGGAACTATCAGGTAATTGATACTGACGCATGCTTACTATAGGCTTTCCCAGAAATCTGCAATTTCGACAACGGCAAGGCCGACAACCCAGAGACCCCGCAGGATGGAAGCAAGTACACCATGGGCAACGCCCTGAAGAATCCCAGAATCGTGAGTGTCTTGTCCTGTAGAAACTTGAAGTTCTTGAACCATATGGGTGCGATTAATCATAGTATGGACTGACTCCCAAATCCAGGCCAACAGCTTGTCACAAGAGAACCGAGCCAACAGGAAGTACATCTCCAAGATCCAGAATGCCATGGAGATGAAGGGGACGCCCTCAATCTACACCTACACCGACCGAGATGTCATTCTGTACAATCTTTCTCTAGGCTCCCATCGCACACAACTCGACTTGGTGTACGAGAATTCACCTAACTTCCAAGTCCTCCCGACCTTTGGCATCGTACCCACATACCACTCGACCACGCCATACGATACGAAGGACATTGTGCCCAATTACGACAAACGCATGCTTCTACACGGCGAGCAGTACCTGGAGATCAGGCAGTTCCCCATTCCGACATCAGCTACACTAAAGACAGAGACACGTCTGCTCGAAGTCGTCGACAAGGTCAACGCCGCACTCGTCAGACGAGGCTCCACGACCGTGGATGCCAGCAGTGGAAGGCCCGTCTTTTACAACGAGAGTGTCTCCTTCATCCGTGGCGCCGGTGGCTTTGGAGGCCTGAAAAACCCCGCGGATCGAGGCGCCGCGACCGCTCTGAACAACCCACCATCTCGAAGGCCTGACAAAATCGTCGAGGAGAAGACGTCAGAAGACCTCGCCGCGCTCTATCGACTCATGGGCGACAGGAATCCTCTGCACATTGATCCGAAATTCTCGTCCGCGGGCGGGTTCAAGGTCCCCATACTCCATGGCTTGGCGACGTTCGGCATCACTGGCAAGCATGTCTACCAGGCGTACGGGCCGTTCAAGAACATCAAGGTGAGGTTCAGTGGGACGGTTCTGCCGGGCGAGACGATCGTTACGGAGATGTGGAAGGAGGGAGCCAAGGTCATATACCGTGCCAAAGTTCAAGAGAGTGGGAAAAGCTGTATCAGCAATGCCGCTGTAGAATTGTTGGGAGGGAAGACTGTGCTGTAGACTTGGTTTTGTAGCGGCAGACTGGCATGGAAGTGAACGGTGGATGCTGCTGTCGAACCAAGGTCGTCGGAGCTCTTTGCGGGCACTTTTGGGCACCTCACCAGCCAAGGTTCGGGCGTGTGGTGAGCCGTTCCTCCTCCACAAACCGCCTCCGGAGGGGGATTACAGCGGCAAGAGGAGCACCGGAAATTACCAGCAGCAAACTAATCGAACATTCTGTGGCCCTCCCAGAACTTTACTGTATTCTAAGGGTTTCGCCGAACCTGATTGCAGCAACCGGCCGCTGGATGCCACGTGGTTATGGGGTCGTATAGTCTGAGAAATGCAGCACTAAGGGTGGTCTGAAGACTGGTCTCAATGCCCTGTGCTGGTACTGTATGTGACCAGTGTGGTCCTGTCCCTGTCCCAGTAAAAGGCATGATGCAGGAACTCCGAGTATCGGCAAGCTCAGCCGGTTCTCTGCTTGATACACTCGCTACATATTCTCGTCGATGGTCCAAATCAATCGAAATAGATCGAATCGAAGGGGATTCTCATGTGTTTCCTGCTGTCCGTCTCTGGCCAAGGCAATCGCGTCCCTGAAGCGACGTCTCTAGTCCTTGAGTTCAGCCTCACTAGCCTGCGCCTACCACACGCTCTTGGTCTGGGCTCGCAAGCGGTCCCAGACCCTGTACTTAATTGACTCTACATGGCTTCCCGTGGCTTGCAGCCACTCTATAATGTAGATACGTTTCTACGCCGACCCGAATGCTGATTGGAGGATGGCCACAGCAGACTGCAGTGACCGCACTATATGCGTCTGTTATCTATCCGCGTGTGTGTTATCGCTTCGACTATCAGAGCTGGTGGGGCTACTAGGCCTCCAATTCCTTCCAAGTCTATCTGTGCAGCGCAAGTCCGCATGAGGGCGACACCCAGGGCTTGGAAACCTGGCGGTAACTGCTTGGCGACGTCGCCCTCGTCCGTGGCCCACGCCTTGCTAAAAACAACAATCTACGATGATCGCAGCAGCGATTGGCTGGGCTCGAACAGCCAGATCGGCGCCCACCCCCGTCTACATGGGCGGAGGCAGTACCTATGGCTGGCTACTCAAGACCCCGGGTTAACTGGCATCGCAAAGCGGGTCAAGGCGACCATATACGGAAATGAATAGGATCTGGCCACGCGCCCTCGTCCGTAAGGAGAGTCTTGCTCGACAGGTATAAGAGATCGCTGATGATGCCTGTATAGCCAGGGAACGTTGGCAAGGGTACCTCGATCTTTTGCCATCAACTAGACAGTACTCCCAACATCACCATGTCTCTTCCCGTTCCAGGAACGGTCCATTTGGTCGATTTGGCCAACAACCTGGCCGTCAAGCATGGCGAAGGAAAAAAGGACATTGTCCTCATTCCACAACCATCGTCTGATCCCAATGACCCCCTCAACTGGGGCTGGTGGCGGAAAAACCACAATCGGCTCTGGCAGTGTCTCTGGATGATCTCTGGTTGTGCCATAATCAGCTCGCTCTCGCCAGCCTACCTGCTCATTCAAGAAGATACCGGCATCCCGATTGCCAATCTCTCCACTGGCATCGGTCTGATGTATCTGTTCCTTGGCTGGGGCAATCTCATCTTCCAGCCTTTGGCCCTCAACTTTGGCCGGCGACCCGTCCTCATCTTCTCACTCTTGGGAACCGCGTTGATGGTCTTGTGGTCGGCATACATCCAGAGCAGCGGTGTGTGGTACCTCAACCGCATCCTGATGGGTATTTTCTTCGCCCCGGTCGAAACTCTCGTCGAGATCGTCGTGACTGATCTCTCCTTCACCCACGAACGAGGTTTCCATATGGCGATCTACCAATGGACACTTTGGAACGGCGCTCTCCTGGCCCCCATCCCTGCAGGATACATCGCTGAAAATCACGGATGGCGCTGGATTCAATGGACGGGCACCATCCTTGGTCTCAGCGTCACATTTCTCATGGTCTTCTTCTTTGAAGAGACCATGTATTTCCGACAAACTATTCGGGACGAGTTCGTGGGCGAAAATATCCAGGAGACGGACATCTCATCCCAGGTATCACAATCTGAAAAATCCAAGGGGCCCGTGGATTCAAAGGCACAGCTCTCGTCGACATCGAACAGCGAGTCCCCTATCGAGCAGGCGGAGGTCTGGCTCACGCCAAAACAGAGCTTCCTTCGAAACCTAAGGCTCTGGAATCTTCGTGCACCGGACCAGCCAAGGACACCCTGGAAATCCGTCCTGCTGCCTCTGATATTGCTGCGTTATCCAGCCATGCTCTTTGGGGGTCTCTTGGTTGGCAGCGTTCTCTCTTGGTTCAACGTCCTCAACGCAACCACCGCAGAAGTCTTCGGCAATGCGCCTTATAACTTCACGACAAACCAAATCGGCCTGATCTACCTCGCTTCGGTGATCGGGGCTACGATCGGATGCTTTCTCTCGGGTACGTTAAGTGACATGCTCTCTGAATGGCTGGCCCGCAGAAACAACGGCATCAAAGAGCCGGAACACAGACTCTGGATCGGTGCGATTGCGCTTGTCGTCCACCCCGCAGGATGCTTGCTATATGGCATCGGGGCTACCCAACAGATCCATTGGGTTGGCCTTGCCTTCGGAATTGGTCTTATGTCTATGTGCTTGCCCATTGGATCCAACATTGGCATCACCTATGTCATTGATAGCTACAAAGAAGTGGCTGGGGAGGGAGTGGTTTCGGTAATCCTGGTCAGAAACACGATAGGTACGTCTTTCGAGAACTTCCCCCTTCTGTTCGTATCCTCGTCGACGAAGACGTGTTATTCAAGG
The DNA here is from genome assembly GCF_000835505.1 of Exophiala xenobiotica. NCBI lineage: Eukaryota > Fungi > Ascomycota > Eurotiomycetes > Chaetothyriales > Herpotrichiellaceae > Exophiala > Exophiala xenobiotica. The sequence goes on from NW_013562489.1 coordinate 1,446,620, forward strand.
ACTCGCATGCTAACGTTATTGCTCGTCCAGGATTTGCCTTTGCATACGCTATCACGCCAATGATCAAAGATCTGGGCCGACAAAACAGCTTTATATTGGTGGCTGTCTTGGGCGCTGCATTCTGGGTTATGTGTCTGGTTTTCATCTGGGGAGGGAAATCGTGGCGACGTAACTCTGCTAAGACCTATTGGCACTTGGTCGAAGGACACGGTCTCCATGCCCATTAGAGAGGTGATTCTGGGTGCAGGGGGGAGCAGAGGTGTCGATACAGACAAGACTCGAGTATGGAGCAAGGAGTGGGTCACGTAGGCATGGGCCGGTGTTAGTGCTGATGGGAAGGAGAATGTTCTTTCGGACGTCTTGTAGGACTATACAATATGGGGAGAAGGTTCCTGTCTGGACTAAATAAGGGGTTTACGGCCGCATTTGGCCAAACCATGTCCCGGTTGTTAAAGAATGGCTGAAAGAGTCCCTCTTGGCCGAGCCACTTATTTCCTTCCCACTTGTATACTTGTACGACGCCCTGAGGTCTTAGTATCTCGGGACCAGAACAAACGTCAAGCGATGTAAGACTGTCTTTGTACCTTCTCTTCTGCCTGGCCCGCCCGAGGATGCCCACGCCCTGCAGTATTGGGATCGTATCGATCAGGATGGAAGCTGTCGTACGCTCAGAAGGACCTACCAACAGCCTTGACCAGTATTGTGTGCAATCTGTGCCGCCATCTGGAGACAGAGCACCCATGCAGAGTCGCTCTGGTCCGTCGCTCACATTCAGGTCCCCAGTTCTCCTCTCTGTCGCCCTCGTCCGGGCGTGTGTGGACCACGCCAACTCCACACGCACACGACCCCTCGGTTTTGAAAGCGTTATAGGATCAGCTAACTAGATCGACTCCGCTCTGTGATTTGAAGCTGCTTGTTACATTAAGGGATCTGGGTCAGCTTTATCAAAGTTCATGGGAAATGTCGGCCCGTTTCAGTAACTACTAGCGTCTTCGTTGGACAGATTGTGGCTGGAATTTGCATCGTTGTGGCCGAGACTCCTCGAAATACATATAGGTCCCAGCAGACTCTCTTGCTAGTACACACCTGCGATACCGTCCGCCCACTTCGATCATCTTGAAGACTTACCAACAACAGCCATGTCGGACCAACCAGTCGTCCGCATTCCCATCATCGACATCTCCGGCTACCTCGCCGGTGAGCCTGGCGCGAAGGCGAAAGTTGCCGCGGAGCTGCGGACCGCATGCGAAGAGCAGGGCTTTCTGCAGGTCGTGGGCCATGCCGTGCCCGAGGACGTTCAGGCGAGATTTCTCGACGCGATCCAGCGGTTTTTCGCCCTGCCTATGGCGGAGAAGGAGAAGCTCTCACAGTCGAATTCGAAGTGCTATAGAGGCTACGAGCGACTCGGTGGCCAGAAGCTCGATGAGCTTGACACCTCGGCAACGCCCGATCAGAAAGAAGGCTTCTCAGTGCGTCCTGAGAGGCCGCTGGGCAAGTTTCTACAGGGCCCGAACCAGTGGCCGGAGAACCTGCCTGGGTTCGAGGAAGCCTATATGGACTACTTCAACTCGGTCCACGAGCTGTCAAAAACCATGTTCAAGCTGATGGCCTTGTCTCTTGATTTACCCGAGGACTACTTTGACTATTTTGGCTCGGATCCTGACGGTATGTACAGATATACTCCATCCGTTCTCGTATTTCGAATTTCTTACGTCTTTCCCTAGGGCTTTGCTTGTGTCGTGCGCACCATTACCCCCCTACCCCGGCAGATGTGGCTGGGAGAACGCGCGGCGTAGGCGCGCACACCGACTTCGGAGCGCTGACCCTGCTGCTCCAGGACGATGGTAAATGCTGAAAACCTCTCTGAATCGTCGAGAGCTTGATCACTAACCCATGATAAACAGTTGGCGGACTCGAAGTCCTGCACAAGGCAACAAACACGTGGCATCACGTCCCGCCCATTGACAATGCGTACGTGTGCAATATCGGCGATCTGATGCAGCGATGGACCAACGACCGCTACAAGTCGACCATGCATCGAGTCATCTCCCCTCTTAGTGGCAAGGATCGATATACATGCGCCTTCTTCAATGACGGCCCGTTGGACATGATCGTCGAGTGCTTGCCCACCTGCACCGCAACTGGCAACGAGCCCCATTACCAGCCAATCAAGGTTCTAGATCATGTTGGGCCTCGATATGTGCAGAGCTATGGGGCTGCCGGGACGGTGCTGACCGTGGCGTAGCGCTGGTTGACTTGGTACTACTACGACTCTCCGACGATGCATTCACCGGCTCGTTGGCACTTGTTGAGTACAGCAATGAAAGCTACCGCTGTATTTCGAAACAACTTCCCGGAGTCAAACAGGGACAGCAGTTGGGAACGAGGATAGGGGAACACGCAACGAAGAAACTTGAGACACACATTGGGAAACTGTTAGCTGGTCCGCCACTTTTCTTTTGTCGGATTACAATGTTTGCTGTTGAAAACGGTCCGTCTACTGGTATCTTGGAGCATAAAGTACTGCATTAGTGGATCTCATTTACACGGACTCTAGCCACCACTATACATGTAAAGACTGGTGCCACTCTAAATAGTATTCGGAATGAACAGAGTCTAGCCACTGTCTACGATCGAGAACTTAGTATTAGAATGAACAAAATATTCTTTGGACACGGCGCTCAGCGGTCGAGCGCGGAGTCAAGCGACACTAGCCCCATGCAAGGGAATCATCGGTCTCGTTGATCAATAACAAGGTTTGGCGAGGCGTGTGCATTGCATTGCATTGCATTGCATTGCATGCCCCGCTTGCTGGGGTGGCAGGAGTTGCAGGGGGGATCCCGGAAGAGGGCGAAGAGTAGTGTCGCCCAGGTCCGTTGGAGAAAAAAAGGTACAGAGATAACTGCGGCCGAGGGAAAAGTTGGATGGGACTGCGCGGTCGAGGGCGTTTACAGTATCTCTTACAAACAATGTCGAAACCCCCAAGGATGCTTGAAGGGAACATACCATATAGTACTCGGCCATTTGTTGCGAAGATTGATCCAACCCAGAGATAAAACTGTCCCCTTTGTTCACGACATCTGACCCGAGGGAATGGCGCCTTCTATAGCCGACGTGGTTGCACAAGATGCACTCTACCACAAGACACGCACGCTGTTGGACTTGCTCACTCTGAAAAACAAGGTCACAGTGCTTACAGGTAAGACGAGATGTTACCTGGCCGTCCAATCTGTGCAGGATGGATAACGGGTTGACAGGTGCTGGTCGGGGCATTGGCTTGTCGCTTGCGAGAGTCGCAGCAGAGCTGGGCAGCGATGTCGCGCTACTCGACGTCCTTCCAAACCCGCCCGAGGACATAAAAGAACTGGAGGAGCGTTTTGGGATCCGTGCCAAATACTACCAGTAAAATCAGTCCCCGCTGAATCCGGGCTTGGGTGTACAGTACTGTAGCTGACACCACATCCGCAGGGCCGACGTGACCAACCTGCCTCAGTTGACGGAAGTGGTTGACAAAATCAAGACCGAATTCGGACAGATAAACAACTGGTAAGCCTCGGACGTTCCACAATACTGCCAATGGTTCTGGCTCGCTGATGCACTCTATTCAGCGTTTCCGCTGCAGGGATATGCATTGACAAGCCCTTTCTGGATCACACGTGGGATGACAGCGTCAGAACCGTCAACGTCAATGTAAGGAGTCAAAGTTTGCCACCAGACACACTACAGACGTTCCTAATGACATGACATTCTAGATCCTGGGAAGCTTTTTCATCGCGCAGCTCACTGCCAAAGCCATGAAGGAACAGAAAAGCGGTGGCAGCATTGTGCTGGTCTCATCTTCTGCATCGCACATCTACACTACTTCGCGCTGTATGTCCATTTATAGCGCATCGAAAGGCGCCATCTCGGCCTTGACGACGAATCTTGCCGTGGAGCTGGCCGAGCACGATATTCGTGTCAACGCTATTGCGCCTGGCTTCATCGCGACGGAGATGGTCGTTGACCAGGCAAGTACCGATCCTCAGCTATGGATCGATTTCAACGAGGCGATTCCATTGAAGCGAATGGGAAGACGGGAGGACCTCAAAGGAGTGGTGGCGCTACTACTCAGCCCTGCTTCTTCCTTTATCACCGGCGGGGAATACGCGGTTGATGGAGGAATGACATGCGGGAGGAAATGAGGAATGGAACATTCAAGAGCAGCAGACAGAGATTGTACAGAGGGCCAGCCCTGGAGAAAGACAGTGCCACTTATAACGTCTGAGGTCAATTCTAGGAAGGGTCGTGTTGTATTTCCCAAGTAGAATCACGGCTAAGAGCGCTTCACCGCTCTTGCGACATGGCATGATCTTGCAAGACCTGGCGAAGAACCCTCGCGTTTGGCCACTTGATGGCACATCTGTCCAGAACCGTGCAGGCAAGAACATGCCCTTTGAGAGTTCGCTGGCCCGAAGTACTATCTTGCAAAATGAAGATGCCTGCTTTGTATGCCCAGTGCGGAGTAAACGCGTCCAGCACCATATCTTCCTGGCAATAACACGCCAGCAGGTCCATGGCTGACTCAACAGTCGGTCTTCTCAGGAACACGCTTTGGCACATCTTCGCGAGAAGGCAAGGCGAGTACTCGACCGCTTCGAACTCGGTTTGTAAAGACTCTTTGATCCCATCAAGGGACTTTTCACTCTGCGACCCCGATTTCGTTGGATACAGCGAGCACAGAAACATGTTCTCGTTAGTCGTGCTGAAAGAAGATTTGTAGTCCTAGACTTAAGAATGAGCACCATCAAAGTGTAGACCAGGGTTCCACTGACTGGAGCTATAACTGCTGGCGGCCTATCCAGGACAGTCGCGGCCTCGCTCCCTATGCAATAGACCGCACATTGCAACCGCTGCAACGTGGCTCTGGCGTCTTCGACGTCGCGGGACCCCAACTCGGTCAGCAGGCGCTGTGCGAACGTGACCTGTTGACCAATATTGCCTTTCTGTGCATCGAACAAGCTTCGCAGAGCCAGGAGAAGGATAGCCTGCAGGGCTTCGACATCCTGGTCAGTCGTTATGCTTTCGAGAGAGACCAAAGCTTCTGCATATAGCGCGTCGGATAAGAGGACCAAGCTGTTGTCGTTTCCCGGTAAGCAATGGCACGCAATGGAGCACACCATCTTAGACAGAAACGATTCGAACGTAGAGAGGTTGCTTGAGGGGCCAGGAGGTTGTTGTAGACACGGCTGATTGGCATCGATGACTGGATACATTTTGTGCAAGACTTGCACGTACCTACCAACCAGGACTTGATGCCACTGGCTGTCAACGAGGCCCGCCAATGAGGCCACAGGGGGGAATTCAAGCCTGGTGGCCGTTGATGCTGGACCCGCACCCGGAACAGACAGGAAGTCTGGTCGTGCCGCGAGGAGAGCATTGCTGCCGAGATATCTGAAGCCTCCGCGAGCTTGAACGAAATGATATCCATTGTCGGTTGAGACGGGAACGGTGTCTTCTGTGCTAACAGTATCAAATTGCTTGTTTCGCGCTGCTTGCAAGGATTTCAAGTGGTTCAGCATGGAGGCGATGTACCTGCGAATGGTCAAACCCGATCGATCCTGCATGGAATTTTAGGGCCCTGGAACCTTACTTTCGCGGCAGTAGCTCTTGGGTGATGTGGTCGAGGAAGTTGCATTCGGCGCCTGAGCGGGTGCAATTGGCACACGCTGGAAGACGAGTATCACATCGCTTTCGGGCAGTGCGGCAGCGTTTGCAGGCAGGAAGCAGCTGGACCAGGTCTGCTTCCCACGAACCGACATCATCGCCATCGACAGCGTACCCCGAGTTCGGGCTCATTTCGACTCGACTGGTGTTCTCGGTTTCGCCATTGGCGCTGTTCGAGAAGGGAGGGGCGCGGAATCAAGAGGAAAAATCCAACCACACTGATGCTGCTGCCGGCAGGCATAAGTTGCTGAGATCTGGTCTGGGCAGAGAGGAGACGGGAACCCGTCACTGATATGGCCCGACATCACGATAGGACTAAACATTAGCAAAAACATTAGCACCACAGCCCACGGGCCACTAGCCTCTCTCGGCGGGCACCTGGGGGACTCGAGGAAGACAGGCCCCACGATGGTGAGGCTTGCCATTGGATGCCAGGGCCACCCTACAGCACCTGGTACTTGTCTCATTGAACTCAATGCAATGAAGCCCGCTCGCAAAGATAAACGGGCAGGCCTTCCAATCGGCTTGGGGGATTGCCATCTGACACCTCTTCACCCTCGCTGCCGGTGGCTGGCCAGTGACTGCTGCCAGAATTCCCCGTGAGCCCCGCGTGCCATCATCTGGCAAGCCTAGAACAACTATATCAACTTTAATCAAACAGTCGGCCACCCTCTAGTGACTGTCCCCAGGTCCCTGGCTCCACGCCATTCTCGCAAAACACAATGGAAATCAGCATCCCAGGTACCTGCGAACATAACAACACACCGATGATCAAAACCCAGCGTGTTCGTCGGCGTGCTCTCACATGTGCCAGATGTCGGCACCGAAAAATCACTGTAAGCTAGATCCCCCACGCCCTTCACCCAGGTTTATCTGACCATGTTCTGGGAAAGTGCGATGCCATTTCGCCGTCATGCTCGTCATGCCTGGCGGCAGGAGCATCTTGTGTTGCCTGGAACTCGGCGGCAAAATCCACTGCGCCACGCAGCATCGTGAGATATCTGGAGGAACGGATTGCTGCTCTGGAATCTAGCGTCACGTCTTCTCCCTGTTCACTACGATCAGCGGAGAGTCTCTACCAACACTCGCGGGCTGATGGGCCGTCTTTGAGTGGCGGGATTAGTCACGCCCTTCTCGATACCACGACGTCCTTCCTTGGCTTGACGCAACATACTCGGCTCGCCGGTTGCGTGGTGGCGCCCACCAAGGTTCCATCTGCCAAAGATTCATTCAGCCTGTCGGATCTGGACGAGAATAATCCACGGACAATCCTCAATCAACAACCCTCCCATCTGTCACCGACCTCGGTGCCTGTTCAAGTGGCCCGATTCCTGTTCAGCACGTACATCACCCGCATCATTCATCAATACCCCTTCTACCACGTTTCGGATGTCGAGCAAGCGTTCAGTGCTATATTCCCCGATGGCTGCGACAGGCCGATACCAGAGAGTCATGCGGAGGCTCGAGACATCTATATTGTCAGTCTGATCATGGCCATTTCCTTGTCTACCGCCGCACGGAATAAACAGGCACATGCTCATGGCCTCGCCACTGGCTTATTCAAGAAGGCCATGTTACAAGTGCCAGCTGTCCTCTCCAACGATCTGTCTGGTCTTCAAGCGCTCCTGTTACTTATCCAGTATACGTTCCTCAACCCCAGTGTAGCCAACCTTTGGCTGTTGACCGGCGTCTCGAGCGAGGCATGTTTCGACATGGGATTGCACAAGGATCTTCCGGACGGAGCAATCGATGTTGCAAGTAAGGATCTCCGTCGACGGATTTTCTGGTGCGCCTGGGAAATGGAAGTGGCGGTGAGCGCAGGCTTTCAAAGACCTATCAGGACTCTAAACAAGTACATCAACGTGCCCTTCCCGACCGAATATGACGACCGCGCGGTTCACCAACATGGAATTGCTACTACAGGGCCAAAAGTGAAATTTGTTTCTCGCCGAATTTGGCTTTTCCGTCAAATCGAGTCTGAAATCATATCTATCCTCTATCAAGACGAACCCTTACCGACGGATTCCATGTCACTAGACCAGTGGCTGATTGACGTTGATAAACGCATTTCTCAATGGCGACACGAGGTTCACCAATCGGCAGCACAGAATCAGGACGACCCTTTAGTTAAGTTACAGTGGGACGAGATCTCATTGTATACCGACATTGCATATCACTATATCTTGGTCCTGATGTATGGACCGTCACCAAGGCTAAAGAGCCCTCCCCGACGAAATTTGATAAAGGCATTCGAAGCGGGGGTGAAGGTTGCGACGGGTTACTGGGAACAGGCCAATACCGAGTTTGGCAAAATTAAATACGTCTTTCACCCTTGCTACCACACCTTCTCCTCCGCCGTGGTCTTCCTCAAAGTGTTGCAGAGTTGCAAAGCAGACATTGCGCATTTGTACACATCGGAAGAGGTCGAAGATTACGCCCTCTGTTTCTCGCGACTGTTCTCGACGATTGCAGAGAGATGGCCTGCCGCAACTCTCTGCCTTGAGGAATTCGATCGACTTTGGGGCACAGTAAAGAAGGAATACGCCGACTTTTTGCAGTTGAAGGAGATCAATTCATTGACGCAGACATGGCTGGGTCACTCGGTATCCCCAGACGACCTTGACGACACAACTGATATATCTGGCGACCTGAATTTTATGCCCTTCTTTAACACCTATACGACCACGACGGAAAGTGACTGGAATACCGCATGGACCGTCATGCCTAACGATTGGAACGCCGAGTTTAATTTCGGTATGGACTTTACGGACAGCGTTGGAGCATGAACACCAGTGCGAACGCAACTCCCAAATTTCACAGTCGATTTTGTTGCATGGAACCTTGGAGATGGGAATGGTTGACTGTAGCTCAACCTCCAGTCTCGGTCGGAGTGGGCCTTTCAAAAGTTGCATCACGTAACCATTTTTTCCAAACCGTAGTCTGGGGTACTGGGTTGGACACCCCCGAGCCACCATGACGTTGCTGAGCGGAATCATCAAGGCATTCACGAAAATCCTCTGACTGGCCAAAATCGGGATGACCGACCTTGAGCCTGCTAGCGTTTTCATTTCCGCCGAGTGGATAGGCTCAGCGGAGCTGAAGCAAATGGCAACAAGCACGAAGGAGAAGCAAGCGCTCTTTCTCCATACCGGGGTGCCTCTTCGAGACGAATGGATCCGCTGTAACCTTCCCGGGGCGTGGACACTGTCTTTGCATTGAAAGCACGGGGCTTACTGTACACAACGAATCGCACTCCTTTTCTGTGGTAGGAAGCCGTACATGGTATGTAGTTGACTACAGATATTCAAACTGCGTTGGCGTTACAAGATTACTTATCACTCTCCGCTCGAAGAGGCCAATACGAGTACATAGTAGTTATATAGCCCACAAACAGGGATACAACAAGCGTATCACATATACATAAGGACCCTGATCATACTTGCAGCACTAACAAGATGGGTGTATACCTAGGACTCCGCCTGTTGGTGGCAATACTATGTAATTCCCTGGGCACGCAGCTCGCCGAGAAGGCTCTACCATGGTAGCCAGCGTCTGTCGAGGACCCACCACCACCACTATCACCACTACACTATCGTTATATTGTGAAACGACAGACTACTTAACTGGGCTAGCAGTATCAGGGCGCATAAGGAGGGGGTTCTGCTTGTAATCAGAACTTGACAAGCAATAATATCGCCTATAACTGCAACACGGACGAAGGCGACGGAGCACAGCAACGGACGAGGGCGACGTGGCTCGCTTACTGTAGCGTGAACGGCACACATGCTCTAGATCGCAGAGCTATTCGCGGCTTGAGCCCTCATCCTCTGCATTCGTGGAGGACGAAGCCGTCATTAGTAGGAATAAGCTATGAATTTGGAACAAGCACAGTGCCTTTTTCCTCTAGTTGTGCTGACTGGAATAGTAAACAAGGGACAAGCCATACACCAATCATATAACCCAGGGCGACCGCTCAGGCCCATCGTCTATAGCCGAAGAAATGTGGGCCTATAGCCTCTAATGTGTCGCCAGGAGATATGAATTGTCGGCTGCAGTAGCCTGTAGGTACCTCTGTTCCACTTCTCTCTCTACATCAAGCTCAAGGTCGTCAAGCCGCTCCTCGTCAGTTAAGCGCAAGCAGTCCTGGTTAACCCTCTACAAACATCACCATGGGTTCCGTTGGGGCGTCGAGTTCAAAGCTTTTTGAGCCTCTCACGATCGGCTCGATGAAGCTGCAGCACCGCATGATAATGGCACCTTTGACAAGATTCCGCGCAGACGACTCGCATGTACCACTGCCATTTGTGTCTGAATACTATCAACAGCGCGCCTCGGTCCCAGGCACCTTGATCATCTCGGAAGCGACCCTGATCTCCGAATCCGCCGGAATTTACAACAACGTTCCTGGGATCTGGAACCGCGATCAAGTCGATGCGTGGTGCAAAATCACCGACGCAGTCCATCAGAAGGGTTCCTATATCGTCCTCCAGCTTTGGACGCTCGGCCGAGTCGCAGATGCAGCGGCCACAAAACAGAAGGGCATCAAACTTTCCGCGCCCAGTCCCATACCTGTTGCCGAAGGGGCCGAAACTCCCGAGGAACTGACCATCGCCGAGATCGAGTCGTTCGTTGCAGAGTATACCGTGGCTGCGAAGAATGCAATTGAAGCAGGATTTGATGGGGTCGAGATCCACGCCGCAAACGGCTACCTCGTTGATCAGTTTTTGCAGGACGTCAGCAACACCCGCACCGACCGTTACGGCGGGTCGATCGAAAATCGATCACGGTTAGGCCTCGAGGTAACACAAGCTGTGGTCGATGCTATTGGAGCTGAGCGGGTGGGAATCAGGCTAAGTCCTTTCAGCACATTCCAGGGGATGGGTATGAGGGACCCCATCCCTCAATTTACGCATTTCATCCACGGTCTCCAGGCGCTGAAACTGGCATATATACACGTGGTTGAGTCGCGCGTCTCTGGCAACGCCGACGTAGAGCCCACCCACAAGATTGATTTCGCCGTCAACGCGTGGGATGGGACGAGCCCGGTTCTGATCGCCGGTGGATTCACCCCGGAGTCGGCTAGGAACACCGTAGACGAGCTTTTCCCAGACAGGGACGTGGCCATTGTGTTTGGTCGGTACTTCATCTCGACGCCTGATCTGCCGTTCCGGGTCAAGCATGGCATTGACCTGGAGGCCTACGACAGGAATACGTTCTACACGGCAAAGGCAGAGGAGGGTTATATCGATTACCCCTTCAGCAAGGAGTTTGAACAGGCATATAGAAATTAAGCGGTGCCATCCTTCTGAATGAGGAATTTTTGCGGTTTGATGTTCGAGTTCTTGATCCAGGCGTTCACACACAAAGTGCTTTTCTCACATGCAGATCTTGATTATGGTGATGCGGTCCCTGCTTATAGGGCCTTAAAGAAGCATCGCTCCATGTCATGATACGGAAGCGCACCTCTGTAAGCAGCTGCCAACCAGAGCGTTGGACATGAGTAAAGGCCAATTTAGGGCGAACCTTACCTCCGCCATTTCGCTCTATGGTCTTATCTTTGACATGCTTTCTCCTCCCGCCCCATACAGACGGATAAGAGAGACGGCCCAGGGCGAGTGACCAATAGGAGTGCCTATGTCCCAATGGAGGATAACCGAAACGGACCAAGGCGACAAGGCAAGTGACTTCTACGGCTTTAGGAGCAGGGGGTCAGAGACGATCGAGGGGCATGGGCCGAGAAGCCGTGAGGTTTAAACATCTATTACTATGGCCCTGAAATCGAGGTTGTCCTGGACAGCCCAGTACTAAATAGCCTTGGACTCGCTCGTCCACCCTCCCCTTGGTTTCTCACCAGGACCAACAACATGTTTATTGACGTTCAGAATATTCAACCAGCCACTGGGCTGGGGCTCCTTGTTGCCATCCTCGTGTTTGTGAAGCTCGCGTCCGTCATTCATACGGCTTACTTCTCGCCCCTCGCCAGGGTCCCTGGGCCCGCACTCGCGAAGGTGACTGACCTCTGGCTCCTCTGGCAACTGTACAACTACCGCAAATGTCCGGCCCTCGAAGATTGCTTCAGAAAATATGGGTCGATCGTGCGGATCGGTCCTAACAAGCTCGCCGTCAATTCGGAGGAGTCGATGAAAATCTGCTACGGCGTCGGCACCAAGTTCACCAAGAGTCAATGGTACAAATCCTTTTGTTTCCTCGGCTGGAATTCAGTCTTCACTCTCCTCGAGAACAGGGAGCACTCCGAGCGCAAAAGGATCACCGCGCGGTTGACGAGCAAGACGAGCGTCATGGAGCATCTGCCGGAGATCAACGAACACATCAAGGGGTTTCTCAATCTCATGCACCAGCGGGCGAACCAGGTCGTCGACATCATGTGTGTGTATCGGTACCTGGCTCTTGACATTGTCGGATCTACCACATTTGGGCGCGGCTTCGGCCTCATGAAGACGGGCCTTAGCCACCCATTCATCGACGATCTTGACGCTGTGGTCATGACGTTCCCGCCGCGCGGATACCTGTCCAAGTGGGTGTGGATGGTGGCCAAGAGAATCCCCAACAAGCAGTGGCAGCACCACATTGCCGGCGAGGCCAGACTCTGCTCTCACTCGGACGTGGTCATTAACGAGCAAATGGAGTATGCCAGGACCCACGGTGGCAAGCTGAGTCCGGAATATCTCAAGACAATCGTCGGCGCGTATATCGACCATCGCGACGCCAACGGCCAGCCGCTTCCTCGCGGGTGTATCACGTCGGACATTGCGACAGTTTATGTAAGTAGTATTCCCTCCGGTAAGATTTGCATGCCCCTTTTTTGACCCGAGACATAGTTCGCCGGCACCGACACGACCAGCATCTCACTCTCGTTCCTGACCTGGGAACTGGCAAGAAAGAAAGACCTGCAGAAGAAGCTGTACGACGAAGTGCGTGCCCATTTTCCCGACCCGTCGCAGGTTCCTGCGCTCGCGGACGCCGAGACATGGCCGTACCTCAACGCCATCATCAAGGAGGCCCTGAGGCTCTACCCGGCTGCGCCGTCGCACTTGGAACGCGTCGTCCCTCCAGGCGGCGCCACGGTCGAAGGCAAATGGCTGCCGGAAGGAACCGTCATCGGCGTCCAGGCGTACTCCATCCAGAGAAAGCCCGAGGTCTTCCATGAGCCGGAGCAGTTCAAGCCAGAGCGATGGTTCAACGAGACTGACTCAATGAAGCGGTGCCTCATGCCGTTTGGCCTGGGGGCGCGCGCCTGCCCCGGCCAGCACATCTCGTACATGGAGATGCGGCTGGTCGTGGCCATGCTGGTGCGCAATTTCGAAATAGGCTTGTCCCCGCTGTACGACCCCAAGGATATGGATGTCAAGGACTTTTGGCTGCTGTTCCCGGCGGCGAAGAAGTGCGAGGTGGTTTTGAAGCCACGCGAGTCTTGAACCGCAATAGACTCAAATTGTTTTTTTATGACAAGCTCAACGAATGGTCATTATTTCTCGAATTCCAAGACCTGGTTTGCATATGCCTGTCGCAGGCAGGGGGCGTAAACGGAAATCAATCATGTGACTCTCCATTGGTGTGTCAAGGGTCTGAACGCTAGTAGTCTCTCGGCTTTGCAAGCCAAAGGGGATCGTATTGTGTGACCAACTGGACTGGTTAGAGAGATAGTCGACAAGGAGCCATTGGCGTATCGTGAGTGGTGCGGCCATAGACGACGGAAAGGAGCGCGAAGTGGATACTGATATCGGAACTGAGCATTTGCGGGCACACTACGGAGACGTGCACCAAATGTAGTTGCCGCGCTAAAGTTGAATGACGAGGACGTCAAAAGACCATTTATTTTCTTTTCCGTTGCTCCGGAGAACGGTCCCCGGAGATATCGGAGCTCGTTCCTTCGTCTCTAACTCTTGTTTATTCTTTATCACTAAGTTACTTAAAGTAGATTATCTTTAGTTAAGACTTTAGTTAAGACTACCTAAAGTAAGAAAAAATTTATCGTTAAGCTATAATTCGAAGAACGGTCCCCAGAGATATCGAAGCTCGTTTCTCCGCCCCTAACTCTCGCCTATTCTTTATCACTAAGTCGCCTAAAGTAGATTATCTTTAGTTAAGACTTTAGTTAAGGCTGCCTAGAGCAAGAAAAAATCCATCGTCAAGCTGTGATCCTGCGTCATTCAACTTTAGCGCGGCAACTACATTTGGTGCACTGCTCCGTACAGGACTAGTTGGTCGGATTGATAACTGGCTGGCTAATGTCTCTTATCTCTAGTGTGTGCATCATCTAGGACGCGATGAATCTAAAGGACATTGAACGATCGAGCCACGAAGACAGTCGCTTGGAGGGTTAGACAAGGCTGACATGTGTGTGGTAGAAGAGGTTTGCGATCTACTGGTACAGGGTACAAATCCTCGCCACTAGAAATCCTGTGTGACTACACCAGGAATCGTTTTCCCAGTAGCAAAAATATCTCTCCTCCTCATCTTTCCGTCGTACCGTACATTAGCATCTGGAAGCTGGCCCATGCTCACACAGCATTGATGGTCAACCCAGTGGCTTCACAACCTGATAGCCGAGTCGATGACTAGTAGAAAGTCGCGTCGATCATAGTTGTTGTAACAGAATCTGATTCATCACGTTCTAGATCGAAATGTTCCCCAGAGCAGGGGCTACCACTCCGTCCACCATCACCCGTCGTCATATACTTAAATGTTTCTCCTTGACAACTTCGCGCAGTCTCGAGGCCAGCCCGGCAAGTTCAGGGGCAATCTAGGCACCATGATTTACGTTCCAGGTTACTTCGAGACTTCATCATACACTTTCCTTAGAACAGTCAAGCCCTACAGAAGGTGCCTTTACCACCGGGAGCCCTAAGAGAAGTCGAACCCCTATACTCAGTTACTCCTATAGGATAGAATTTCGAGCCACAAGAGATATAGCCAATTATACTAGAGTAGCTGCTCCTTATAGCCTATCAATACACTCGGGATAGCTTCCCTTTAAAAAGCTAGGTCACGAGTGCTCGACAAAACGCATGGGCTAGCACAATGGGCTCGTCCCCGTTGGCGCTACCCTAGGAAGACTGCCGCGCGTGGATTAATAAGCGGACGCTGGACGACGCTATTAGGACTTAGATAGTTAGGGTAGTGGAACGCTAGGCAAAATAAAACAACAATTTAGCTGTTATAGCCCATCAGTATAGAGAACTTCTTATAAGAATTCTACACTTCCGAACTCTCAGTGCTCACCCATCAAGATATCGAGAGACCTACGGCGTTTTAAAGCACCGCGGACCCTATAGGATACGGAACTCCTTCGAGTATTCCCCTTATAGGGATTAGAATATCTTCGAGTTATATCCCAAGACGCCCCTATTAGTAAGGACAAGAGTCTTCTCTTTACTATTGTCGAGTATAACTCCTTCGATATAAGAGAGTACTATAAGTCTATAGAAACGACAAAGGAGTGTAATAGATAGGTCTTCTATAGGTACTAGATAGCGATGCTATATAGGATATATCGCCTCCATACCCTTGGTAAGAAATATAGGCCCGAGTTGTAACTGAGCACGCAGTTTAAACAGACACTAGCTCATAAGCTCGGAGACTAGTTATGCATAAAGATAAATAATTAATTGTGTACGCTTAGTTATTCTAGAGGGTATCGTCGGTTTCAGGGTCATTATTTTTCTTGAGGACCGGCAGCCCAACTGAATTTGGTACTTATTAAGCATGATATATCTGCCTTACCATCGCTATTTGTAGACTAGAGGAGCAGAACGAAAATTGCAGTAACAGATGAGAGTAAATCTTAATGTCGAAGCAAGTCTAAAGTCTCCACCCATGGAACCAACACGCCTGGTAGAATCAAGTCACTCAAAGCCAATTTGGTCGGCCTACCGACGATATTAGCAACACCCATCCACGTAGGGCTCAGGCGTACGGTATTGAGGGCTCGTTCCCTTAGGCAGCTGGTCCAATATATACAACAATCCTTCTACGGCAGCCATCGCTACAGCGAGGGTGTCAGCGCACGACTACACGTAGCCCATCTTCGCCCTAGGTCAGCTTGAAGCGTATTCGACGTCGGCCTTCAGCCCTTAACTTTCAGCATTTTCGGTTTATAGCTGCTTGGCATCGAATTTCTAGACGGATACTACTATCTAACTAGTATTACTATACTACTATTTTTCTACTATAGTGTCTATCCTATATATTTTAAATCGATAAATATATAGTATCTGTATATTAAATATAGTTATTTAGTATTTAACCCTAATATATAGAGGCGTACATCAAATATAGATGCCGCGCTAAAATCGAATAACGAAGGGTCATTACCTAACAATGAGTTTTCTCTTATTCTAGGCGGCCTTAACTAAAGCCTTAACTAAAGATAATCTACTTAGGTAGTGATTGTAATAAGGAATAGGCGAGGGCTAGGGACGGCAACGTAAGCTCCAATATATCCGGAGCAACGAAATTAAAATACCTAGTCTTTTAAAGTCCTTATCATTCCTTTTTAGTACATTTAGTACACGCGTCTATACTAAGACAACTAATAAAATATATCGAATCATTGTAAATTCTTAGTTTATTATATCGTTTTCCTACTATCTTTATTATTCTTCATTAATAAAGTATCGATTAAGTATAAGTTTAAGTATCCTTTTAGGCGACGACTAGATCCTTTTTTAAGGATAGTATATACTATCAGGATAGAATAGAATAGAATCACTATTAAGGACTAATATTAAAACCTATATAGCCAAGTTAATATAGTCCTTCCTTTATAAACTAACTATTTAATAACTTTAGTATTAGACTTTTAAAAAAGAAAGAAAAAATTAAGTTATAAAGGCTAGATTCGAACCCCTATATCTTTTTTTAGAATTATATTAATAGTAGTAATAGTACTATATAGAAAAATTCTTTAATAGTTATATATAATATATTAAAGAAGCATTAGAGAATTATCTAAGAAGGGATCGAAAACCATTAAGCATTTTAGTAATTATCCACTATATCTCTAAGAAGTCTTAGCTAATTTAGCGAAGGACTCTTAGAAGCAACAATAATAATACTACTAAAGTCTTTATAGTTAAGTTAATATAGTTATTCCTCTATAATTAAAGATTAGATTTTTTAGCGTTAGACTTTAGAATAATGAAAAATTTAAAAAGACGAAAGTACTAGATTCGAAACCTTCGTATATTCTATATTAAGGATCTAATATTTCTCCTTAATCTTTAATCTTTAATCCGTGATCCTTGATCCTTACTTACTACTTAACCCCTAACCCCCTAATTAGTTAGGGGCCGCTGATTTTCCTAGCAATCAACTATTGATTACTATAGGGGCCGTAGTAGTACTTACTATTATATTAGTGCTAGTTCAACCCGATTCATATCGAGTTCAATCGAGCTACTATAGTAGTTCAGGGGCTCTGACTGCGCTTGAAATCGAGACAGTCCCAGCCAGCACGAGCGCCGCCCTTTGTAGCACCTTCAGCGCGGACTCAGCCTAGGCTCAGCTCATTCCTGGCTCGAGCTGGCATCGCATAGCGGTAAGAATCATCATTAGATCGATAATCTTGCAAGGGTAGGGAGATCTCAGGGTGCAAACTTGCTTTCAAGGGCCAATTTTCCTTCACCCCCAACACCGCGATCCGTTGACAAAATGCAGCATAAAACGCACTGGATGGAGTCTAGGGCCAGGACACCCTGCATGATCGACGTCCGTGCCCGTGCGTTGCGGTAGCGATCCTCAACCTTGGCAAAGTTGAAAACGTGGAGGCTGGTAAGTTCAGGTTGCGAGGCCCAGATTTAAGGTCTTGATAGACTCGAGTTCAAGCTGTTGCTAATTCAGTTTGGTCGAAGCCTCCGAGCCCTCCTTGTTTTCGTATTACAAGATCATATCGAAGCAGAGGGAGGGACTTTTCGATTGTCGGTTGCTGATTGCGCTGTGCATCTTAAGAGGACCACCTGTGGAGTTTCCCAAGCCACTTCGCTTGTGGTTTTCACGATGAAAAGATGCTCAATTGAGCAGTCACATTGTCGATATAAGTACTGACAATGTCGAAGGTGCGATAAGCAGTGCTAAGGCAGTACTAGGCTACTACTAGTACTACTAGGAGTACTTACTAGCACCTCATCTACCTGGTACAGTATCACCAGTACATACACACATCATCTACTACTGTACTGAGTTCTTCTGATCAGTCACGCCCGGCCGGCTGTATAAGTACCAAGTTGCAAAGGATGGCACCAGCAAGTGCTTTTGTGCGTGCGTAACACAACAACAGCACTGGCTGAGTTCATTGCTAACACTTACAGTTTCCATACTAGCGATCAGTACTTATCCCAGCCGGAACCCACGACCACTTCCTGTGGAACTCGAGAGACTGCAGGACTGACAGATTAGAAATTGTACTTGTGATCGCGGGAATTAGTCAAAAGTGGAGGTCGCCTTCAGGGCCAATCATGCACTTCGACTGCAATCTAAACCGCGTTTGGGCACCAATGCGAGCAAAAGCATACGACTTTCCAGAGATATCCTGACCAAACGATGGCAATTCGCAGGTTCGCATCGTTCGTGGACAAGTTCAAGACTAGGTGAGTCCGATCAACCAGGAATGTTTACGAGTACAACTACTAGTATCCAGCGAGCCAGGAAGCACTCAGTGACATCTTGTGCATAATTCCATACTCAGAGACCGAGATCCCTGTTCGAACCATTTTTTGTACGAGATCGATTGACCACATGACTGTACCGCCGTCTCGCGTCCGGCCAGACCTGTGTCCGCGGAGGCTTTAAGCATGATGATCTGGCGCTCCTCCAGGAAGATATATATACTACACAAGTACTTAACTGGTTCGGCTTTTGACTCCCAGCCCGATGTTGGTCAGCCTTGCTCTAGGTCATTGGGCAAGAAATGGCGCCCTCAGCAGTCCAAGACCTGCCTCCGAAGGGCAAAGTCATCCGTCAGACCCCGAGATCACTTGCTCATGTTGTCTTGTGGACCACGCCAGAGAACTACAAGCCGATGACGCAGTTCTACTGCAATCTGCTCAATGCCCATGTCGTCCACGTCGACCCAGTCTTGACGTTCATGGCGTACGACGATGAGCATCATCGAATTGCACTTATCTGTTCGCCAGATGCCGTCCCAAAACCCACAGGCACCACGTACGCCGGTCTTGATCATATTGCGTTCAGCTATTCGACACTCACGGCGCTTGCGCAGCAATATTTCTTTCTGAAAACCTGCGAGAAGCCCATTCTCCCGCTATGGACAGTGAATCATGGCCCGACGACGAGCATGTACTTCCGCGATCCGGACGGGAACAAGATTGAGCTGCAGGTGGATAACTTTGATGATGTGAATGAAGCCAATGACTTCATGGCGGGGCCGAAATATGATATGAATCCCATGGGTACAGACTTTGATCCCGACGAATGGTCGGAGTATATTCTATCCAAGGCGCTGCCCAATGGTGAGGAAGGGTCGTCGCCTGCTGACGTGAAGGCGTTGAAAACGAGAAAGGACATTGGCGAGAGGAAGGAGCTGCCTGAGGGTTTCTGAGGCTTCGGAGAAATCGTCTTGGACACCAACATACTTATCTCTACAAGCAGGGGGGAAAAGTGGATCACATGGTTTTCACTGTATTGACATTTCATCGCGACGGACAGAGTATTAGTTATCCCATCAATTGCGTTTCCTGAGCCTGACCAAAAACTCATCTTGTCCAACAAACCAGCCTCCACAAACCTTCCACTGGTGATCCGGCGTGGGAAAGGTGAACTTGTAACACAAACTGCTGTCAGCCAGACCTTTCCACGTGTATTAGCAGTTGGAACGCACCTCGTAGTGGCGCAAGAGCTGCGGCACAAGTTTGGCTATCTCAAGCATGGAGATGTTCTTGCCAATGCATGAGCGGGCGCCGTGGCCGAACTGATCAAGGCATTAATTACTCCGTAAGTTAATGCGAGCTGGATCACACAACGACAACTTACCGTAAGACTTGCGCGATCCATCGCTGCTAGCTGTTCCGTCGAAGCTTCCAGCCACCGTTCCGGCCTGAATGAATCTGCATCGGACCCGTACACGTCTCTGTTTCGTCTGTTCGTCTTTTTGTAAGCAAGAGAGGCCAGGAAACAAAGATCGGTCTGATATCACTTACGCGGCCACCCAAGGATTCACTCCAACAATTGTGCCTTCGGGGATGTACTTTCCTGCAAGCTCTATTCCTCCCTTTGGTACATATCGTTCAAGGAGCAAGCCAACAGCCGGATGCATTCCTAGAACGGGGCATACTTAGCGCTTGGAAACGTACAACTAGTGCAGGACATCACCCTACTCAGAGCTTCCTTGATGCATGCCTGTAAGTATGGCAAGTTGTTTGACTCTTTCCAAGTGACGAACTCGCTCAGATTTCCAGCTTTGTCCGCTTGGTCGATTTCTTCCACAACCTTTTTCAGGCAGTCTGGAGACTTCATAAGATAGTAGAAGACCTCGGACACAGTCAGCAAACCAACCGGTGATAAGACCATCGTCGGTAGTGCTGTACTCACGGATCTGAAAGATATGCCTGTGGTGTCACTTCCGGCCAAGACGTTGTCAATGTTGTACATGCGAATGATCTTGTCGGTCACGAGATCCGGATACTTGGACTGAGCCTCGAAACATCTCGTCAGAAAGTCTCGCCTCTTGTCCTCCACGCCCTGGGCTTTGACGGCGAGCCGCTCCTTCATCCTCTCCACGGTGAAATTCACAATGGGATGAGTTGGAACAAGCGCCAGGAAAAGAGGGCTCTTGGTGATGAATTTGTCCACAGTAGGAATCTGACCGACCTATTACACAGGAAGTTTAGCGCGCCACGGAGGTAGACAGAGAGGAAGGAGACGAACACTGCCGCCGTAGAAGACCTTGGTACGGATATCCGCCATGATCCCATCTACATCCGATCGTGTCTCCAAGAATCCCAGTTTCGTGCTGAAGACGATCTCGCCACTAGGTGCGATATTACTTAGCAACCATTGGAGTGACAAGGGGAGGCAAGGACAATACACACATGACATCAAACGCATACATCTGCAGCCATTGTCCAAAATTGAAGGTTTCTTTGGACGCGACGAATTCGTCCAGTCTCGACATGAAGAGGGCGCTCGTGGAGTCGATGAGTGGCTCGAAGTCAACCAAGTTGGACATACTGTAAGCATTTGCGATTGGTCTCTTGTATTTGGAGTGGTAAGTCTCATCGAGCGTGGTGAACAGACTAGGGGTAAACTGTCCATGATAGGACAGCATATGCAAAGTATAGAATTTTGTTTTGGTGAACCCGGAGTTCAAACCATAGATCTTGGGGATCAAGGCAGGGTCGGCCACCGAGACTGTGCGAGGGCCGATGCGGACGAGGCTCGAGCCTGTCTGTCGGTGAAGTTTGATGTGAGTTTCGTGAGGATTGGCAAAGAGTGCATCAAAGAAACGCCATAAGTCGGTGAATCCGGCGACGAATGGGCCAGGGATGGAGTTCAGCTGTCTCCGGTATTTGTTGACCACGAGATAGACGAGTATCAAGCCAACAAGTAGACTGGGCAAGTTGGCCCGCAGAACCCGCAGGCCTTCTTGCAAGGACTGATTCAGGGACTGATTCATTCTTTGACGTAGTGTTACGAGGCTTTGGACAAATGAAGACGGGACGGGGTCGATAAAGGCTTGCGATGGACCTTGCGTCAACGGGGCTCTAGGACGTTTTTATATACATGTTGGGGAAACTCTCACTTCACCGAATCGCAGGAATGCCAATGTGGAAGGAGATACTGGTCAGAGATGATCTATTGACGCAACTGGATCATAGAGATATGGATCTCCCGCCTACATCCTGCTGTAGGAAACGCTGTCTGGTGACCACGTGCGAGTCGCACATCTGCCTTCATCGCACGCTTGGTGGCTTTATTGGAGAGCATCAGCACGCGCGAGTCGCACGAGCATCAAATGTGCCGACGGACTCCACCATTCCCTTGTTCCTTTATTGAAACAGTGGTCAGTCTTCCCGGTCCGAGTACCTCGCTTCTCCGCCCTTTTCCTCCCCCTGCTTCGGGACCCCAGATTTCGGAACAGTGGCGATCGACATTCACAGATACTCGCTAGCGTCTTGACTTGGCCATGGTCTTGGACGCGTGCCACATCTGTTGAAGGACTCGGCGCAACTCTATTCCCCTGACTTTGTGCCTTGGCGCAAAGACCGAGAGTGGTGCAGGGCGAGAGAATGATCGGCTCTCATACAGGCTCTGCCTTCGCCTTGTTACTCCCGATGTCAATTTCGGAAGCTGACGATTGACTCATCGGGAAAGATACCTCAACACACAGGGTATCAAGGCCCAGTGCGGTCAGGTGTGAACCCTTGAGGCTACAGTATAAAAAGCATCCTCCACGCCGAGTGTGAAGGGATCTTCCTCCCCCCATATTGATTCTCCTTTCGGGACTGTGTTATTATTCAACTATCTCTAACATTAGTATATTTCAAGTCGACGATGATGGACAACTCACCAGAGCACTCCGTTTTGCACGGAGCTGACACCCTTCGGCATGAACCCACACTGACGCATGCCCCGTCTGCTGGAGCTGTCTCTATGAGCCCTGAGCTCTTCGAAAAGGTATGGACAGACTTGACCTTTCAGAAGAGCCGCATACTAAGCCAGGACAAATATACAGCTCTATTTAACTCCCAAGGTTGTTCGCGCTGGGGACAACATCAAGCGGTTCGCCAACCCTACGCCCCTGGGATTCATTGGGTGAGCTTCCAAAAGAAAGGTAGTGGATTTTATTCTTGCCTTCCTAACAACATATGGTCTAGCTTCGTCATCTCTGCCATGACCTTTTCCATGGTCTTGATGGGCTGGGGAGGAGCGAGTGGACTTACGCCAGTTGTGTAAGTGCTCACCGGAATCCCCTGAGTCCGTAGACACACTCACTCACTCACTCATTTAAATCAAACAGGGGGATTTTCTTCTTCGTTGGCCCAGTCCTTCTCCTGTTGACCTGCGTCTTCGAGTGGATTATGGGTAATTTCTTCCCTATGATGGCGTGTGGTGTGCTGGCAGTCTTCTGGTTGAGCTTTGGCATGTTGCAGCTACCTACGTTGAATCTCGCGGCGCCATACACCTCTGCCGACAGCAGTCCTGCCGGCGCACTCTCGACAGGGTTCAACGCTGTCATCGCCCTGTACCTGGTTGTCTGGGGGTTTGCCATTTTGACATTCTTGGTCCTGTCCATCAGGACCAACTTGGTCTTCGTGCTGATCTTTCTTTCCGTCACTGTCGGTTGTTGGGTCCTCAGTGGAGCATATTGGAAACTCAGTACAGGTGACTATGGCATGGCTGGACAGCTGCAAAAGGTGGGTTACCCCGAATATCTTCCTCCGTACAAAGTATCGTGAACTGACGCTTGTCCTCTGTCAAGGCTGGCGGCGCTCTCATCTTTGTGGCAGGAGCTCTGGCTTGGTACATGACAGTTGCCATGATGGCAGCCGAGCTGCAGTATTCTGTCTATCTTCCCGTTGGTGACTTGAGTCATCTTTTCAAACCGCCTGGAACGGGCGCCAGAAAGGCAGATGAGGAAGCATAGAGCCTTTTCGAGGACAGGGCTTCTTGTAAAGGGGTTATTGGAGGGAACGGGAAGCTGGCCACAAAACAGGCTCATGCCCCGAGTAAATGGCTTTCGGAGGCTATGCTGGGCGGCTATTAGTGACAGGAATCGAAGGGAATAGAACGAGATAGTCTGGAAAGGTCGAGCGGAAGAAGGTCAAGGCACTGGCTAGCATTTTAACCGAACGGGGACGTGTATCCGAAGAAACATTGCGTTTTGACGTCTTTTCCCGAAATTTTGCTTGGACTGTGCTGCGTCCAGTTCTGTTCTTCGAAGTATTGTCTACACGGGTTTCGTTTCGGCGAAGTCTCTGCTCTTCATCTGGAAAAAGGTTCACTATTGAGTGGTTACAGAGAGAGTGAAGCAACCCAGGCAGGAGAATGCATGCGAGGTCGAACTCCCCGGTCGAATCCTAATTCACGGTGTGCGAGTCGCACAGATGCTGACCCCTGCATGCGTCTCCTCCAAATTCATTGGTCGATGCCCACAGACATCTGCGAGGTTCTCCAGAGGAGCCCCGGTCCGAGAACCCCGAGGCTCACCCCCGCAAGGTCTTCGGCAACACTCACCAAAGCAGCAAGGGTCTTGCGTCACAGGTCCATGCATGGTGATCGCAATCTCTCTTTGGATCCTAAGGAATTCCACTGATCGGTTCTGTGCGACCTGGCGTGATACTACGAATCTCTGGCCCGAATTCCGCCTGACTTGACATCTCAGCGCGACGACCCTTCTCTTCGAGTGATGGTATACCGACAGTCGAGATCCTGTACCCCAAGGGTGGAGCAGTGGGCTTCTGGACGCAAGCTGACCAGCGCCCAGCGCGAAAGGAAGCGCGCGGTGGACCGCCTGCGGGCAAGCAAGCGAAGAGCCCAAGTTGGTGATCATGTTGCCGCCCTTGAATCGAAGCTGGAAGAACTCGGAAACGAGCTCGAGGCGCTGAAAAGAAGGAGATCGAGTCCGCTTCAGTCGCCACGATATGAGATCCCAAAGACTTGCGAGGGAACACTACCAATTTCGAGCGGGGACCAAGCTGCAAAAGATGGCCTTCCGCTGTGTACCACCACGGATATATCAACGCCGCTTTCCCCTCTCGCCACTGCAGGTTGGATACCGGCTAGTCGATCACCTCGGCACGATGGTATAAACACCCAGGCCAGGAGCCTGAGCTCGATAAATCCAAGGATCAGCACGACGAGCCGGCCCAGTGAGATGTCCTCTGGACCGAACATCGGGACTATGTCGAGACGCACCCTCACAATGAACTGCGATCCCGTCATGATCACGGAGCAATGGACCGATGCCACATCTTTAACCGGCGCGCCCAGTCGTTCAGATCCTACGAATGCCAGTGATTGTCAAAGCATCTTCAACAACCTTCTGACTACCGCTCGTGCTTTCTCAAACACCAGCGTGTGCACCGATTCTAGCTTGAATCAAGACGCCCTGATCCGAGGTGTTCTCTTCGGCTGGGACGTCGTCACGACCATGTCCCCATTTTGTTGCCCACTGTGGGAAATCCTACGACACTTGGACAAACGTATATTCCAGTTGAGCGGGACTATCACTAGGCTATGCACTTTGCGAATGATCCATTCACTGCTCCTGGTAAATCACCCCATGAGCTTTATCTTGAGAATGCTGGTAGCTGGCCGCTGACAATGTCTCTAGTACTTTGTGAAGGCCAATTCCTCAGAAAGCTTGCCCCCATGGTATCGACCACGGTAAGCATGTTACGAATCAGCCTGCGACCAGGAAGAGGCCGTGACGCCTTGCTACGTGGGACGGGGAGAGGAAAGAGTGCCGAAGAGATAGCCTCGTCCCGGGTAAGGCTGGGTCACGTGACACTGATCTGTTGATCTGGTGCTCTATCGGCCCTAGGAGTAGAGTAAACAGAGCAATAGATCATATAGATTATACGACTATATATACAAGGTCGTTTTATAGCTTTACTATATAGTTAACTTCGTTCACGATTATATCTATATATTTTAGATATCGATTAGCTTCGCTCTAGTATAGCGACTTACTTATATACTTGTGCTCTTATAGATATACACTTTATACTTTCTACTTACTAAGAAACCTTTATCTCGTGATACTTTATCGTAGAGCGATTTATAATACTTTAACTACCTCTTGACTAGAAGTATACGATACTATATTTAGCTCTAAAGCTTCTATTCGTTCGCTATCCTCTATCGGATTAGTTCGATCTACGGCCCCACTAACTTCTATTAATACTTTGGTATTCGATAAGAAGAAGAATAGACTAAAGGTTAAGCTATTCTATAGGGATAGAGCTAAACTAGGAATATTCCTTATCTAACTCTAAGCTATATTTACACTTCGACTAAACGATTATAATATTTATTCTACTAGGGTTTTATATACTACTATATATATAAGAGGGTTAGCCTTTTATTAGATTAAGCCCCTTATAAAAGACTACTTAATCTATAGCTAAGATTAGTAAGAAGATAAGACTAAGAGGATCTTTAGTAAATACGATAATTTTATAGATGTAATTATATAAATCTTCGAAGTACTAGGAGAGACTCAGTAGGCTACCTAACGAATCCAGTAACTTAAGCAAACTAGTTTAGTTGCGTAGTACTACGCCTTATTTTAACGACTTAAGTCTAAGCTAGACTAGGAAAACTATACTTTTATCTTTATATTCTATTAGGGACTTAAGGACAATGTAAAGAACAAAATGGGAATGGACCGCCTAAAGTAACTTAAAGACTTAGTTGCTAGGGCTATTAGTATCAATAATTAACTTTTCGAACGACGACTTGAAAAGAAGGGTTTCGGACAACTATACTTTAAAGGAATCTTTTATTAAAAGAAAAGTTACTAATCCTATAGAGACCCGATAAATCTTAACACTATAGAACGAGGTCGGTCCTTACGACTAAATAAAGGTAAGTTCTAGCGTAAGGGGCTATCTAAAAAAGAGTAAGAGCGACGAAAGAAAGAAAACCTATACTATAGTTATAGAAAATCCGAATATATAGCTAGAGACTACGGAAATAGGCTAAGAGAACTATATATAATAGAAAAAGTTATAGCTAGTATCGAAGGAAAAAAGGCCGATACTTCGATAAAAAAAGAACTCGCGTAACTCGAAGAGCTAAAAAAGAAAGCCTAGATATAATTCACTAAATTATATAATGCGTTTCGACGTATATCGCGAGGTTACGATAAAATAATAGCTATTATCGAGAGAGCTAGTATTGCTAAGAAAGCATAGAAGGGACTACGAAGAGTCTAGAAGAAAGGAGCAACCTCCAGGGAAGCATTATATCCCTAAGAAGTTAGAACCGCACTAACTATAGCCAACGACGACTTAAAGAAGTTCGAAGAGGATCTTAAGCGTAAGCAAAAGGAGAGCCTCGAGTACGCTATAACTTCTTAGGTATTCTATTTTAACGATTATTGTTCTATCTATCTACCTAAAAAGGAAGGTTTAGGATAATTCCCTTACGGAAAAAAGAATAAAAAACGTTAGCAACGACAATAGCTACTAGATACTTTAGAAGAAGACGAGTAGACTAAAAGTCTTTTAGTTATAGAATTAGTCTATCTATAGAAAAAATATAAGGTAGAAATAGTAGGAATAAATATAGTAGTTATCCGCACTAAATATTAGGTCGATATACCTTATAATAGGTTATATATTAACGCCCTAAGAGGGCTAGGGTAATATAAAACTCTACACCAAAAATTTAGCCCTTACGGCGACCTAAAATTACGAAGTAAGTTAATCCTATTAACTAAATACGAGGTATAGTATAAATATAATATTTTATATATATACAATATTATAAAATAAGAAAGTTATAACTTTACTTTCGTTATAGAGGAAGAGAATATTAATAATAAATAGAAAGAGATCTATATACTACTATATACTATTAAGGAAGTATACTAATATATAGCGATAATATTTACTAGGTACTAAATAGCCGAAAGATTTATCTACGATATACCCTATATAATACCTTACCTTCTATATCTAGCACTAGATAAATAACCTAGGGAATAACGAGATATTGTACTTTAGAGATATTACGCTTATAAAGATAAGGCGCTATAGCTATATATACATTATATATAGGAAAACGGATTACAACGAATACTTAACTTTCTCTACACTAAAGGGACGGTAGACTTTATTAAGGAAATATTTATAAAGTATATAGTTATTAAATACAATATATTATTCATTACTATTTCTATAAGATTTTAGTAAGGATAAGGTATTAGACTATATTTTAAGCTATTCGATGACTCTTAGATATATTCTATTATTATAACTCTTACGTTATATATATCGAAAAAATGCCTAGATAAAGAAAATATATACTTACACAATATCTAAGGGATACTAATGTAGAAATAGAATATACAATACCTTATATTAGAAGTCGACGAAGAACTACTAGCTTACTAATATAAAGAATAGAATAATAAAGATTTATACGATACGGATAAAAGAATACTAATAATGATAGAACTAAAGATTATATTAAGCGAAGAGATAGAACTATATAAATTTATAATTATCAAATTAACTAGAGTATCACTAACTATAATTACTTAATATTGGAAAGTATAACCCTATATTAATTAAAAATACGAGATTATTAACTAATAATATTTATATATTATATTCGACCCTAATATCGAACCAAAGAAATATATACGAAAGGTTACGTTGCGATATTGTTAAGATCTTAACTACGAAGAAGCCCTAAACCTATATTTTCACTATATAGATAGAGAGTGTTAAGATTACGATATACTAGAGACGATTATACGAAGTATCTATAGAAAACTTAATTCGATAATATATAATATTGTAACGCTAATAGTAAAAAACAAGTAGAAATAAGGAATAAGAGGCTATCCTTATTCCCTAATAAGCCTCGAGAATTGTATATAATTTATTAACTAAGATTACTAGCCTACTTTATTATAAAAGGGAAGGTATAAGATATATCTATCTATATTATAATTAACTATAGTATATAAGAAAACTATATATCACTACAACTAAAGATAATATTAAAAAAATATTGTAAAGAAAAAACTTATCTATACTAACTAAATATAGTAGATAGTACCTCTATAGAGTATAGCGGGGGATAGATACGAGACGAAGTACGAGACGTTTAACTTACGATCTTAAGACACGAGGAGATCGTAAGCTTCGACTTTGTACCTATTAAGTATAACTTAATTTTAGGATTGAAATAGCTTTAAGAATATAATCTAAGGATAGATTGGAAATATCGAAATTTTACGTTTCTCAATTATAGTTATAGAAATAGGACGGAGGACCGATTATCTACCGTAGTATACTATATCTAGGTAGTGTATATACGACCTCGAAGAAGGATACTTATAGGAATAAGTGTATAAGCTATACCTAAGGAATACTAAGAATTCGTCGAGTTATTTAAAGAACGGGAAGATTTAGCTACCTTATCTAAATATAAGCTATAGGATTATAAAATACTACTCGAAGAGAGAAAAGTATCGAAGT
This sequence comes from Exophiala xenobiotica, assembly GCF_000835505.1. Lineage (NCBI taxonomy): Eukaryota > Fungi > Ascomycota > Eurotiomycetes > Chaetothyriales > Herpotrichiellaceae > Exophiala > Exophiala xenobiotica. Next base: position 1,475,518 of record NW_013562489.1, read on the forward strand.
ATAACGGGTAGCTTCGACAACTATCTAAGAAAGAAGAAGACTTTCTTAAAGACTATATTAAGAAATACGAAAAGAAAGGCTTTATCTAACTATTAAAGTCTTCTATAGTATATAGGGTACTATTTACTCTAAAGAAGAATAGAGGACTTCGAGTATATATTGATTACTAATTATTTAATACGATTACTAGAAAGAATTAATATCTATTACTATAAATTAATAAGCTATAGAATCGACTCCTTAAATTAAAATACTTTATTACTATCGATATATAGAACGTCTACTATTAAGTACAAATAAAGGAAGGCGAAGAATAGAAGACTATCTTTAAAACTCGATTTAGATTATACGAATATTTGGTTATATCTTTCGGACTAATTAATGTATCGATATCCTTTTAGGAATTAATTAACGATATAATTCGAGAATATCTAGACGATTTTATAATCGTCTATCTTAATAATATACTTATTTTCTCGAGGATATATAAGGAATATATAGAATATATATAAAAGGTTCTAAAATAACTCTAAGAGAGAGATCTATTAATTAAACTTAGTAAGTATAAGTTTTATTAATAACGGATACGTTTCTTAGGATACATTATCTTCGAAAACTAAATAGAAGTGGATCTTAATAAGATTCGACTAATTAAAGACTAGCTAGAACTAACTAGCGTTATAGAAGTATAGGCTTTCGTAGGATTGCTTAACTATTATCGAAAGTTTATAAGGGACTTTTCGAAGATTACCGCGCTATTAATAAACCTTATTAAGAAGGATATTAGATTTAAATTTAGATAGGAATATAAGAATATATTCTAAATACTAAAAAAGACTATAATAAGCGCGCTAATACTAATAGTATATAACTCGAAATACGAATGTATACTAGAAACGGATGTATCTAACGGAGTTATCGAAGCTTACCTTACGTAAAAATAGCTCGATAGAAAACTAAAGACGATTATATACTTTTTAAGAAAGATAACTAAACCGGAACTTAACTATAATATATACGATAAAGAATTACTTACTATTATTGAAACAATAAAATAGTGGAGAGTATACCTTAAAAGAGTAAAGTACCCTATATAGGTCTACACTAACTATAAGAATCTACTCTACTAGATAACAACAAAACAACTTAATAAGAGATAAGTCCGATAGATAGAGACACTAGCTCTATATAACTTTAGGATACACTATATTAGAGGAAAAGAAAATACTATAGCTAATACACTTAGCCGTCGACTAGATTATATAAAAAATATTAAACTAGAATTAATAGCTATACTTAAGGAAAGAAATAACGCCTTAATATATACTACGCTCGAGATTACTACTCTCGCGGTTATAGATATTAAGTTAATAGAACAATAGAAATAAGAGATTATTAAATTAAGATATAATAATAAGCTAGTAGGTCACCTAGGGATCGAGAAGACAATCGAACTAGTTATAAGAGACTTTACTTAGAAAGGACTATAAAAGGATATAATAGAGTATATTAAAAACTACGATATATACTATAAAGCTAAATATATAAGATATAAACTATATAGACTACTTTAGATACTAGAAATCACTAGTAAAGTATAGTCGACCGTTATACTCGACTTTATTATTAAGCTACTAAAGTCTAAAGAGTCCCTTATAGATATAGAATTTGATAGTATCTTAGTTATAAACGATACTCTAACCAAGTATATACACTTCGTACTATATAAGGAAGTATCTATAGTAGAAGAACTAGTATATATATTCTATAAAACTATTATTGTATAATATAAAATACTAAAAGAAATATACTTAGATTAAGATAAACTATTTACTTTATAATTTTAGTAATTACTTATAGATTTAACGGGAATATATTAAAAACTATTAATAGTATACTACTTATAGTTAGATAGATAAATAAAAAGAATTAACTAAACATTAGAACAATATCTACAATATTACGTTAATTTTTAATAGAATAATTAGGTAGAGCTATTATTTATTGTATAGTTTGCTTTCAACAATAGTACATTAATTACGGGAATATCACTATTCTATACGAATTACGGGAGACACCTAAATATTGATAATAACCTAAGAGGATTTAAACCAATTATAGAGAAAGCGTAGATATTAGTTAATAGACTTAAAGAACTATATAGAATACTACAAAAATAGTTAAAGAAAATCGTAGAAAAAATAATAAAATAAGTTAATAAGAGAAGGTTTAAGGGATTAGACCTTCGAGAGAGAGACCTAGTCTATATTATTAAAAAAAATATAAAAATATAACGACTATTAGATAAACTTAATTATACTAAGATTGAACCCTACAAAATTAAAAAGAAACTTAGATTAATAATATTTAAATTGGAACTATCTAGGGAAATAAATATTTACTCGATATTCTATAAATTACTCTTTAAGAAAGTACCACTAAACGCTAAACTCGAACTAGTACTAATATATAAAGAAACCTAGGAACTACTATATAATATTAAGAGGATAGTAGACTTCTAAACTAAAGGACGACGAAGGTACTACCTAATTAAGTAGTTAGGGTATAAAGAAGAAAAAAATACTTAAGAACTCGAGGAAAACCTTACCTAAGGACTTATAAAGAAGTACTACCAATAGAATCTAATAGGGAAGACTAGTTAACGTCCGAAGACTTCGGCTATACGTTAGGATTGGTAAAGACTACTTCCGTGTCTTCGGGCTAGTTCTCTAGAACTTTTAACGCTATTATTTTACGACGAAATATTCTATAAGATTTGTCCTCTAGTTTAAATAGATCCTCGTTAAATTTCTCATTACCCTCTTTAAGTAAGAAGATCTCTTAATCTAGGGATAATATAGTCTACTAGGCCTCGATAAGGGTACTATAGACTAATACTCGCTTTTCGCGGAGATAGTTAATCTCTCGGCGCTTAGCGCGAGACTTTAGCCACAATCGCTTCTTTTATTTAACTATCTTATAGAATTTCTTTAGAGAGAAGGAACCGTTATAATCTATATTCTTTTTTAAATAATAGGAATACTTAATCGATAGCTTCTTCGAGAAGTAATATAGTTTACCTAAGTTAGTGTAGTTCGAATAGACGACTATTACGATAGATTGCTCGAACTCGATAGCTAGGGTAAGGTTAAGGCGGCGTTAGGTAGAAGACTACTTTAGATGTCTATAATAGGGACGCGATATAGTTAGCTATAAGAAAGGAAGAGAGTTAGGATATACGGAATAAGGGATAGCTTACGTTTATATACGTTGAGGATAACGATAGATTCTAAGGAGGGGAAAGTATTACGAATTAGCCTACGACTAAGAAGAGGCCGTAACGCCTTGCTACGTAGGACGGGGAGAGGAAAGAGTGCCGAAGAGATAGCCTCGTCCCGGGTAAGGCTAGGTTACGTGATACTGATCTATTGATCTAGTGCTTTATCGGCCCTAGGAGTAGAGTAAGTAGAGTAATAAATTATATAGATTATACGACTATATATACGAGGTCGTTTTATAGCTTTACTACGTAGTTAACTTCGTTTACGATTATACTTATACGTTTTAGATATCGATCAGCTTCGCTCTAGTATAGCGACTTGCTCATATACTCGTACTCTTACAGATATACACTCTATACTTCCTACTTGCCAAGGAACCCTTGTCTCGTGACACCTTATCGTGGAGCGATTCATAACAAAGCACTGCGAACACACCCAGACCACGCCTGGAAGCCGCTAACGCAAATCCAACAGCCCTTCGCAGTATAACTTTCCGCATGCCCTGGCAGCAGACGTCCTCCCCTGGTAAGCCGACAAACACAACCAATAATCGTCGCTGGTGTACATACTGAGTATTCTTTCCCTTCATAGGCCAGGATTGCGAGAACGCGCTGTGCTCTGCCAGAGCTTGACGCAAACAAACAAGTTCTGGACGGAGGTCATCTACTACTTCCGGTTTTGCTGGCCCTACACCATCCATGAGATCGTAAGCCTCAGTCCAGATACTGGGCTGTACGAGTTTTCGGGCATGTACAACCACTACCTGTATGAGATCCGAATGTGGAAGATGGACATGAGGTTCTTTGAGAGCTTCCCCGAGACATACGACGACATCATCCCCGCCCTGGAGATTGAACGCCCAATGCAACCGGCCAGCGTTGATGCCCCATTGAAGTGCTGGAGTGCCAAACCCTGGCCTCGACCTCTGCCTTTGCCCGAAGACCTCAACGAGAAGGAAGAGAATGCAACGGAGCTCGACCAGTTCTTTTCAGCGTCGGAAATCTGTGACTGGGAAGCGGTACCGCAATTGGCTGTTTCCTGACACTTCCATCGAGGTCGGGTGAGCCTTTGCTTTTGAAAGATATGACGATCACGACGATCTACAGTTGTGGTGCCACCAACACTAGTAATACTGGGTGCGATGGCGCTTGACCTATGTACTGTAAGTTGACAAAAGCAATGCCAGGCTTTTCGCGAATACTGTGCTACAACAGGACTGCCTAAATCTACAGCCCCACGAGATTACCTGCCACCGAGCGATCATTCTAATCTGCGATGACTTGTGATCCTCGAGTCTTCTCTTCCACCCATCCGCCGACGACCGACGTTCAATGACAGCTGTCACATCAAGGATTGAATCGATTAGACTTCGCTCCAGACGGCTGTCAACCCATTCCGTCCAAAGACTGTGATTGCAACTCATCAAACAAGACTTGCTTGTGGAAAAGCTTAGCTGTCGCAATCTGGTTGTATCAACACTCTCTTGTGACATCTGTCCCGCCATCGAGGATGAAGATGATGATTCTTCCCCGTGTGTACCATGTGGCTGACTGTCTACTTTCCCGCACAGACATACAACACAGGGACAAGATTAACAAGCACATCAAGCTCCCCGATTAAGCTTCTTGAGTAAGCTTGAGGAGCTTGACAAGTCTGCCAAATGCAGGCAGGCCTGGAAATTCCTTCTGGCCAAATACTTGCAAGCCAATCTTAAGGCTCGCGAAGGTGCTTGCACAGGCCCACGATGTAGGGATGTTGGTGTCTCCTCGAGATATTATAAAGCCTCGAAAGGTACACCCAGCTTGCTCTTCGATCTCACAAAGCGCTCAAACCCGACTCTCCAACTCACCCTAGTCATTCCTTTACCTTTTCCCATCGCCACGATCTTAGACGGAACCGATTCTTCATACTGACTTTGGTATTCCATTCAATTCCACCAACTCCTTCCCCTCCAAAAACAAGTCAAAATGAAGTATCTAGTTGCTGCCGCCTCTCTTGCCCTGGCTTCGGCCGTATCTGCTGCCCCAAGCTGGGCCGACTGGGTCTCTTCCTCGTCTTCCTCTTCCTCTTCGGACACGGTCACCTGCCCGGACGTCGTCTGCCCGACCGATAGCTGCCTCCAACAGTCCGACGCCGAGGACATTGTCAGCAAGTTCATCACCATCATCCAACACAAGGACATCGACGTGGCCAACGCGACTGCCCAGGCCTTGCTTGCCGATAGCTTCTTTGAGAAGAGTGACTCGATCGACATCCTTGCAGGAATTCCGGTCTGTTGCACCACCCACCCAATGATTGAAAATCCTGCCTGTAACTGCATGGGAGAGAACAATTTGACTGACAGAGAGAAATTCTTCCAGCTCGGCACCGACAGTTTCTCCAGCAAGGCGGCCTACATCGCTGGCGTCCTCAGCGAAGATGGCCCGACCAACGTCACCACCATCCAGGTCATGCCCGCTGGCTGCAACAACGTTCTTTGGTACTGGATGATGTATGTCGGACTCAACCAGCTCCCCGTGCGTGGCATGAACCTCATGCAAGTCAACGACGACAAGCAACTTCTGGGCCAGTTCCTCGAATTCAGCAGCGTTGCCTGGGGTATTGACACTGGTACGTGTACTAGTACCATTCCTTATCTGTCCTTAAAGAAAAGCATTGGCACTAATCAACCCTTGCTACAGGCTACTCCTGCAGCGCTCCTGGCGGCCAGCCGCTTCCTCTCGTCTAAGATTGAGAGAGTGAATTGGAGCTTTCTTGAAACCGATGGGTTTAGATGATAGGGTGGCGTTACTTATTCTGGAGCAACTGGTGGGCTTTGGGCGTTGGCATTTTCTTTGGCTCACCAGGTCTAGGCGCGGCGTCACGGATGAGGACGATTCGATGTGCAACGACACATTCATGGGGGGAGATATACTTTGTTCTTCTGATGGTTGCCCTGCCACGGGCTCGAGGGTACTTAACGTACTTTGTGACCGACGAAATGCTCAGATGCATGCTTCGATCAATAATTGTCTCGCTTCTCGAGTCTCGGGTCTTGTTTGTCGGATATCGAACTGGCTGCGACTTGCATTGCCGGGGGTATTCCCGGGACCCACGCTTTTTCACCCACCCTCCACAACATCCCAGGTCTTGAACCAGGCGGAAAAGACCCATGAGCCAGGGCTAGTCTCGCCGGGGTCGTCGACTACTCCATGCCGGCTGTTCAAGCTGTTCGCCCACGTCCCCCGTACCCCAGGCGTTTTCTCAGTCCAATCTCCTGATTGGATCGACTGGGCAGTGGCCTTGTCATTGACTCGGTGGCACCACCTTGGTCAAATGTAGTCTTCGGAAGATGGGCTCGGCTAGCAGTACTCGTAGTGGTTATAAGATCGCCATGATCTTTTTGCATTTCAACCACCACTATTCAGAGGCCAGAAGATACCCTATCGAATAGCATTTCTTTGGACCAGCATCGTCAAATACTAGTACCCAAAACATGGGAGAAGCACCCCGGTCCTGGATGGACTCACGTTGTATCGATGACTACCGGCCGCTGCGTGTGATTGTCGTGGGCGCTGGCATCTCGGGCATCCTGGCATCGATTCGTCTCCCTCAAAGGATACCAAATCTGTCACTCCAGATATACGAAAAGAACTCAGACATTGGGGGTACATGGTTTGAGAACAAGTACGTACTTCTCCCGGAATTCTCAACATGGCAACCCTCCCTGAAGCATTTGAGCCTCAAGTACTGACTATTTATTCCAGATATCCAGGCTGCGCGTGCGGTATGTACGGACAGTTTGCGTTTCCAGGCTTGTTCGTTTCCTTCCTACTGACTCAAAGAAAAACGCAGACATTCCCGCTCACACATACCAAGCGACATTTGAGCCAAACCACGAATGGTCGCAATTCTATGCAAGCTCCAAAGAAATCCACCAGTACTGGAAGAAAGTGGTGGCCAAGTACAATTGCATGAGACATATCAAACTCAACCATCAAATTGTGAAGGCCGACTGGAATGATCGACAGGGCAAGTGGCACGTACAGGTCAAGAACACTCAGGATGGCAGCGTGCTGGAAGACTCCTGCGACGTACTGGTCTCGGCGACTGGTGCTCTGAACGATTGGAAATGGCCTCAAATCCCCGGCCTTCTAGACTTCAAGGGCAAGTTGTTGCATAGCGCCAGCTGGGATGAGACTTTTGACTGGACCGTAAGTCGGAAGGCAGAATCAGCACCATCGAACACTTCGGCTGATGTTTGAGACAGGGCAAAAGACTCGCTGTCATTGGAAACGGCTCCAGTGGCATACAAATCGTGCCGGCAGTGCTACCCAAGTCCGCCCACATCGACCACTACATCCGGGGAAGGACATGGCTTTCACCAACGTTTGCCAGAGAGAAAGTCGACTTGATGGGCAAAGGCTTGGATAACTGTGAGTACTAGTACTTCCCTGCGGTCGCGGACGTGTCGTCGCAAGCATTGCTGACAGGGTGATCAAACCAGTTTCGTTCTCGCCTGAAGACATCAAGCGATTCCAGACCGACCCGGATTTTTACGAAAAGTTCAGGAAGGACATCGAGCTCGAACTCCAGACCGTCCACGCCGTAACGATGAGGGGCACGCCTGAACAATTGGGGGCCGTGGAAGTGTTCACGGAAAACATGAAGAGAAGATTGGCGGGCAAGCCAGCTCTTGTGGATACTCTGATGCCCTCGTTTCCCCCAGTCTGTCGGCGCTTGACTCCAGGACCTGGCTACCTTGAGGCGCTCACAGACCCAAAGGTGGACGTGATCACGACGGGAATCCAAGCAGTCGACGCCGAGGGCATCATCACGACAGACGGTCAACATCATCCCGTCGACGCCATCATCTGCGCGACGGGCTTCGACACGACATTTTGCCCTCGCTTCCCTATCACGGGGAAAGGTGGCGCCAGCCTGGCCGACAAGTGGAAGGACGTGCCCTCGACGTACCTGTCACTCGCCACGGACGAGTTTCCGAACTACTTCATCTCTCTGGGTCCGAACTCGGCGCTGGGGTCGGGCAATCTGCTGCTCCTGATCGAGAAGGCGATCGACTACATGACGTTCTGCCTGGCAAAACTGCAGAGGGACAACATCCGAAGCATGGCGCCACGGGCCGAGGCCGTCGAAGCATTCGTCAAGTACTGCGATGAATACTTCCAGACCACCGTGTTCACCCTGGACTGCCGGAGTTGGTACAAAGGTGGCACGTCCGACGGGAGGGTCAGCGCCCTCTGGCCGGGGTCGTCGCTGCATGCCATGAAAGCCCTGGCCCATCCGAGATGGGAGGATTTTGTTTACGAGTACGAGAACGACAATCCTGGCGCGTGGATCGGGAATGGCTGGACGGTCGACGAGAGGGATAAGAAGGTCAAGGTGGATTATCTGAACAGGGATCGAATCGACTTTCCTCCATGTTCGCTGTGATGTGATTGATGGGGCATTGATTTGATTACTCGCATCATTCTCGTAGTCATCGGACAGGCGTTTCTGGAGCATCTTGGACCGGCGGTGGAGAGGCTCACTAGGCGGTGGGATGGAGATGTTAGATTTGCAATACCCAGGTGTGTCGTATGCAGGCTGACGACGAGGAACATCTTGTATATACTACTCGTGGTAGCTGCGGCAAATACCATTGTAGTTCTCAGCATGGCATTGCCCCAGAGTGATCATGGATGGTTGCCCAGTCCATTCTGTTCCCTAGGCATGCTGGGCGTACCCCGCAAGGACTGCCCACAGACTCCCATCTTCTCTCGAGCTTCTCTCTTGTCTCCCACGGTATCCCTACACCGAGCGAGCGGTGGGCGAGTAAGAAGGCCAGTACGAAGTACGGGGCGAATACTAACCAGTAAATTGGTTAGCGGCGGACCCCCAAACTCCGCATTCTGGCCACCCTCGGAAGTACTACTTAGTGGCTCGGTGGGTGCTTAGTATTTGGTGCTGGGCACCGTGTGGGCACCTCTGGGGCTAGCGAGGCTCGTCTTCAACCCACCATCAACATCTTGCCTCTTCTTATCTCTCCCTCCAACCCCACAGCACCCTCTCGCCGTCGCCGTCGCCGTCGCCGTCAGCATCGCCGGCCGCCATGGACGAGTTCCACGATCTCATCCGAACCCAACAGCTCCTTTCGGCGGCTTGTGTGAAGCAGTCGAACAGCCCTCCCGCAGCGTCAGCGGTGTCTTCCGAAAAGAAGCACCGTTGCACGATTTGCGGACAGGGGTTCCATCGCGCCGAACACCTGAAGCGCCATCAAACGCGACGTGAGCTGGCCCGTCTCTCCTGCTGTTTCTCGAGTGTTGTCTACGTAGTAGTATAGCTGACAAACGGTGCCGTCCGTCGCAGATACCGGGGCCAAACCGTTCTCATGCACGTTCTGTGGGCGGGATTTTTCGCGCAAGTACGAAATTTCTTATTCTTTTTTTTTTAAAAAAAAATCATCTCTACGGTCAAATTGCCCACGGGGATGCGAAAAGATGGTACAGCACTCGTGCTAAAACGGCAACCAGAGATCGTTTGCAGACCCATTACAACAGCTGTCAATGGCGGGGAGATCGCGAACCGCCCAGCTCGGTGCCCAAAGGTCGGCGACCGCATGCTTGTATGACAGTAAGTCACGATGCTCCTTGCATTTCCTCCCCAGGCGACACCATGCCCTCTCCAGAAAACGCCGAGGCAGGACTGACATGGTATTTTAACTAACGTTGACTTAGTGCGTCTCGTCCAAGATCCGGTGCGATGGAGGAAACCCTTGCGCGCAATGCAAGAAGAAACAAGTGGCTTGTCGCCAGAAGCCTTCGACCACCGACGATTCAGCAGGTTAGTAATTCCGACGCTGACCTGCCCGTATTCTCGGCGGCCACTCTCCTATGTAGGGGAAGTGTGCATGACTAATCTGAGTCTCTCGCTCCAAGCAGGCGAGAAATTAGACCCTTCAGACGATAGGGTGTCCATCAAAGCCTTGTTGAACGGTGGAGTTGATACATTCACCAAAACATACAATCTTCCACCGAGTGACGACAGAATCCAGAGCCTCCAATTCCACCACGAGCATGACGAATCAGGAGAAACAAGCGAGGCCAATGACCCCCGGTTGGGCGACCCCAGCCCGGACTCGATTGATTATTCCGGCATGTTTGGATCCTTTACCGACATGGACGAGCAGTATCTCAACTTCTGGAACGGCCCTTTTGGTCTGATGCCCTCGCCGAACTACGCCGACATGCAGCTCGATTTTTACGATCCCTCTATCGTGTCGGCAGAGGTCCGGTATGGCCCAACTCCATCGGATGCTGCGTCCAATCCTCCGGACCAAGCTCAGTATATCTCTTCTGTCAACATGGCCATCTACAACAAACTCTGGTGTCTGGCATTGGACGACAAAGCCCGTCAGGAACTCACGTCGTGTCTGAACTTCCTCCTGACTCCAGAGAAGATCCCGAAATTCATAACCATGTACTTCCGGAACTGGCACCTGAATTGTCCCATGCTTCACAAGCCGTCGTTTGACCCGTCCAAGGTACCAACCTCGTTGGTCATTGGCGTCGTCTTTGTAGGAGCAATGTATTCAAAGGACCAGTCGGAGAGACTTGCGGCCAAGAAGCTGGTCGACATAGCCGAACTGACGGTCTTTGACTCGGAAATATTCTCGTTCGAGTCTGAAATCATCAGATTCATTCAAGACTCATCTCCGGCACCGCCTGATCCGGGCGATGGTATTGCAGATCCCGAGTGGTATCGGTTTCAGGAGCTGCAGGCAGGATTCTTGATGGTCATCGCACAGTATTGGGCAGGGTCCCGAATCCCGAAGCGTCGTGCTTTGGAATCCAGGCTCGGCGAGGTGATAAAGGTGTTTAAATCCTGGCCTACATTCTCGCTCGCTTCGGTGTCTGACACAATATTATACAGGTTCTTCGGAAATACCAATACCATCATGCACGCCATCAACCTTCAGATCGAATATCGGAGACAGCATGGCTGCAGAAGGAGTCTCGAATCCGGTACGGCGAAACTTCAGAGAGTATAAGTACCGCTGACTGAATCATTTAGGACAATTGCCAGCATTGCGTTGCTCGACTGTGCGGGACGAATCTACTCCAACTTCCCATGCCGCATGGCCCCAGCCGAATTTGATACCGACCTACCTTGCAAAGAATCCATCTTCAGCTCCCGGCATCCTTTCATGCAGGATGAATTGATTTTTGCTCCCCGACTGACAATCTCTCAAGCCTTTGGTCAGCTCTTCGAGGGCAAGGCGAGGACGTCATCAGCTGGCTTGTCTTCGTCAATGGCTTTGGTGAATTCCAACTTTGCAGAAACCCCTCCGCAACTAGGAGACAAGGATAACAGCTGCGATCTCACCCCATTCGACCTGTTTATCCTGATCCATTGTACGTGTTGGCTGTTCTGGCGTATGTCTATTGGCCAAGCTGACGCCTGTGATAGTTCTTTACACGTATATCCATTCTTGCATCATGACAATATCACACGATCTACCTTCGACGGTTTCGAGTCGACCGGCCATGGCATCCAAATCCAGTCCGATATTCCAAGATCTGAAGACCGCGCTGGAACGATGGCGGCAGCTGTGGCAAGCCGTCCGCTCACAAGCCACACACGAGTCTTTGAAGTCTGCTGGCATGTACCGAAATTCGTTTCATTTCTGGATGATTTGCCAGTTGATTCTGAGCAAGGAGGAGGCTATTGATGTCATTACTGGCATGGAAGTCAATTGCGACGATGCCTTGACGAAACTCAAGGTCTTGTTTCAAAATGAGAACGAGTGAAGCAGCAAATGGGAACGGATGGATGGCGTGCCCTCTCTCAGGACTCCGATATCTCCAGATTGTGGGAGGCTCTCGCAAGACCCGCTCCTCGACCGCAACACCTCGGCACAGATTTGGGCTTCTTGAGATTTTCAGGCACCAGGAATTTCAGTGTCTTGTCAAAAACATGGTTGTGGCGATTGGATGACAGCGTCAGTCTCTCAGAGGCCCGTCATGACTTACATAATGATGTTATGCACCGCCACTCGGTGTGGAAAACTTCCTCCCACATCAACGATTTCACCTATCCCATGAAGTGAAGGTGTCACGGTATAGTAAGCGAGCCAAGAGTAAACATGATAAGAGTGTCGACGTTTCTACGTCCGTGATGCAGGATTCACAGTGAAATCCAAATGATCACGATGGAATGAAAGTAAGAGGACAGTGTCTTCGAATTGTGGCTGCACGTGGTTCATGGTCGGTTGATTGGTTGGTTGAATGACTCTTGGCAAAGGTGTGGCGAGTGATGTCAGGGTGACCTCATCGAAGAACCCCTCCACGCACGTGACCATCTAGGCACCATTCATTCTTCCCATGTACTTACCTTACCTACTCGTGTCTACTACAACTCCTCGTAGCCATCCTCGTCCTCATTCTCATCCTCATTCTCATCCTCCATCCGTCATCTCAACCTCCTCACCTCCCATACCCTTGACATCAACATGTCAACCAACAATCTCGGCTACGCCGACGAAAAGGCGCCTGAGGTCGAGGTGCTTGAAGTCCCGGCCACTCTCACCTACAAGAAGCAGCGTCCCAGCTTTGCCCACCGTCTTCTCAAAGTCATCATTGTTCTGTTCGGCGGACTGTTGGTCGTTGACCTACTCAGCCATGGACCAGCATTGGGCCAAATTTCTCGAGGATGTCATGGTCTCCGCCACCGGCACCGAATGAATGGATGGGATGATGGCCACCAACACCCATTCCCACCCATCGACAAATGGAAGCCTTTTGAGGGAACCACCCATTTCGAATTCGAGCCAAAGGTCGCCTCCGGTTTCACGGTTCGCGGAACCAAGGCATTCGGCAAAGTCGTATTTGAGACATCCAAGCTATCGGAGAAGGTGGTCATCGATCTAGACATCAAGACCAGCAAGAAGGACAAGAACAATGATGTCAGCGTCGAAGAAGACAATGGCTATCTCACCATCCACACTCCCGACACTGGCAAGCTCGAGACCTATGTATCGGCCAAGATTCAGCTCCCCTCCAATATCATTGGTACCTATGGCATTCCGAAATTCGAGGTTGATGTCCCACGTCACATGGTCGACTTCAGTGGTTTGCCGGAATCTCTCGAAATCGGTGAGTTCACGGTCAGAGTTGCAAAGGGCTTCGTCAAGTCTGGTCCTGTACATACCAACATGACCACCATCTCCGTTGCTGATGGAGCGCTCCGTGGCTCTTTGACTCATGCCCGCAAGCACACCGATGTCAACGTCGTCAAAGGCAATGCTACTATCGATATTCCTAGAATCAGCTCAGGCAACGAAGGCTCTACGACCATCCACCTTGGCAATGGCCACCTCAATGGTACTTTGTCCATCTACAACTCTACCTCCATCGACGTCGCCCGAGGCTCCATCTGGATCAACGTTGACTTCAAGGATGCCGAGCCTCGAGCTCAATTCACTACCAGAATCGCATCAGGCGACTCCCGCGTCTACGTCAACTCCATTGCTGAAGAGCGATTGTTCCACTCGAACCACAATACCGTCGCTGGTGACCAATTGATCACTTATCCTTCCAACTTCCAGGGCACAATCGACGCCCGTGGCATTGCCGGCAACATCAAACTTGCTGGAGAGGAACTCAACGTGGAGAAGGTCATTGGCGGCATGGTTGGCACGAAGGGCGATCCGAACAGGAACTACATGAGTGTCAAATCCGTCAAGGGAGCCTTGGATATCCTCGTTGGGGATGAGGATAAAGCTGAACGCCAGAATCATGTTTGATGTGAATAGTCATGACAGTCCCGGGGGACGACATTTGTACTAGTATTTTAAAAGCGAACTTGCATGGAGAGGAATGCGAGCTTATTTCTATGATTAATTAGCATTGGCAGCAGCCAAAATGGAAGCATTTTCCTCTGATTTATTTTTGTCACTGGGTCCGGTGCCCAAGCCTCGCTCAGCATGTCACATCATGATGGCACCCATTTAATCCCATTCGCACCCACTGTTGGCTAATTCCCACTCCGCTGTCATAGATTCATCCCGTCCTTGATAGTAAAGTCTGCAGCATCAGTATTCGTGTTCGTATTCGTCCGGCAAAAGCACGAAGACTTGATCGGGACATCCGCCATGGCCATCTGAAACGCCAACTGCGGCTTGAGAATCCGCGCCTCGGCGGTGCGACCGAGCCTCGTCAGGCATTCATAGTACCCGTGCAGCGACCAGACGTTATTCGGATGTCGCAACGCCCGGGGCAAAGTGTCGTCGAAGCCCAGGTCGGCACTGTACACGGCGGCGGCTTGCTCGACGTGGCCTTGCTCCAACAGCAGCGCGCCATACGCGTGGCGGGGCGGCTGCATCCAGCCCCAGGGTTCGTCGTAGGGCAGTGCATCGTCCAGCTCGATCGCGCGGCGGAGGTGTGCGAAGGCCTCCGCGAAATTCCCGCGACGGTACTCGAGTTCGCCGTCCAGCATGGCGGCGGCCACGCGCAGGATATCCGTGCACACGTTGTTGAACAGCGTCCTCGTGCGCTTGACGCGAGAGAGGCTCGTCCGAAAGACATCCCGCTGCGTCTCGGCCTCGCGGACCCGTCCTGTCGCCGCGAGCGCGACGCCCCGGGCGTACTGGATCAGCGCCGTCGTCACACAATAAAGGTCCTGGTCGGCGGGAAGCGGGAGGGGGAGGTCCTCGCCCTCTAGGATCTCGCGCCACAGCCCGAAGCGGATGTACACGTGCACGCGCATGCCGAGGAAGGCTTCCAGCCAGTCCGCCATGGGCGGGGAGTCGACGCGCAGTAACTCTTCGGGGATGGAAGCTTCGATCCACGCTGCCGTTTCGAGCGCGACGTGCTTTTGGCCCGCGAACATGGCCGCGTACAGGCGGAAATGGTAATCATGCGAGCGGTACAGAGTGTAAAATTTCAGGGCGCCCGCGCGCGATAGGAATTTTTCGTCCGCCACGATGGCGTCCATGTTCGACGCGATGGCCCGCCGGTAGTCGCCGCACAGGATGTCCAGGTGCGTGGGCATGTGGTGCAGGTGGCCCGCGTCCGGCACGAGGCCCCGAAGGTGGTCGGCTACGGGCATGGCGAGTTCGGGCGTCGGCGACATTTCCATCAGGTGGATGTACAGGTGCAGCACGCCGGGATGGGAGAGGCCGCCACCACGATCGCGACGGCTGTTGCTTGGGCCGGGGGGGGCGGCTCCGGTAGGACCCAGGGGTGCCAGGGATAACGCGCGCTCGAGGATGCGCTTGATTTCGAGCGTGCGTGCACCCGGTGAGGGTTGGCCCGTGGATAGGTCCCATAGTTTCCAGGGCGTGAGGTTCATCAGCGCGTCGGCGCAGAGGGTCGCGACGTCCAGATCGTCAGGGAAGCGGGCGTAGACGGAGGTCATGGCCGCGGCGTAGGGCGTGTTCCATATCGAGCAGTCGCTGGCCGGTTGGCCTTGCGGGTATCTGAATTCCAGGGCGTCGATGAGCGCCTGTTCGACGGCACTGGCAGAAGACGCGCCTTTGGCTTTCGCTTTGGATTTGGCTGACTCGACGGCCGAGTGAGTCCGAGAGACGGTGGACTCAAGTTCTTCGCCGTCAAAGAATTCCCAGGGTTTGTTGTAGTTCGGCCCCAGGGCGTAGGCCAGGCCCCAATATGCCATTGCGCAGTCCGGGTCGATGGAGATGGCCCTTTGGAAGCACGCTGCCGACTCTTCGTGGTTGAAGGCGTAGCTCCAGATCAGGCCCCGGTCGAACCATTTCTGGGCTTCTTTGCTGTTGGTGGTCACGGGCCGATGGTACGTGCCTAGGTCGTAGTACCCATCTGGATCAAGCGCGCTCATCGTTCAAGACTGTTCTGGTATCGGATCATGCAACTCCCTGACCCGGTGGACGACAAACGACAGCTATGATATAGGATTATAGTCGTATAGCTTCCTCGAGGCATGAAGATGCCGCGTCGAATGTGATGGGTCTACTATTTGAATGTGAGATTGGCGTGGAAGCTCAGGAGAGAAAGGGCGCTTTGTAGTGTATTGCTTCGCCATGGTTCCGTGAGACAACGTACGGTGAAGTATATACATCACTTAGCGCAGAAGTGTGAATGGTCACGATGGTGTTGATACGAGTGCAAGCACAAGTAAGTTGAGTAAGATTAACACTATCGAGAAGGTCTACATCTCATCAGACAAATCCTCCCCGGCTGCAATAAACATACGACAGTGAGACCGTTGTCAAGTACACGCCAATCAAGCAGCATTAGTTTAATGTGGACCCTCAGACCCCCTATGTCGAGGACCTGGACCTCGATCACCCCAGTATCCGCTCCTCCCTCTGAACTCACTAGCATTCCGACACTGAGGATGCTCGCGATCTTCCACCGAGCCAAATGGCCAGATCGGTATAAAACACACCTTGTCCAGAGGACATTCGCCGCATTTTTTCCAGATGGTCCAATCGAGATATCGAATCAATTCCTGCAAATTCCCCACGGATTCCGAAATAGGAACCTTGGTATCGAAGGCGGCGAAAAGACTGGAGCAGATTCTCTCAGTGACCGAGTGGATGGCACGTCCTGCAAGGGATTCTGCCAGCTTGACTCCGGCAGGAATGAACTGTCCGACACAGCGCCCCACCTCAGCAGTCGTGTTGCGCTGATCTGAGTCGATGAAAACTTGCAGCATGACCCCAAGCTCGCTGAGGAAAGCGTCGGATGTCTTCAGGCTGCCCGAGACCAGATACTGCAACTCCTTCGCGTACCTTTCGACAATCATGTCGGTGATGCTCTGCCAATTGATCAAGGTTGAATCTCGTTTGGAAGGATCCCATTTTCTCACCATGACGTCCACGTCGTTACGGACCTCGTCAAGCGATGTCACTGACAAATTCTCGAGCCTAGGGAGGTCACTGTCCTGGTCCTTGAACAGGTCGAGATCATAGGCATAGCTGGTCACAAAGCTGTCGTAATCATCCTTGACTCGGTCACCACCGATGCCATCGTACCGGGCGGTGATGGCCTTGATCCATTTCATGCCATCCCCGCGGCCTGGCTCGTCTGTTTTGGGGTCTTGGCCGTTCGGCGCAAAGGGCCCGGCCTTGACTGCTTGGACGAAATCAAGATGCTCTGCAAACGAGCACAGGATGATCTCGAAGCCTGCTTCCATGCGTATGAAGCCCTTGACTTTTCCATCCCAGGCATCTCTAGCCAATTTGCAAAGGCGGTTTGCCCTTTCGACCTCCCAGAACCCGTGGCGGTCCTCGTCCGTCACATTCAGCAACAAGGTGTCCTGCGAGTCGAGGGTGCCTTTGTCGCTTTTGCCAGCTGACATGCCGTCAATGTAGAGGAGAGGAAGGGTGTCTCTGGTCTTGTATGTATGCAGCCACCCGGGATCCATCTCAAATGGTGGTCGTCTCGGTTGTTTGTCCTTGTCGTCACCCGCCATCAAGGGGTTTTGGGTTTGGGTTTGGGCTGACTCGTGGAGCGCGGGCTTGTCTCCTGCATGTGGTCGTTGTCGGTCCAACCTCTCTTCCCGTCCTTCAGGTGATAGTATCCGGTCTGGGTTATGGCAGTCCTCCTTCGATGAGAGCAACGGGAGTGGCTTGCGACGTCCTTTCTCCGGCGGCGGAGATCTGTGCACGCCATCCTCGTGGTGTTTGCCTGGTCGAGATCGAGCAGCTCTGTCGTCGAAGACGGGTGGGGGAGGCGCATGTCGGTCATCCTGTCCTGGTCCGCCGTGAGGGCTGCCCTTAGGATGTTTCATCCTTCTGGCGAAGATGATAGCATGCTCCGGCTCAAAGGCCAGCCACTCCATGCCTTTTACTGGCTCTAGCTGACCCGTCCCATGATAGAGGTGTGTACCGGCGGGCACTTCAGCCAGGAAGAAGGACATGCCATTATGGTTCAGCGACGAACCCCACTGGCGCATGGACGAGTGGACGGCGTTGAAGATATGGTTCGCATTCCGCGTTCCATTGTCCCCCGGGTCGGTCTCTGGTTCTATTTGCGGCACAGCTGCTGCTCGTACATAGTGCGACAGGCCGCAAGCAGCCAGCAGCAGCACGCGCAAACACAACATCATGGCCGATGCGGCAGGTTGAGGAGAGGAGTCGGCGCAAACCCGTCCTTACCTGTCTGAGGCCTTACCTTTAATAAAGCATCGGGAGGAAGCACATCTTATCTGATGCCCCTCTGTTGCATCCCAAAGCGTGGGAAGATTGGCTGCTTACGTGGCCCGGCGACGCGGCTCGATAAGAAGCATCTTTGAGAACCCGCTCAACCAATACTATTCGGCGTCTGCTGGCGACCAGGGACGCCGTCTCGCCTAGTCTGGGGACCTTATGCCAGTGCGGTCGCGTCAAGCCATCCACGAGGATAAACAACAGCAGACAAGTATATGAGTACTCGTACGATGGAAGGAAGGGAGAGCGAGCCAAAAGCCATGATCAATGCCGCGCACGTACTGTGGTAGGTTTGCCGGTGTCATTCTCCGACCAACTGTCGAAGCACTACTCACTGTACTCAGCCTCGTCAGCCTCCATCTGGATACTTTAAATAGTTTGCATTAAAGGTACGTCAAGCGTGGTCAAGGTACTGCGTCGATCTACCGATCATTGTTGTCAAACATGCAAAGTGGCACTTGTTCATACTCCTCCCGCATCAACAGGTACACTGTGGTCGACGGCACGAGTAACTGGTCGCTTCTAACACTCAATTGCTGTCCAGATCTATTCGCATGCCACTTCAACCCATCCTTTGACGCCCGCGCCCTATGCAAAACCGTTATCGTAAGCTTCAATATTGAGGCATGCGAAGTCTATCATCTGCCGTTATGCCATCAAACCCGTCTATTGTATGTTCATGCTTCATTCCCAAGCCACCCGTCTAATTGCAACGCCAACGCTATGAATCAGCATGCTTTGGTTCCCCATCTATTCCGCCTCATCGTCCGTATCTGGTGGATGGGGAGTTCCCTTGGGACTGTTCAACCATTCAATACTAAGAAAACCACAAGTTAGCACATTACTCAAACCACAAAGCCAGAGACTGAACTTACTGTCGTAATCTTCGTCGCACCTCTCGATCCTTCATTTGCGCACGTGTCAACTTCTTCTTCTTCTTGGCCTTGAACTTCATCTCGCTATTGTCTTCGACGCCCG
Organism: Exophiala xenobiotica; assembly: GCF_000835505.1. NCBI lineage: Eukaryota > Fungi > Ascomycota > Eurotiomycetes > Chaetothyriales > Herpotrichiellaceae > Exophiala > Exophiala xenobiotica. The sequence continues at coordinate 1,494,946 of NW_013562489.1, forward strand.
AGTTGGTCGCCGAAACATTGGCGCTGGAGACCACGGAGCTCACGTTACTCGATCCAGGACGGGAATCCTCAAAGCGGTTGAGGTCAACCGCGAGATGGCCCTTGTGCATAACCTTTCCGTCAGCAACGTGCCATTGTTCGGGACACAAAGCCCCGACAAATTCTTCGTTGTGGCTGATCATGACAACACCGCCCTTGTACTCGCGGATAGCCACTGCCAGGCCACCCAGCGAGTCCCGATCCAAAAAGTTGGTCGGTTCGTCCAGGACCAGTAAGTGAGGGTTATTCCACATAGCACCTGCCAACACGACTTTGACCTTTTGCCCACCACTAAGACCCGAGATCTCGTTGTGGTTGGCAATTTCAGGGTCCAAGCCGACATCTTCGAAGTGCTTAGAGATCACCTTAGGTTCCAAAATGCGGTACCCAAGACCTTCTCGGGAAGCCTCATGGTCGTCAAACTCTTGAATCAATTTCTGGAATCCCCACTCGAGCAACGTCTCGCGAGACACCTGGCTGTTGAACTTGGGATTCATGTTTCGCCACTTGACCTCGTATTGGAAGGTCTTCTTGTACTTCTGCCGACCCATCAAATTCTCGAGCTGTCGTGGGCCTTTGCCGTCTCCAAGGTCGACCCACTTGTCCATTTGCGCCTTGTCCTCGTCCGTAAGCACACGAGTAGCTTTCATCAAGACTTCTCGATCGTCGCCGTTGGCGTATCTCCATTGCAGATACTGGTTGGGTGTCTTCTCAAGATGCATCTCCACGTGTTCGAGAGCGTGTTGTTTGATGTAGCCGATTCGTAGGTTGGGATGTTTTTCGACCTTGCCACTTTGAGGAATAGCCTCTCCAGTCAGCATCTTGATCAACGTCGATTTACCAGCACCATTGGCACCAATGATTGCCACTCGGGAGGACAAGGTCAACTGGCAGGAGACGTCCTGCAAACTGGGTTTAGAGGCCCCTGGATAGGTGTAGCTGACGTTCGTCATTCGGATGATAGATCTCGTGTTCGATTTGACGCCAGAAAGGATTCCGGGGGGAGGGAACTTGAACTGCACCTGCGTGGCAGAAAGAGTGTAATAGCTTGATGCTTCGGGCTTGACCTTGACGAACGCAGCCAAGTTGCCGGTATAATGGACGAGCTTCTTCTGTTCATAATGTAGGATATCAGTGCAGACGGCGTCCAAAAACCCAGAGTCGTGGGAGACGATCAAGGAAGTAATATCGGTATGGCCTCGGAGATACTCCTCGAGCCACTTGACGTTGGCGACGTCAAGATGATTGGTCGGTTCGTCGAGCAAGAGAACATCAGCTCTCATGAGCATCGCTCTGGCCAAGGCCAACTTCATCTTCCATCCACCGGACAACGACCCGACCTTGTGCGATTGCCTGCCTTCGGGACCAGCAGTGAATCCAACTTCACTGAGAACCTCCGAGATGCGCTCTCGGCCTTCTTTGGCGATTTCGGGGTCTTTGGAGACGTATTCAAGGATGCTAATGTCCGCATCTTCACCTTGGTTGTGCTCGACGAAACACGTCCTCAAGACATCTTGGGAAGGGAAGCCTTCAAGCTTGCCACTAGCAATGCTTCGCATCAAGGTGGATTTGCCGGCACCATTACGGCCACAGAGACCGTACCGGTGACCCTTGAGGAGTCGGAGATTGGTGTGCGATAGCAGCAACATGCCACCATAAGCAAGAGAGAAGTTGGCATTCACAATTTCAACCTCGTTGGGGTCTTCAACCACAGGCGCACCAAACTTCTTGTGGTCTTCGTCAATGAAGTATTTCTGGACACCCTCGGCAACTGCGGAGCAGCTCTCATCAGGAAGAATGTATTTGAGGTAAGGGCCAACTCGACCGGGAATTCGAGAGAAAACGCGGCTGTTCACATCCTCTCTCACCATTTCAGACACATAAACTTGGCCGTCTTTCCAGATAGCCGCATCTTCTTTTTGAAAACCACCCTGCGCTCGGATTTGGCGATCCAGGACTTTCAGTACGTCGTCGGTCGTTGTTCTTGCGATCTGATCATTGGTGATGCTGTCTTTGTCGTCGCCCATCGCCTTCTTCATGACATCGTTCGCCCTGGTAGCCAACTCCCGGACCTCGGGAAGCGAGGCACTGTCCTTGACTCTTTGAACTCCCGGCTGGAGCTTAGGGAGGAATGTCTTGGCTTCGACAGGATCATGGACTAGTTTAGTCAGGTTTTCCACCACAACCACAGTCTGTCTCAGCACTTCTTGTGATGTAGTTGGGGTATTTAAGGATCTCTCGAGTAGAGGAGTGAGAAGAGCAAGAACTGGAGAGGTGACGATCGCAACGAACGTCGTTTGCGAAAGAGCATGGATGGCCTTCTGGAGAGTCTGCGACGAAGGATTCTTCATGGTGTCGATCAATAGGGGCACTCGAGGTGCGACATCGTCGTTTTGCAACAAGGTGGTGAGAGAAGTCATTGTCTTGGTCGCGGCTTTGGCGACTTCGGACTTGAGGTCATGCATTCCACCCTCGACCACGGGAATCAGGTCCTTCAACGTTCTACCCATTGAGTCACGGAGGACATCTTTTGCTTCCTCCTCTTCTTTTGTGCCTGTCCCCATCTGTGCCTTATCTGCCATCTTCCCCAACAGAGTGAAGGCTGCCACAGTCCCTTGCCACTTGCCAGTTGGCTTGGACAAGTATCGTTGCAGAGCCGGAAGCAGGCCAACAGCCATGGCCTCTAGCTCGAGATTCTTGAATAACTCATCAACGGCATATTGAGCCGATTCTCGAATCGAAGAACCTTTGTCCGCTAACCCGTCCAGCACCAGGTGTAATAAGCCGCCGTCACGGACGAGGAAAACGACCTCACTGATGGGCTGTTCTCGAGGGAATCTTTCAAACATGGCACCAAGCATGAACATGGCGCTTTCTCTTTTGGAGGCATTTTTCTTGTCTGTCGCAGCTTTCTTGATTGCTGGAATCAGATCATAGCTTAACAGACCGCGAATGCCTATTGACTGAATAAGGAGGTTTGTGAGGGCGTAGGAGGCATCGAGTGAGGTTTGAGCGGAGTCCGAGTCGACGATGGTACGCAGAATGCTGCTGACCTCTTCGACAGTAGGAGGGATTCCGGAGAAGTTGGACTTGGTTGGCACCACTGATGAGGCCATAGCGGGAGCCGAAGGAGGGCTTTCAATGTGTGGCATAGTCTGGAAAGGTTGGGATGCGGAATGCGCGATGCCGGATGCCTGACGAGGCACAGAAACAGAACGAGAACGCTGGCTGCGGTCAAGACGCGGCGACAAAATCAACGCTCTCGTCTTCTATCAACCAGTCCGGAGTGGAGAGTCCCAAAAACAAAAAGAAAGAAAGTGCTAAAGAAGATGCTGTGAGAAAATCTGAATCAGCCTGCGACTTTTGAGGACCGAGCCCCCTTCAACGCTTGCCGGATCGCTGCCACTTTTTTTCAGCCTACGGAAATTTTCTGAAAAGCGGCGAATATCGTGCCTGATAAGCGATAAGCAATTGGTCAGTGACGCAAACTGACTAAGCATCGAATGGCGGGCTTTCATTGGTCAGTTGCGGGATATTTTTGATCTTTCCTTTCTACTGTGGTAAGTACATAGGTTTGTACAACCTGGTATATCAGGTACATATAGGACTTTTCGTTGAGCCGCAAGCATCAAGATCTTCTAAGAGCTGCTCAGCGAGATCCTTACCTTGAGCATATCGTGACTCGGAGTAATCTTTTCTCCGAGCATGGCTCGTCCGTGCTCGTTTTGGAAACGTTGTGTTGGCCCACCTGGCCATCTCTCACAATCTACGGGAAGCCGCAAGTCTTATCAGGTGGACAAGCATCGAGCAGCTGATCTGCCGGCATAGTGGCCTCGCCTTATGCTAGACATCGACTCTGTGCCAAGAATCATGACAGAGTACCATTAAAAACCAGTCTCTGTGTTGCCTTCACCCATGCTTTTGCTTCCGCTGCTGCCAGACTGAATGGCTCCAATAATACCATCAATGTAGGGAGCGCCACTCCATTTCTGGTGGGTCAAGACATCGACGCCTAGTTGCTTCTCTCGGCTCTGAACTAGATTGACGTAAGCGAGCATACCATCTTCTTTGAAACCCTTTGACAGTTCATTGGTAATGGTAGCTGTGGAGTGCAATCCGGCGAGGGAAATGAGCTGAAGCACAAATCCTTCTTTGGCAAGGTCCCAGACGAACGATTTCAAGGATGCATCGTCGAAGCCTTGTCCCATCCAATTGAATGAGGGGCTGAGGTTATAGACCAAATGCTTGCCGGGGAATTTCTCACGAATTTCCCTTGCAAAACCGGCCGCCTTAGACACAGTGGGAGTAGCTGTCTCCAACCACAAGAGATCGGCATAAGGAGCGAACTCGACGGCTCGCTTAGTTGCTGCAGGTAGTCCTGCACGGTAGTGATAGAATCCTTCTCTTGTGCGTGGGATGTCGCAGGACCAAACAACAGGAGACTTGGTGTACTGAGAAGACAGAGCTCGACGCTTGGAAAGCGACATGTTGCGGTTCTCCTCGGTTTTGGCGAGATACTCAGAGGGGTTGCCGCCCTCTGACTTGATGTGAGCCTCGACAGCCTCGTCAAACGTGACCAGCTTGTGCTCCCTGACCCAACCAGACTCGAATTTGTCGATTTCCGGTCCGCTGGCGCCATTCAACTCCATCTCCTGCAAGAGCTCGGAGAGTGGCTCTGTCTCTTCGGTGACACCTAGGATGAATTCATGATCCCGTATATCCACGGCGCTCGAGAGCAGTTTTCCACTTTCTGAATCTGTCCTTGCAATGACCAAGTTCTCGCAGCCCATCATATCCCATTGAAATCTGGCAGCCACCAGACGGTTGATGTGGTCTCCGACGGGGACCAACACTTTACCTGCCAAATGCCCGCATTTCTTCCCACCGTGAAGCTGGTCTTCGAAGTGAACTGCGGCGGCACCATTCTCAGCGAAGAGTTTGGCCAGCTTAATGACAGCCGACAGACCGCCGTGGCCAGTATCACCATCAGCCACAATGGGCCTCATATAATCAATGTATGGTGTGTTCTTGCGTTCCTCTGGGCTCATCTTTCGTCTGGCATCGTAATTCTTGCGGTCATGTAATTGTTGGGCCTTGAACAATCTTTGCACCTGGTTGGGTACTGTGTTATATGGATAGTCACCAAAATCTGCGGAGACCTCGTTCGTGGTCGTAAGGACAGATGAGCAAGCCCAGCCAGATACGTAGAGGATTTCTTGGTTTGGAGCTTGTTGGGTCATTTGCACGGGGTCAATGGCGCCCATTGTGTGTACTGGTTTGCCCTCGGCTGCCCTCTCAGCAAGAAGATTGAAGAGCTTCCGTGCCATGATAGAGCTAGGATATGTCTGCTGCAGTGTGCCTCTCTTGCTCACCACATCCTCTGGCGTGTAGGGTCGCTTGATCCCTTTGTACCGGGGTGATGCCCACCATTTCTTAACGTCCTCCACCTGCTGCTTGAAGAGTAGATCTTCTGCATCGCCCGCCTTCGTTTCGGTCGAGAGTAACTGGAATGAATCGGAGGGGAGGGATGCGGAGACTGGAGGTTCGACGGGAGGCAATGATGACAAGTGACGGGACATGATGGTGAGGAAGGGTTTCGCGGCGCCTCTGTTGGCAAATGGTCGGCTTGAGAGCCTCGGTAGGCTTCTTGGAACTCGTCGTAGCATAGTAGTTGGTATGTTCCTTCTTTCCGTTATCTAATGAGGAGGTACTCCAACACGATGGCCGGAGATCATTAGAGGTCTGCCTCCTCTTTGTACGGCTGTCTAGATGGGCTTAGCGGACAGCAGCCCGAAGACGCTTTGTAATGAGGCTCAATGACAGTAGTTGTATGAGATTTGGACAGGCTGACCAGATCATTACCAAAGTGAAGCATCGAGCATGCGCGACTTTTTCGCTCAAGCCTCCATCCGATCGCGCAAGTTCAGTCTTTGTAGAAACCCGAGTTCGGAAGGAAATCCACTGGAAATCCAGTGAACTCCCACTTTCAACCTCGGCCATCATGGCACGGTTATTATCGGAGTCCCCTCGACTCGAAAAGTTCAAAGTCTTGTCTGACAGAAACATACAGTCTCCGTCAATGCTCCTCCCACGTCCTCCACACTTTGGAAGAGGAATATGGATTGTCAGACACCGCCCCCGATATCTGACACCTGGAGGACAGCCGGAGACAACCATCATGCAGCCTCCACGATTCCACTTGTGCCGAGGAATGTCCCTTCGTGCAGCGTCGGTGCGAAGGAAGGACGATCAACAATTTTGGGATTGGAAGTGGAAGCTTCAGAGCTCAAACATTTTATCTTCTTCTTCTCTTGCGAGGTTCTGCCCTACTCAGCGTCCAAGGTTCTTGCTCACATTACTCTCAGTCTGCAGCTACCTTGCAGTTTACCACATCTTCGATACCCCGCAATATTGACCCTGTAGGACCCCAGACACGTTGTTGCGCGAGAGCTTGTCAACCACAATGGCTGCCAGCACGAGAAGCGCTCAACACGCTTTGAGAGCTCTGAGAGCTTCCTCAACCCGATCCTATTCCTCCTTCGTCTGCCGGGCTTACTCCTCCGCCGCTGAGCCCGAGCTAAAGACCACACTAGAGTCGGTCATTCCTGAGAAGCGAGAACTGCTGAAGCAGGTCAAGAGCCATGCAGACAAGAAGATCGGAGACATCAATGTGGGCATGGTTATTGGTGGTATGAGGACCATGAAATCTATGGTCTGGGAAGGCAGTGTCTTGGACGCCAATGAAGGAATTCGTTTCCACGGCAAGACGATCGCAGACTGCCAAAAAGAACTCCCAAAGGGCACATCCGGCACTGAGATGTTGCCTGAAGCCATGTTCTGGCTGCTTCTGACAGGACAAGTCCCGTCAGTTTCTCAAGTCCGCGCCCTTTCGCGTGAACTTGCCGAGAAGTCGGAGCTGCCTACTCATGTCACAAACATGCTCAGAGCCTTCGACAAGAACGTTCACCCTATGACACAGCTGTCATGCGCTGTTGCTGCTCTCAACTCCGAGTCGCTCTTTGCGAAGAAGTATGCTGAAGGTCTGAACAAGGCTGCATACTGGGAACCCACCTTTGAAGACAGCATCAACCTTCTGGCCAAACTGCCTCGTGTGGCCGCCGCCATTTTTGACAAGGCTGCTCTCGACATGCCCATCGACAAGGACCAAGATTGGGCATACAACTTCGCTAAGCTCCTAGGCAAGCCCGGAAAGGACAATGAAGGATTCCAAGACCTGCTACGTCTGTATCTTGCCCTTCACGGTGATCATGAGGGTGGCAACGTCTCTGCACATGCCACTCATCTGGTCGGATCTGCTCTTTCTGATCCATATCTATCCTATGCTGCTGGTCTGCTGGGTCTGGCCGGTCCTCTACACGGTCTCGCTGCACAGGAAGTCCTCCGATGGATCTTGAAAATGAAGGACACAATCGGCGAAAACTTTTCAGACAAGGACGTCAGTGAATATCTGTGGGCCACCCTCAAGTCTGGTCAGGTCGTTCCTGGTTACGGACATGGGGTGCTCCGCAAGCCTGATCCTCGCTTCAAAGCTCTCATCGATTTCGGCGATGCTCGCCCAGACATTGCCAACAACCCTGTCTACCGCCTGGTCAAGAAGAACAGTGAGATTGCACCAGGAGTCTTGACCGAACACGGAAAGACCAAGAACCCCCATCCCAACGTCGACAGTGCTTCTGGTGTCCTCTTCCACCACTACGGATTCCAAGATCCTCTATACTATACAGTGACCTTCGGTGTCAGCAGAGGTCTAGGTCCTTTGGCTCAATTGATTTGGGATCGTGCCTTGGGTATGCCAATTGAGCGACCGAAGAGCATTGATCTTCAAGGGCTGCTCAAATTGGTCTAGACCTTGAAATTTGTATGGCTTTTGTACATATTTGGTGGGAGTTGTCACTGGGCTGAAAAGCAATAGATCTCCAATTGATGTTCCACAATATCATTGACTCGTGATTGTTGCCTCTACTAAGCCCTAGTATCGCCATGCACGGTAGATTGCTCCGTCTTGGGCTTTTTTCTTCCTATGAGACCCCACAAATTCCAAAATCCTCGATAGGGATACCCTCGGTAGGGTTTGTCGCCGAAGAATGGTCTTTCGTGCTCTGACAGAACACCAGCATGCACCAATCGGTCGATGGACGGGTCGATTGTGACACCGTGAAGGATGTCACGAAGACCACCTAGGTTGGGTGACCAAGGCTGCACCCAGTTTCCTCCATCCAGCTCGAAGTGCGACAGTGGAAGGAGTTCTGCGCAGGGTTAGCTATTTCCTACTGGTTTGGTGAGGAACCGTCCCTACCTAGGAGCCACCAGAAGCGACGACCAAGCCAAGTCGACCCACCGCCTCGGACAAGGAGGTCATGCTTGATCAAGCCGAGATGCTTCGCTTTCGCTTTGCCCGATTCGAGACCATCGTTGATTTGACGTACTCGTCTCTCGAGCCCATCGAGCCCCTTGTCAGAGTCCTCAGGGTCTTCCTGGTGCCAGGCTAGAGGGTTTTTCTGAAAAGGCAAAGTATCATCAGCTCACGAAAAAAGAAAACATAAAGTAACAGGAAAAGGTTTGGGAAGTAGTTCACACACCTGCGGCGAATGCTCGACCTTTCGCTTGTCGACCTCTCGCACCTCGTCGACCATCCACTTCAACGCGATTTCCGACAATGCGTAGGCATCTGGCGCGTTTGGCCATCCTCCGCCAACATCGCCGTGATTGCCTGCGAACCAGCGTTCTTGAAGGTCGACTGGCTCCTCTTTCTCTTCGTGGGATTGTTTGGCCAACAAGAACAATGTCGGCTTGAATTTTGCCCGACGTTCGTGGATCGACACGGCATGTCGGATATGTGAGGCCGGCGGACACCGTATGTATGGAGAGATACGGCGGAACAGGGGGACCTCGAGATTGGCGACGCTGTTGACACAGTCGAAGAGGCCAAGGAAATGGACTTTGACATCCTTCCGGCAGAAGGTCTTCTTGTAGTCTTGGATATACTGCCAGTCTTTGTCGAGGTAACCCGCACGACAATAATCGCTCCATTTGTACCACGCGAAAGACACATGCTCTTCGTTGCCCCGGGACAAGAGTCCGATGTCGTGGATCATCTCCGCTAATACGCGTGCGGTATATGCACCTCGACTGAAGCCGAAGATGTATATGTCGTCGCCGTTGGCGTAATATCTCATGAGGAATTTGTAGCCAGCCATGACATGCTCGGCGAAGGAGAACGCGAAACCTTCGTCCAATTTCGCTTTGAGCCCCGACCAGGCCTTGGAGAATGCACTCCAGTACCTCGTGTTGGTGATGGGCCCGCCGGCATCGTATGTGCCGATTCCAGCTGGACGACAAATGTTAACGTGCCTGATCCGACTTGAAACATCTTCTTTTGCTGGCCAAAGCTGGAGAACTTACGCTGGTAGTAGTGATACTGATCATCAGTTTCGCGGTCTAGCATTTCGTAGATTTTGACGATATTCGTGTCGGCACTGTTGGCCTGGAATCTGTTGCTTGTGCCATCGAAACAGAGCACAAGGCGATTTCTCTTGGGGGCTTCTCCCATATTGCACAAGTATACCCAGATTGCAGGTAAAGCCAATGAAGGTAGAATGATTAGTTTGTTAGCAGTCCAGAGAAGTACGCGAGGTTAGGAGAGAACAAGTTGATGTCTTTACAGATGTCGAGCGCATGGTGGTCGACGTCGACCTTCATGACCCAATTCGACTGGGACACCCTTTGAGCATGAGAAGCCAGCCACATTGACCATTTAGGGCAATTGTAGAGGCCGTGTCATTGAATTGACGGGCAACCAAGTCGTTCAGCTACGCCACGAGGCAACAGGCAAGGCTAGGAGCTGACTTATTGGTTGACATTTTCGGCTGCGCTTCAGCCGCACCTTCAGCTGCACAGTTGGCCGCATGAAGAACTTCGGCAACTGCCGGCAGTGAAGAGTACGTAACGATAAAGTTGAGAGATGGATGTTTGTACAAAGCATTTCATGCAGATGCAAATTGTCGATGTTGGTGGAAGTTGTCCAGCCTCCAGAAATCGAGCTTCGTATTGTTCTGCTTCGGCCCGGACCTGACAAGGCTGGTCACGTGGTGCTGGACAATCACGGGACTTGTGGTTTCTGATTGGCCGATCAGAGCGCGTCTCATCTTGACATCCACACATCCCTGTGAACCCACTACCGTAGGCCCATGTGTGCGATTCTTCGTGCATAGGGACATCCCTATCTATATCTCTTTCCTGCAACAACATTACCCTCATTTCTACCTACCTAACCTAGGTATGCGTGATTTACTGTCTACACTCTCGAAACCCATCACACTTCACATTACCATGACCTCTACGGAATCATCTCCACGGTTACAACCAGAAATCCCCAATTCATCACCATCAACTCCCTTCCCTCACCCGTCAATTGCACTCATTGTAGCCCTGTTGCTGCCACATCTTCACGCTCTTAACAATCATCTCGCCGCCTTCTTTCCATGTCGGATACCACATGTCCTTGGCTTTCCAGAAGTCTCCTCGTGGGTCTCGACTGCCATCAACCCACGGCTTCCCGTTCTTGCCATCTTCAAACCAGCCATTTGTCCCACCAACTGCAACATTCAAGATGAGATAGAAGCCTTGATCGAATGGCGTTGACTTTATACCGGTCTGGCCCCAAGGATTCACGATCTTGGTGCCATTGCTGTCGGCGTCAGGGAAGTGGCCGCGGGTCCAAAGGTCCTGATCGAAATTGGTGTACAACACTTGCAGCAGTCGAGTATCAATGTAAGTGAAGATATATTTCTCCGACCACTCGAGCCCAAAAGTATGGAACGTCTTCGCATACGTGGTGTGCAGAGCCTTCCTCTTCACGTTAGTCTTCCACCACGCGTCGTTAGCTGCATTTGGACCCCAGTGCAAAGAACTCGACACGATGTTGTTGCCACCTTGTGGATAGGTCCAATTGTTGCCCCGAGATTCGACAATGTCGATCTCACCGGAGCGAGGCCATTCGCCGTATTTGCTTTCGGCAGGCAGAAGCCAGATTGCTGGCCAGAGCCAGTCGCCCGCAGGCAGCTTGGCTTCGACTTCGATGCGGCCATACTTGATTGATTTGCCCTTCTTGGTATTGATTCTGCCAGACTTGACGGGATTTGCGGTTGTTTGATTTGCGGCACTGGTGTTGGTACCGGTAATACAATTGGTCCAGACTGATGACGTGCAGATACCCTGGGACAAGAGGTCGATTCTGCTGTTCTTCTCGACTATCGAAGCGTCTTGGAGAGTTGGTTTGATGTGGAGCATGCCGTCCTGGATGAAGACATTCTCATTCGTGACAGTGGTCTCTTCGAATTGGCCATTACCAAAGCCGCCAACTTCAGCTTCCTTTGTCCAGATATCGGCCTCAAGACCTTTGCCCGGGAAGTCGCTCATGTAGACGGGACAATAAGTGTGATTGATAACAGTTCGCAGGCCATCCCAGACCAAGAAACCAGCGATTCCTAGCCCAACGAAAAGGCCAATCATTGGAATAATCGTCACCCACTTCTCCTTCGGATCTTTCACTTTGGTCCATGGTCGCTCAACTTCGCCTTTCTTCACCCTTCGAGAATGGAAATACCTCTGTGTGGCTACGCTTTGATGCAAGCCCGCAGAAGAGGTAGTTCGAGATGGATCTTGCGAGGTGTACGGGGTCAAGAACGGATTTGCTGGTTTCTCCTGGCCAAAACCATGTGTACCCGTCAAAGATTCAGGTGACCCGACCCGAGGTGTCGCTTCGATGCTTGTGGGAGCCTCTGGCTGGGCAGCGTAGCTTGGTCGAGAGAAATGCGTCATTGTGAAGGCTCGCCAAACGTATACCAGAACCGAGATTGAGCGAGGACGAAGGGCTCAATATACAAAGGTAAATCAGTGAAGCTCAATTTGCTTGACAGGAGAGTCAAGATGCGACAGGCCCCCAGATGCTACTGCCCTGGTCGAGAAGGAAGCAAAGACGGCGAACTTAGAGCAATCTCGGTGAACTTGGTGACCGAACCCGCGCCAACTATTAACAGCTGAGGGAAAGGAAGCAGTCTCCTACTGAATGGCCACATGTCTCAGCCAACTCTGCAAATTGGATCGGGTCGACCAGATCTTCGACAACAAGGCTTAGCTGCACCTGCTTGACTACAGCCAGGTAGTACGGACCGCTCTCCCGGAAATAACAACCTGTGCAAACATCACCACCCTGCACATCCCCCATGGTTGAGGCAATGTCTCAATCTAGCCCAGACTGGGTGGGAATGTCCCTAAAATCGGTCCAAATTCAGATTCTTGAGCCTACATCACACTGGAATGATCTTGGAGTTGGCGCGCCGATTCATGGTCTGGTTTCAGGGAAGAGGTTCGTACTGGCTCAATTTATTCCTGGGTGGACCTCTGTATCAATATGCGCTGCACGCGGGCTCCATGCATATGCCAAACAAGCTGGTTGGTGCCTGGTTCGAATGGAAATCACAAAATGTCGTGTTACCTTTCAGAGAGCACCGCAGCCGTAGGTACAGTTTTGAAAGCGACCAGACTAACTGCAACAAGACGGATTCTTTCTGAGTCTTTTGCGATCCATCATTTCATTGGAGAATGCCAGATTTTTCTCGGTTTGTTCTCGCCTTTTCGACCGTTGGTCTCTGGTCATCCCTGGCAGGAACCCGCTTTTCAGTTGTGCATACTCTTTTCGGGCGTGGGCGAGGCGGCGCTCGCTTGTCTTTAATGCATGTCTACAGCTTGCGACAACTCCACTCGTCGTCACTATTTTGTCGACACCTTCCTAGCATTCCCCATCAGGATGGAGGAGCCTTGAAGGCTCTGTCTATGATATCCTGGCGTGACCCTAGTCCGGCAGGAGAGCACTGTATCGCCGCCAGAATAAACGAAGCAGCAGCCACCACTTTCGGCTTTCGGTCATCTGGTTCAGCTTATTTTAGCTTGCCATTGAAAGGCCTCGAATTGTATATGAGCTATCAAATGTCTCAAAGCAGGGCCTTCGTCGAGCATCTGGACGTGTCCAGCCGCCGAGCGCCCTCTGCCTCCCGAAAGGCCTACCCTCTTCCTCCTCAACGATAGCCTCGTTATCGTAAAAGAAGTGTCACATTGCAAGCCTCACGACACACGTCTACTTTATTCTTTCCAAAACCAAAGAGTTGGCTCATCAGTAGCCACTGACAACGACGCCGAATATGCCTAAGCTGCCGTTCGCCCCGGCTGCGGGCTCCCCCAACCCTGATGGCTTCTTTTTTGAAGACTCTCCTGTCCAGAGTAGCGCCGCTTCCATAAGTGGAAAATCGGCGCACAGCTCGAAAAGTGCGTTTCTCGAAGATATCAAGCACGAGATCATGGTCAGCCACCTGTACCAGCAACAATGCTCGCACCTGTGGGTCAGTGATGGCAGCGGAGAACGAGAGGGGGTGTTGCTCCGGAAATCCAGAGGGCATTATCTGGCGTGCCCACAACCACTCCTCGATTCATACTTTGCTGAAGCTTGCAGGCTATTGAATGTTCAGGTGAGTGTCCGTCCCTTCTTGATCGTTCTGTGCTGAGCTGTGACCTAGGTCGCCATGACTGTCAATTCAAGGGTCATCAAAACATTCCTTGCTTGGGCACCTGATGCCACCGATGTTCCGTTGATGAATGGTCTGCGAGTGCAGATCTTGCCGACCATTCACGATCTGCCGCGGGCTCGAAAATATCAATTTGCCGCGTTCATTGCGTCGGAGTCACTATTGGTGGTATGGGACGACGACGCGTCCAACGTGGTGAAGCGAGCAACCACGATCGAAGCACAGCTGATGGAGCTCGTGTGGCACACGGGCGAGGCTGGCGACGAAGACGATGTCACGAACGAGAAAGCTGGTGGCGTACAAGTCACCATCGACGCCGAGTCGGGAGAAGTTGTGCCTGAATACCGATCAACTAACCTTATGAACACCATTCTTGTCGCCTTCACACTGATCATTGTCGTTGTCCTGCTTGGCCTCGGATGCCGGTCTCTGGCCATTGAGATCACCGTCGACCGCTCGTATCTTCGTCTCGCTTTCCTTGCTTTGGTGCCTGTACAGGTATTCTTTACCCTGGTAAGCACGCCCCTTCATCATGCCTGTTCAATTCCTTCTACTGACCGTACCCAGTTCTTCGCCCAAGTCATTGTCGGCTGCATCGCCCAGTGCATCGGCCCCGTGCGTCAAATGCAACTAAACTCGAAGTACTACTCTGCGAAATGCTCACCTCGCCTACGCACCCAGACACTGCCACACGTCACGATCCAATGCCCGGTGTACAAAGAAGGCTTGGGGTCTGTCATAGCGCCCACAGTCAAATCCATCAAGCAAGCCATATCCACCTACGAGCTCCAAGGCGGCACGGCAAACATGCTGATCAACGACGACGGCCTGCAGATCATCTCGGAAGAAGAACGAAAAGCCCGCATCGACTTCTATCAAGACCACAACATCGGGTGGACAGCGCGGCCCAAACACAACAGCGAGGGGTTCGTGCGCAAGGGCAAATTCAAAAAGGCGTCCAACATGAACTACGGCCTCATGCTGTCTTGCAAGGTCGAGGACAAATTGTCGCGGTACCACCGGCCCTCGACGTGGACCCAGAACGACGAGACGCGCGCGTATGAGGAGAGCCTGCTCCAAGTCTTGCGCGAGACGCCTCGCGCCTGGGCCGACGGCAACATTCGCGTGGGCGACTACATCCTGCTGATCGACAGCGACACGCGCGTGCCGGTGGACTGTCTTCTCGACGCGGTGAGCGAGATGGAGCAGAGCCCCAACGTCGGCATCATGCAGTTCGCCAGCGGCGTTATGCAGGTCGTGCACACGTTCTTCGAGAACGGCATCACGTTCTTCACGAATCTGATCTACACGGCCATCGAGTATACGGTGGCCAATGGCGACGTCGCCCCATTCGTCGGGCACAATGCCATCCTGCGATGGAGCGCGATTCAACAGGTCAGTTACACCGACGAGGACGGGTACGAGAAGTTCTGGTCCGAGTCCCACGTGTCCGAGGACTTCGACATGAGTCTGCGCCTGCAGTGCGACGGGTACATTATCCGCCTGGCGAGCTGGGCGCACGGCGGGTTCAAAGAGGGCGTCAGCCTGACCGTGTACGACGAACTGGCCCGCTGGGAGAAGTACGCGTACGGGTGCAATGAGCTTCTGTTCCATCCGATTCGGCAGTGGGTGTATCGCGGTCCGTTCACGGAATTGTTTCGACGGTTCCTGTTCAGCAATATCCGCTTCACCAGCAAGATCACCATTGTCAGTTATATCGGGACGTACTATGCCATCGGGGCCGCCTGGATCATGACGCTGGCGAATTACTTCGCTATCGGCTGGTTCAATGGGTACTTGGACAAGTACTATATCGATAGCTGGAAAGTGTGGTTTAGTATCGTGATTGTGTTCAACGGTCTAGGCAATGTCGCCTTGGCCGTGATGAGGTACAGAATCGGGCAGGCGAGCTTTCTCGGTGCGCTGGTCGAGAACTTCAAGTGGATCGTCATGTTGAGTATCTTTCTGGGCGGCCTGAGTCTGCACGTCAGCCAGGCGCTGCTGGCGCATATGTTTGAGGTGGATATGACGTGGGGCGCGACGAGCAAAGAGGCGGAGTTCAGCAACTTCTTCATCGAGGTGCCCAAGGTGATCAGGAAGTTCAAGTTCAGCATTTGTTTTGCGCTGGTTGCCATCGCCGGCATGATTTGGCTTGCGTGTAACCCTGGAGGATGGTTGCCGTATGATTGGGTGATTGGAGATTTCATCGCCATTTTGCCCATGAGTACGGTCGCGGCGAGTCATTTGCTCTTGCCGATTGTGTTGAACCCGGCGTTGATGACGTTCAGTTGGTGAGCCACGAGGGAGGGATACCAGTATTGCGGTAGGAAGGGTGGTGCTTTGATGGTTGATGTGTGCTGTTTTGTGGAGTCGAGTCCAGTGCCTTCGTCGCAGGGACCTTGGTCGGGGAGGAATACTGGTGTACGTGGATCCCGGAAGCCCCTCGCAGATGGCTTCCCAACAAGCAATGAGTGTTTGGCTGATGGTATACGTGGAACTGGTGAGCATAGTGGTCGTTTGTTTCTAGCTGGATCGGTTAATGTAATATGCTGAAACATGAAGGGATCTTGTCCATGAGCGCAAGAGGAGCCATCAACAGTGCGGAATGGCCGTTTTGAGACGCATGCGAATTGCTTGAGGGTATACTATGCACTTGGCAATAGTAGGCCCGAAGTGCGTGCCTTGGACGTAGATCGATATATTGGTACGTGGGCTATTATGATACCTTCAACACAGCTCTGCCAGCGAGCTTACCAGCGATCATCAAGTCCATATACTTGTCCAGATCCTCCAGAGTACCCTTTGTCAGGATGGGCTAGCACATTGCCTCGTTAGCCGAGCCCCAGACGACAAGTATGGAGGGAGTTTGAAGCACTTACATGTACAAGCCCTCGTGCAGTAAAGTCGAGAGCCTCCTCGACGTCCTTCAACGTCCCAACGACACTGCCCACAATGTTCAACTTCCTCAGGCACAACATGAGAGGAGGTGCGCCGGCAAGCACAGTCGGGTCTTTCGGCAGACCAACGGCCACAACGGTGCCGCCGGGTCGGAGAAAGCCTGGTGCAGAGGCGTAGGCCTCTTTCGTAGCTGCAGTGACAATGACGCCGTGAGCGCCGTATTTTGTGATTTTCAGAACCTCTGCGGCTGGATCCTGGACTTGAGTGAAGTCGATGAATTCTTCGGCCCCGAGTTTCTTGCACAGATCCCGTTTCGCGTCGCCGCCATCGATGGCGATGATGCGCATGCCCTTTTTGTGTTGGATTATCAGTTCCATTTTCTTTCCATGGCTTCCACGAAATCGAAACGCAGCCAAAAAAAAGGGAAGTCATACCATGGCTTTTGCATATTGCACTGCAAAGTGCCCGAGACCACCACCGGCGCCAGGCAGGACCTAGAAACGCAACGCACAATCAGCATTCCGCAAACGCAAACAGAAGTCGAGGATCGGGGCAGGGACAGTTACTGACAATCCACTGTCCAGGCTTGACGCCGCTCCTCTTACAGGCAGTGTAAGCAGTCACGCCGCCACACATGATCGGGCCGGCTTCCTCGTCGGCAACGCCGTCCGGAATGCGAGTCGTGTATTTCCCATCGCTGAGTGCGTATTGCTGGAAAGTGCCGGCCGCGGTAAATCCGGCGTTCTTCTGGTTTGGACAATGAAGTTCGTCGCTGCCGTTGGTGCAGAATTCGCATTCGCCGCAGACGCTCCAGACCCATTTGATGCCGGCTCGGTCGCCGACTTTCCATTTGTGATGCATGTCATCGCCGACAGCTACCACGACACCGGCACCTTCATGGCCCGCGATGCCGTTGGTGGCCGGCTGCATAGCGACGCCGAATGGGGCCCATTCATCATGGATGAGGGATTTGTCGGAGGCACAGAGGCCGGTCCTGGAATAAGATGTAAGTGGATGAGGGAAAGAAAGGGTAAGTACGTCGGTGGAGTTACCAGTTGATCTTGACGAGGATCTCTCCAGGTCCGGGTGTGGGCACATCGACTTGTTGAACCGGAGCTTTGGCGGACTCGCCGTTGCCGATTTTCACGGCGGCCTTTTGTTGCTTGGGAATGTCCACTGTGGCCATTGTTGTCTCTCAGGTAGGTGTCTGTGGGCGGATAGTCGATGGGAAGTACTGGAAGTGCTGAAAGTGCTTTGATGAAGAACCCACCAAGACAAGAACCTGCGGGAGCAGCGACAGGGGTCCAAGTATCTATAGTTTTTGTCCCTGTACGGGCGATAGGAAGCGGCGGCATGCTTATGACATACCACTAGCCAGGTCGAGTCGATGCTATCAAGTCATGTCTTCCCCGCAGTCTAGTCTGGATATCAGGCCATGTGGGCACCGCACTGCACCAGTAGGATTGACTCTGCCATTGGGAGGAAGAAAAGGTGGGGTATATGGAGCGGAAGCGGTTCAGAAGTACTTACTGTGGTGCGATTCCTCCGTTCGCTCTGGGCTAGGTGATGTCTGATCTTCGTCGGCAATCGATGGATAAAGTGACACCCACAGCCGGCGGCTCAGAACCTTGAACATGGCGTTTCGCATTCCGTATGGGGATCTACCATCGATCCCTTCTTGAATGGAGGTCGAGTCTTTTTGGGGCCGACTTCGCCATGGTGCAGGCACAAGAGATCCGATGGAAGCAGTCACTGAGGAAACAAGCCGAGTCCAGGCAGACGACATATCTTCATTGAGAGTTATGCACAGAGGATCCCTTCGCTGACGTTGACTTGCATAAACGAAGATGAACACGAAGCGCCCGGTCGGATCGTACCGAGGTCCAGTATTGATTGAAAAATGAGGAAGGTATACCGAGAGCTAACATGGATGTGTGGATGGTAAAGGGAAAGTGCGCCGAGGGCCTCATCTGTGATCAAACCAATATCTCTCAAATCATCACTCTCTGTGGCCTCCCAGGGCAAGTCAGATGAACGGAGCATAACCATAGCAGGTAGTTCCGCGTCTTCACAGTTGGTCCTTGACCTCAGATCACAAGCACATCAGCAAAACATGGTGCTCGCAGTATGCTTCCTTATCCGACCCTGTGCCGCCTGGGTCTTTGGCTGATGATACCTCTCCCAGGCCGTTGGGCAAATATGCTCGACCGCATCCATGACTCATAACCTTGCTCAATGTCAAAAGCTGGTTCATAAGGCTGTACAGGCTGGTGCAAAGGTAAGTCTTCGCTATTCTTCTCGCAGGTGCTGTTCGATGTCGACTGCGCAGTTGGGCATTGACCAGAGCCTTAACCAGCATTGGCCCTTCCTAGGCTCTGTTCCTTCCTGAGGCTTCGGACTACATAGCGTCATCACCAACCGAATCAGTGTCCCTATGTCAAGATGTTACCAAGAGCCTTTTCGTGCGTGGCCTGCAACAAGCTGCTCGTGAGAACAGATTGTCTATCAACGTGGGCATCCATGAGCCCACAGATCCACCTTCCAAAAGAATCAAAAACACGTTGATCTGGATTGACAAAGAGGGGGACATTGTACACAGATACCAGAAACTGCACTTGTTTGACATCGACCTGCGTCCGGATGGTCCCAGAATGAAAGAAAGTGACTCTGTAGAACCAGGGTCAGAGGTCGTGCCGCCATACGCCTCGATACTGGGGAAAATTGGCAGTCTGATTTGCTTCGACCTACGATTTCCTGAACCTGCAGTTCGACTACGCCGATTGGGTGCCGAGGTCTTGCTTTACCCTTCTGCCTTCACCGTCCCGACGGGAAAACTCCACTGGGAGATTCTACTGCGAGCAAGAGCTATCGAGACTCAGAGCTGGGTGATAGCAGCGGCACAATGCGGGAGACACAATGAAAAACGCGTCAGTTTTGGTGATAGCATCGTCATCAAGCCCACTGGCGAGGTTGTCGGACGATTAGACCGCGTCGACGATGCCAAAATCGAGAAAGAACATGCTCGCGAGCCTGATTTGCTCACGGTCGACATTGACCTGGACTCTGTCAAAGATGTAAGGAGAGGCATACCTCTGTTAAGAAGGACCGACGTGTATCCAGAGATTTGAAGGTATACATTACATCCAGTGGTACTGAGACTTCGCTCCACCAATATGCGTGGTAAGGTACGAAGAGCAGCTTTTGACCGGAGGTTTGGTGTTGTCAGTCGTGTCTCAATCACCCTTGCAGATGCGCTTGATCAGGACATCACGTCAGTGCAACGGGGTTTGTAGTTTGGGCGACAAGATTCTAAGGGAGAGTGCATGATGATAGCCATAGACAAATTCGACATCAGATGTGAAACATCCAGATACTAGTAGGAGTAGATGATCTAAGCCTTCCCTGCCATCACACATCTGCGAAGGTTGACTGTCATGGCCTTGATCAAAATCAAGATGTATCTACAAGCCACTGCCGTCCTGTCAACCGCTTGCAATTGTGCGTAAGTGCCGTGCCGCATATCCGATAGCGGAGCCATGACCATCATCATCATCATCATTTCCATGGAAGGCGAAACAACTCGAGAGATGGATGCCGCAAGCAAGAAACCCTTCGATATCTGCTTATTGCGGTCTGGAGAGAGCGACTTAAGCCCATGACAGAAGGCATGGCACTCCAGGGCCAAACCGGTAGCGCGACAGTGGATGTTGTTGAGAAAGATGTCGAACTTCAGCAACGCGTCCCTACGGCTCCAATGCGCGATACCGGCCAGGATCTTGTCGAGTTCGACGGCCCTGACGACCCAGAGAATCCAAAAAACTGGCCAAGGGCCAGAAGATGGAAGATCACTGCAGCCATGGGAGGCATGGCCTTCGTCGTCACATTTGCAAGCTCGGTGTTTGTAAGCAGCATCGCGACAAGTCCACAGCGCGACAACGACTGACCAGAGCTTCTAGAGCGTTGCAATTCCGCCGGTAGCTGAGAAGTACCATATCGGAACAGTTACTTCTACACTCGGCGTTTCGCTTTTCCTACTCGTAAGGGACGGTCCAATCCTGGTGATGAGGAGGAGAGCCTGACAAACACCAGGGTTTTGTTTTTGGTCCAATCTTTTTCGGACCTGCATCTGAAGTGTTCGGCCGCAGAATACCTCTGTTCTCCGGTTACTTATGCTTTGCCATCTTTCAAATACCAGTCGCTGTTGCGCAGAATGTTGAGACGATCATGCTTGGTCGATTCTTCGGAGGATTTGCTGCGTCTTCGCCTCTGGCCGTCATCGGAGGTGCTCTCGCCGATATCTGGAATCCGATCGATAGAGCTTATGGAGTCTGCATCTTCGCAGCTGCCGCCTTTTCGGGACCAGTAGCAGGTACAGTAGCTTGAACTCGTCATCTTGTGTTTGCTGGTGTACTGATCCGTGGTATCTTACAGGTCCGATCATTGGAGGGTTCGTGACTCAGTCCTACCTTGGCTGGCGCTGGACTGCATGGATCACCCTGATCATGGCCGCCTTGTTTGGCTGCATCGGATATCTGGTGATCCCGGAAACATCGGCCTCGAAGATCCTCCAGACCAAAGCGAAGAAGCTTCGATATGAGACCAAGAACTGGGCGCTGCATGCCAAAGCTGACGAAAGTCCCGTCAATGCAAAGACCCTGATCTTCGTGTATCTTGTTCGGCCGTTTATCATGATCTTCCAGGAGCCCATTCTCGCCCTTGTCACTGCATACATGAGTTTTATCTACGGGTACGTCGGGCCAGAGACGGTGGCTCAGCCTTCTCAGATTTGTGCCGGGCAAGGCTGATTGTTCACTAGTATCTTATACCTATTTTTCGAGTCTGTGAGTACCCCTCCAACCTTCCATATTGCCGGATCAATGACAATTGAAGTTCCCCATAAGCTTCCAGGAGGAGCGTGGGTGGAATGCCGGTGTCGGATCGTTGCCTTTTGCCTCTTTCATCGTCGGCATTGCCATGGGTACTGGACTCATAGCATATTCTACGCGAACCAATTTCACCAGAGCCTTCGAGAAGCACGGTAGACCAATTCCCGAAGAACGTTTGCCGCCTATGATTGTGGGTGCTGCGGCCCTCCCTATCGGCCTCTTCTGGTTTGCTTGGTTCGTTCTGAATCGCTCTCCGCCTCACGCATTTGAAGCTAATGTGCTTAGGACTTCGGATCCTCACATCACCTGGGTACCACAGGTTCTTTCGGTCGCACTACTTGGTATGGGATGTTTGGTCACGTTCTGGCAGGGCATGAACTATATCATCGACTGCTATGGCTTTTACTCGAACAGTGCTATCGCTGTCAACACATTTGTCCGGTCCATTGCCGCAGCAGGCTTTCCGCTGTTTGCGCCGGCCATGTACCATCGTCTGGGCACAGCGTGGTCGACATCGCTTCTGGCGTTTCTCTGCGTCGCCTTTTTTCCGACGCCAATCTTATTCTACAAGTACGGAGCCAAGATCA
This sequence comes from Exophiala xenobiotica, assembly GCF_000835505.1. Taxonomy (NCBI): domain Eukaryota; kingdom Fungi; phylum Ascomycota; class Eurotiomycetes; order Chaetothyriales; family Herpotrichiellaceae; genus Exophiala; species Exophiala xenobiotica. Next base: position 1,516,956 of record NW_013562489.1, read on the forward strand.
GACAGAAATCCAGGTTTAAACCGACGGGCTAAAGGGATCATCTAGACTGGCTTTGGAGAACTGTATCACTTTGTAGCAGCTTTTACCACGCAGAATACATTGGAAAGACAACCGCAAGCCAATTTCTAGTGCCAATGACCGACAATGACCGTTCTAAGGTTCGAACTGATGCCTCAGCAAGGATGGTACCGGCGCGCACGCCGCCAGGAGCAACAAAGGGAATTCCACACCAGGTGTCATCATTGAGACTCCCACCTGGGCATTCAAAGGGCAGCTCGCCGACTGGTCCCCTGATACATTCAGTGCTGGTAGATGGTCTTGATTTCTGCCGGCGCTGCCTTGGATACTCCCGTATTTGCTGAGTCCGCGTATTCCTGCCCGTGGCTTCCCCGACATCGATGAGCGTGTCTCAGCGAAGAATCAATTACGAATGCGCCTCTCCTCGGCTCCCATTGTCATTCAGGCATTTTGGGACGTGTTCCCCACAAGCGTAACAAGTGGATTTCGCTTCTCCAGGTGACAGCCACTTGGAGCATTCGGGGCAAAGCAGGCAAAGCAGGTGTTGAAGTGTGAAGACTGCGACACCCAGCTACCTGGGACTAAGCTTACACAGGAGTATACCCACCAGCCTTGCGCTTACGCCCGGTGCTGTCAAAGCCTATGGCAGTAAGCCTGCTTAGTTAGGGGCCTCGGCTCAGCGAATGACTTCGGCAGACGCTAGGTGACGGAACTCCCGCCTACGGGAAGTTTGAGACATGAAACTCAACTACGACTTCTTCGCCTACCCTTTTCAACCAAAGAGGCTGCATCGTCGCGGCTTTCCGATGGGCGGGTCGACCGCTCGCACGTCTTCGTACGAGTACTTGGAAAGGAAATCATCGCCAATTCTTTGTCCTCGGTCTGTTGACTGTTGGCCGACATGAACTACACCGTATCCATCGACTTTCTGAGCTGATTGGAGTGCCCAGAAAGAGAGCCAGCTCCTTCGAGACTCGAGCTAATCAAGCCCCTACGCATAGCTTGAGTGCTTGGAGTACATGGCATACCCCATGTTTGGTACCTCCTGCTCTTGTTCTGGAATTTGATATGCACTCTGATGACCGGCTTGGAGTCGTCAGGTCCGGGGATATGGATCGGCTGATCTAGTGCCTGACCTTTTCTCTGTCTTTGCCCTCGATTCCCTGGCCTCTTCCCCAACATGATGGAGATATCAACAGACCTGTGGGGTACGGAGTACCAAGATGCATGAATCCAGGATAGTCGATCGTCTCGACGCTGGTATGGTGCACAGACCACCCGATGTACCAAAGCAGAAGTCATCTTACTCGTATAGGCATTGCACATCACCCTGCTTCCCCAATCGCCTTTATTTTCTAGCAATGGGGAAGCTACTCTACCGACAACCACGCACTTGGGGAAATTGTCTAGACGAGGATGGTATACATTGGGGGAGCTTGTCGCAGCTGCTCCTTTCATGTTCATGCAGCTGACATAAAGGCCAATCTTCTGGAACGCGGCCACGGGGTAGGATTCTTCAGACGCTCGTCGCCTTACCAGAAAGCAGGATCTGAAGGACTATCACCATGGCTGTTAACGCGTACAATTTCCTCATCGTCTACTTGGTGACCTTCGGGTCTTTGACTTATGGCTACAATTCCGCCATCATTGGCGCCGTTATCGGTCTTCCGTCCTTCTTCGAATACTTCAACATCGACATCAAGTCAAACGATGGGTCCCAAATCACTGGAGGTAAGTCGCACTAGGTTCATCGCCACCTTTGTCTTCTGAGGAGTTCCTGCGTGGTTGGCTTGACTTGATGATGCGAGGCTGATATTTGCTGTAGCCACCAACGGTCTCTTCGCTGGTGGTGGCCTTCTCGGCTGCTGGTTCATCACTTGGCTCGGTGACAAGGTTGGCAGGAAGAGGTCAATCCAGATCACGGCCTCTATCTGCATCGTAGCTGGCGCTCTACAAGCTGGTTCCGTCCATATTGCCATGTTTTTGGTTGCCAGGTTCATAATGGGCTTTGGCGTCGGTATGGTCAATGTTATCACTCCGCTTTACCAGTCAGAGATATCTCCTGCCAAATCAAGAGGACTCATGGTCGGATCGCATGGATTCGTGCTGTGCATCGGCTATGTAAATCGACCTCTTCCAGTTTTTCGATCATTCGACTGACTATCATGCAGGGTCTGGCTGGCTGGACTGGCTATGGCTGCTACTTCCTAAAAAGCCAAGTGGCACAGTGGCGTCTGTGCCTTGCTCTTCAGATTGTTCCGCCTCTCTGCCTCTTGATCGGGTCTCCATGGCTTCCTGAATCTCCTCGACACCTTGTTGCAACTGATCGCCTGGAGGCTGCTTTCGCGATCCTCAAAAGCCTGCACCATATACCCGGTGATGAGGATGACACGATTGCGCATGAAGAGCTGTACCAGATCCGTCAGCAACTGGAGCTCGAAAGGCGTGAAGGCTTAGGACAGGGCTGGATCAAGGGCTGGATCGTCCTCTTCTCAAGAAAGTCGTATCGAAAGCGCCTGCTGTTTGGCTTCCTGCTGCTGTAAGTCCAATGCGTCATATTATTCTGTTCTCCCGCTAACCCGTCTATAGTGGGTTAGTGCAATCGACAGGCTGCCTCGTAATCAACAATTACCAAGTGCTGTTGTACAATGGCCTTAGCCTCTACGGCGCTATGCCTCTGATGCTCTACGCCATCTGGGACACCTGGGCTGCCTTCATGAACTTCATCAACGCAAACCTGCTCGATAGGGTCGGCCGCATTCCCATCATGGTTGTCGGACAGGTATGCTCACTTGCACTTAGTTCCCGCAATAACTAACGCTTCATAGATTGGTTGTGCAGTCTCGGTCGCTGGTTTCGCGGCTTGTCTCGCAAGATATGGTGGTACTGACAACAAGATCGGCAACGGATTTGGCGTGTTCTTCCTGTACCTTTTCGTTACTTTCTTTGGAGGCAGTATGGACGCCTCAAGCTACGTATACGCATCCGAAATCTTCCCCACGTCGATTCGTGCTCAGGGCGCCGGGTTCAGTGTCTCGGGATTGTTCTGTTTCAGCCTGATCTACACTATGAGCGCTCCTGTTGCATTCAACAATATCGGCTGGAAATATTACCTGATATTCATCATTGTGCCGCTATTCGGAGCGGCGCTCATGTACTTCTTCTACCCTGAGGTGAGTCTCAACTTGCACCGTGATCGGCCATCAAAGCACCACGCTGACAACATACGGTTGTCTAGACTAAAGGGCTCGCCCTCGAAGAGATTGCAGCCAAGTTTGGAGACGAGGTTGCGGTTGACTTGTCCCATCTCTCAGCCGAGGAAAGAGCCAGACTCGACAAGACTCTCGTTAATTCGGAAGTTATGGAAATGGAACATGCAAGCAAGGCATGATTGCAGAGGTTTCGACAGGTTGGGCAATCTGCGAAGGCGATATCTCGTCCTGAACAAGGGACATGTTGGTGAAGGCTGTAATTCCAGGCAAGGCGTTGCGGGCTCAGAATGCAGGCATCCCTCAGTATTCCATCGGAGCCCAGATACATGGAGGAGTGGGATCATATATCCGAGATACAACCATCCATGCTCCTTCCCTTTGTAGAACGATGACGATCGTCCACTTATCAAGCGATATCCAACGTCCAAGGTCAGAGCCTGGGGCAGATCATAATGTAACCCTCCTTGCCAACGATATATGGCTACGCCTCTCCTGCCGACGACATGCATTCATGGGCGACGAGAAGCGTAAGGCTCCAGTGGACACCGGCGTCTACATAATACTCGGTGGATGGTAAGACATCTACTATAGTATTCCGACACGTCGACAGGCTTCAGGCTCGACCATGACAATCCACAAACACAACCCCTGGCTTACGCGGCCCCAAATCTCCGGCCTCATCCCGCTTCCCGATCGCGGCTTGTCGCTCTTCACGTCATCCTCCGGGCCCGCACGCAAGCCAGGTGAACCAGTGGTCATATTCTTCACCGGCGCTGGCGCTCCATGTATCAGTTACGTCAAAGTCCAGGAGCATCTCGCCCGGTTCGTGCGGACATTGTTCTTCGACCGCGCTGGTTACGATCGAAGCACTCTTCCCCGCCACGATGGGCCGCTGCTGGCCGAGGACGGCGCCGGAGATCTCGATGCCCTTTTGCGGACCATAGGCGTGGACCCGCCGTATATATTGGTGGGGCATTCGTTCGGCGGGATACCGGCCAGGGAGTTTATGCACTTACAACTAGGATCGCGCAAGCACCAGGCTGAAGAAGGTGAAGGTGTGTTAAGAGTCACGGACGTGATCGCGGGAATCGTTTTGTACGACACGGCGACGGAACTGGTGCTCGGTTTCTACCCACGTGTCCCCTCCAGCGAGCTGGTCGAAATATCCAAGGACGTCGATTGGGAGGGGGTGACCCATCTGCGCGAAGAATCGGGCTTGAGCGATGAGCAGTGGCAGTCTATCATCGAGGCCGTCGAGCGGACGGGACCCCGCGGCGCGAAGAGGGAGGATACGCATGTCAGTGCGCGTGCGCTGGCGTTGAAGCGCCAGCTCGAACGGCATGCTTACAGGGGCGGTATCTTGAGCGTGGTCAGGTGTAACAGTACCATGGACTACCAGAGGATGTACGATGAGGGTGTCAAGTTGGGAGCAGGCACGCAGGAGGAGAGAAGGCTGGCCAGGAGGTTCATCGAGGATTGGGGCTTGTACAATTACGAAATGGTGAGGGCCCAGTTGGATCTGGTGGTGCGTGATGATGAGGAGGATGCATGCCATGCACAGTATGTCTATCATGGGAGCTGGGGGCATGATAGTCCATTGCGGAAGAGGGAGTTGATGGGTGACCCGGTCCGGTGGGTGCTGGAGGAGTGGCAGAAGATGAAGAACGAGTAGGTCATGAGCGATGGTGATGGTACCTGGAAGCCTTACGCACAGAGACTGCGAGGTACTGGCTTATCACATAGACGCTCTGGAAGTGCTACGCCCTGTGGGCTTTACCTGGTTCGATGGTGCTCTTCGTCGAGGATCTCTGAGCAACAGCCTAGTTAGTTAACTCAGTAATTAGTAGCCTTACGAGACCATTTTCTAGGCGTCTAGGTTAGCGTCTTGCTAAATACGTAGGACGACTTAGGCACTAAGGACAGCGCCAACTTAGTTAAGCTTTATAGGCCCGAAGTCCCTAACTGTACCTACAGCAACAAGTACAAGTACCTCACTACGCTCACCTACCTCAACTTAGTTAATGACGTCGAACTCGTTTACTCACTTGATCGACACAAATGTTTTTTTCTGGCCCAGCGCAGCACTCTTCACCTCCTCTACTTCTCAGATACGCTGATCTATAGTACAAGTTACACCCGCGCTCGAATTGGCTCTTTCCCCCTGGATCAGAAATGACCACACCCTCACAGTCTTCCAACGAACCTCAACTCGACGACAAAATCTCCTCCATGAAAATCCCCATCAACCCACAACGAGCCAGCACCCTCACGACCAACCTCGAACACATACATTCTCGCATCTCTTCCGTCTTCTCGCAACAGCCTCCTTCAGCGCACCTCCCCCCTTCTACGCCTCGCCTCGTCGCCGTCTCCAAACTGAAGCCGGCCTCCGACATCCTGACCCTGCACAACCCACCGACCTCGCACACCCATTTCGGCGAGAACTATGTCCAAGAACTCCTCGAGAAATCCCGCCTCTTACCGAGCAGCATAAAATGGCACTTTATCGGCGGCCTGCAGTCGAACAAAGCCACACAACTCGCAAGGGACGTTCCGAGCCTGTGGGCCGTCGAGAGCGTTGATTCAGAGAAGAAAGCCACACTCCTCGACAAAGGTCGTGCGCAATCGTCGAACACAACAGAGCCCCTCCGCGTCTTCATACAAGTCAACACCTCGGGCGAGGAGTCGAAATCTGGGGTGTCTCCTGATTCGGAGGAGCTGGTCAATTTGGCGAAACACATCCGCGACAAATGCGAGCATCTCCATCTCCAGGGGTTGATGACGATCGGGGCGATAGCCCGGTCAAAAGCGACGACTCCAGAGACCGAGAACGAGGATTTTATTTGTCTCCGCGAAACAAGGGATAAACTAGCCCAAGCACTCGGGATAGAGGAGGCGTCGTTGGAACTGAGTATGGGTATGAGTGAAGACTTTGAGGGCGCGATCCGCCAGGGCAGCAACGAGGTCAGGATTGGGAGTACGATTTTCGGCGAGAGACCGGCCAAGAAGGACGCGAAGGTTCTATAGGACTTAAAAGAAGGAGATGTGAATGTTGAATCAAAAGAAATGACCTAATCTGAGGAGGAGAATAGCACTATTCCCGACATGTGCAAATATCTGAACATCGGGAAACGCGAAAGGAACAGACCCTCGCTCGCAAGAACGACAAAACGGTCTGTCCTCAAAGACGTCCCTCGGGCAAGCTACGCCGGGTGAAACCGACTTACACAGGCCATCCGATAGGCATCATCCGATGAAGGCACCACACGAGCGGAGACTGCTACAGACGGTAATGTCGACGTCTGCTGAAACCGTGAATGCGGTGGGGAAGGACTGTGTGAACCGGTGGTGTAAAAGCCCGGGCACAGGCACGGCTGCGGGAAAGATATCTGAGGCTCAGGCTCTGGCTCTTGCTCTCAGAACAGAACAGAACATGGCCAAGACGGGACAACCCGCACCGCAGAGCAGAGCAGTGCAGTGCAGAGCAGAGCAGAGCAGTGCAGAGCAGAGCAGAGCAGTGCAGAGCAGAGCAGTGCAGAGCAGAGCAGAGCAGAGCAGAGCAGTGCAGAGCAGAGCAGTGCAGAGCAGAGCAGAGCAGTGCAGAGCAGTGCAGAGCAGAGCAGAGCAGTGCAGAGCAGAGCAGAGGAGGGCAGAAGCTCACTTTAGTCCGCGAAGGAAGAAGAAATGGGCTGGACCGGACTGGCCCAGACGAATTTCTCTTCATGTGCGCGCCCAAGAGTAGCCCACAACAACATCACGACACTGCACGGGGCTTGGAACGTCCCGCTTGACGAGACCACGACCATGACCGCAGTAAGAACCACCCTCTGCTACACTACACGAAGACACGAAGACATGAATAATGCGAGAACGTGGACTAAATAGAAACTGGCCACACTATATCGAGCTGTGCTGGCACCTGGGCTGCCGCCCCCCCCCCCACTGCTTCCCCTGCTGTGTGTTGGCCTGACAAAAGGGCAGAAGCCCAAAGAACTTGCTTGGGCCGATATTTTGTTACGGGTTGAAGGCTACAGCTATAGGTCCAGCTACAGGAAAATTATATTTGATTGCATAGCAAAATGATAAAAATAATATATGTCCTGAAGAAGTCGTTGGTAAGGCTAAAGCTGTGTGCTCCGAAAGATCGGCTCAACCATGCATCGCATGCCCATCAATGTTCATACCTGTCTTCGCAAGCTGAAAAAGCATATGTAAGTTTCTTCAAGGGCCCCTAGCAAGCCTCTCCTGCATCATGCCTAGGAGTATCCCTGGCACCGTGTCCTGCGTCGCTCGGATCGTCATGCGGAACATCTGTCTCATTGTCAGCTCTTGCCCAGAGATCGTGATCTGATCGCTTACCTTCTGCTGCTGGTTCGGTTCTAGCCGCAACAAACAGCCTGTCTTGCCTTTTTCAAGCTGCAAAACCGCACAGCCCACAATGTTCCTCGTATTAGGATCGACGTTGTCCAAAATCCGCCATCGGAAGCCCAGCACGGTCTCGCGGGTGAACTTATCACTCATTTCGGTCGTCGGGGTTTTGAGACTAAACGTACTCTGTGCTTCCAGCGGGCCCGCGCCTATTTGTCGCCAGCGCTTGAAGAAGTCCTCTGCCGACAGCTCGGATGGGTCCATGAACCGATGAGGCAGGATGGGGAGTCTTAATGTGTAACCCTGCAATGCGCCGGCGAGATATGATATTCGGATCGTTGGTGGTTCTGAGAAGGGCGCTATGGATGTGCACACGATAGTCTGCTGGACTTGTGAGTCCGCCTCAACATGGGACTCGGGAAGACTCTTCATGTCAATTTTCAGCGCCGGTGCGGATTTGTTGTCAAGTGTAGTCGTGAATGATCCGATAGGAAAGGATGCTTTGTTCGCAAAGTAGAGTTTGATCACGCCCAGGTAGCCGCGATATTCTGTTCGTATGCCGACCTGAATCTGAGGATCTTCGTAGAGCACTCCTTCATCGGAGAAGTACATCTGTTCGTAGCCAATCTCCCAGTCGGGCGACAAGTGAGCTGCACTGGCTAGGTTCGGCACTGTCACATCTTCGGTATGGCCATTCATGTCGAGGCCCTCGAGATCCTTAGATGCCCCACCTGCTGCGTCCTGTACTCCGCTGACACTTCTTGATGTTGTGCCGTTGGTGTTTGATTTGACTCCTCCATTGACAATGGTGGTGAAAGTCCGTTTAAGGCCGGTCTGTTGAGCTAGTAGCACTTCCTGTTTATCGGCATTGGCATCCTTTCCGCCCACGAGCCAAGTCCGTCGCTCACTTATGCCAACGCTCTTCTTGTGGAGTCTTTGCAGTAATATTGATGTTCTTTCCGAAAACGGAGGCATTTCATCGCAGATGGTCCTAAGCAGATCATCCGTTGGCATCGTCGTGATAGCAAGATACTCGCAAGCCCTTTGCTGCAATTCAGAGTCGGGTGAATGGCTGTAGAATTGGAACATCTGCAGTAACTGAGGCTTGATCTCTGGAAATAGGTTGACAAACTTGACGAATGTTGACAGCATGAGCGCTCTTGTGGCATCCGGCGCGGAGATCATCTTGGTTTGGAGCACCATCAATTGTTCGATTGGGCTGCACCCCTTGTTGTCCGCAATCAAGTGTCCAAACTCTCCCAGGATATACCCGCCGATTTTGACCAGAGTATCGTGGCAGTTCTCAGCCCTTAGGTATTCGAAGATATGTTGAGCTGCATATGCTTGCAATTCCTCGTTGTTCGTAACAATCTGGACCACCCGTTGCCACACTTCATCACTGACATGATCACCAGCCATTGCCAACAGCCTGAGAGAGATGTCAATGTACCACTGAGCATCAGTTGCATACTTTTCCGTCAGGATGGCAATTTTCAGCGTCATTTCTTCTCGTAACGAGAAATCTGCGGATTGGAGATATTTCAACAATTCGTTGACGATCGGCTGAGCATTGGTAGTGTCGCACATGCTGTAGAGCAGATCCAGACCTTTCCTTCGCACACTAATGTCGCGGTCTCGTAAAGCTCCGATGATAATATTCTGATGGCGCTTGATCGGATCGAGCGTATCTGATCTGGCAGCGAAATGGGTCATAGCATCAAGACCCAGATACCGTACGTTGGTTTCACGAGATTGAATAAATCTCCCCAACTTGGACGATATCTGCATCATGAGTTGGTGCTCGGTGTCGAGATGGATCAGAAGATTGATTGCTTCGAAGAGCACCGCATTTTGAGCATTGTTCTGTTGTACATTTTTGGGTGCTTCGGTGGCGGCAGCCATGATAGCTTGCAGCGACTCACGGATGATATCTCGGACATGTGTGTCCTCTGAAGGCGGATAGTATTGTAACAGTTTCAAAAATTTGACTTGAATCCAAGGACATGGGACTTTGTAATATAGGTAGTCGGGCGAGACGTCGTTGTCGATGACGATTTTCCGTAACCTTTGCGCGGCCTTGATATAACTTCCTTTATAACCTTCCGGATGGTCCTGGACCAAGGCCATAATCAAAGAAGTCACAGACAAGACGACCCCCATGTCCGGATCGTCCATCAAGGATATTATTCTTTCTGCCCATTCTGATTGCAGGATGCCCGGGTACTTTCGGTACAGTCGGAGAAGAGTGAGGGCGGCCTTCTTCTTCACGAAAGATTTCGAGGTGGGAGATATTAAGAGCCGATGTACATCTGCACTTAGGGCTTCGCCCATTTCTCTCCCACCAACATTGGCGACAGCATGCAGCGCCAGACAGTTGTTGAGTTCATTTTGATCCAAAAGGTCTTTCCGTATGCTATTGACCACCAAATGTAACAGTTCATGTTGTTCGTGGAGGAAGAGGGTCACCGCCAGGTAGCCGATTTGCTTCTCCGAGTACTTGGTTGCGGAAATCAGATTGACAGCTTCGAGGTGTCCAAAGTCGACATTGTACCCTTGGATGTAAATGTACAGCAGCTTGCAAACGTATTTCTTCTTCTGGTATCCGTCGAGTTTCTCGCTCTTGAATTTCTGTCTGATGTTGGCCAACTCTTTGTTGATGCGCTTTTCCTCGAGTTCTCGGGCTCTTGCGTTCCGGAGGTCCGCTATGAATTGGACAAGACCGCGCATGGACGACATCTTGGAGGACGAGGCAGAGAAAGCATCTGCACGCGAACCACGACGTCTCTGGAAAGGCGGGCGCTGGACTTAGGAGGCCGTGAGGGTATTCGTCACTGACGCATTCTCTCGAGACAACCACCTCCCATCACTTTCGGATCGAAAGGCTAAGGAGCTTGCGGTGACAACACATGAGCTGAGGATGAGTAAAAAATAACTCGTCTTGACTTGGGCTGTGTTGGTGGTAGTCGCAGCAGTTGTAGTTGCGCAGTCTCCTAAACACGCTGATGAACCTGATGAACCCCTGCCACAATTTGGTGGCAGTAAAAGTCTCGGCTTTAAGTGCTTCCAGCTCCGAGAATGCCTCCGGCGCCCAGTCTGGGGTACGGAGTACGAGAGATACATTAACAGCCCGCCTGTTCATCTATCACTCTTGGATTGAAGTTCAAGCCACGGTATTGTATTCACTGTCCCTACGTTGATCCTGGTCTGTCATCGCCCAATGCTATCATCTCATCCAACAATGACACCGTCTCAGCCGGACTAGCAATCCAAGCACAGCAACACGCACTTCTCGCTTTGAAATCATTCCCACCACCACTCAAGAATTGATCACCCACATGAAGGGTGCGAGATGGCAAGATCCCACCGAACCATTCCTGACATGCTTGCACTCCCAGCGACTTGTCGCCAATGTCGCAGAAGACATCTGCTCCGCCATTGAAGACAGTAAATGGTATACTCGTGTGTGCAGGCGGCTCGTCAGGCCTGGAGCTGGTCATGGTAGACTCCACCACTTGCTGTACAACCAAGACAGTCTCTTCCAATTGCTCCCGAGTCAATTTCTTTGATTGGTCTGCAGCATAGATGCCGACAGCTCGTTCTTTCCGCAGTACTTTGGCCTGCAAGTGGAGGGTCCGGATGCACGAGTGGAACGCAGCCTCTGCCACATCCAGGAGTGATTGTATCTCAGGCTCGGACCAATTCTTCATGGCATCGAGGACCCATTCTCGTCGATGAACGTATCGCAAGCAGTGTTCTGCCTTTTCGTCAAACGCCAGGAGGAAGTTCGATTCTCCCCCCATGATGATCAGATTGGACTTCTGTGTGGATGTTAAGTCCGCAGATTCATTGATTGCCACAAGCAGGCCGGACAGACGATTGTAGTAGTGCTGCGGTTGCATGTACCCGGCCGCTGTGACAATGCCGATTCGGACATCTCGGGCGAGGAAATGTAGCAGGCGATGGATGACCGGGTTCGCTTCTGGTGAGTGAAGGGATGCGCCGTCCTCGTAAAGTGTCACATCACCATCGAACGTCAGCAGTTCCAATCCGGGAGATGGCTTCGCCTTGAGTGAGCGGTACGGTTTCGGTTGCAACATGGCCATTATCTGAGCAGTGTTGAGGATTAATCGTATATCATTGAATGATGGTGCAACGAAACGCCGTGATGAGATCGCTCGTATCGAATCCTGGTAGTTGAAGGCGTCCTCTAGCGCAAGGGGTGTGAAGAAGGTCGAGATGGTCGGCACAAGCATACTAAGCTTGGATCTTGTGTTCTGCGTGCCTTGGTGGTTGACTGCGCACATTCAGACTATATCCATGTCTGCCTTGACAAACTCACTCTGATCCAGGATCAAATCCTCTACATCTCGAAAAATCTCCGCGTATCTCTGTCGGGCCGACCTCGCCATTGTGTCCAGACTTTGCGTGTTGGTCTCGTCGTACTCAACGGCTGGCTGTGAATTGAGAACGAAGGGCACGGCCAATAGACCCTATATAAGTGAGTGAGTAGCCATAGGAAGATGCTTTGCACAGATGGATGGCCTTGTTTCTGCCACCTCACTCACTTTGATCCATTCGATCTGTTTACCAGTCGTCAGTCCAGCGTCGTGGCAGTCAGCAGGATTGACTCACCAGCTGATCTCTACGGTGGGTCTATACACTCATGGCTGTCAGAAGTGTGCGGTCCCAAAGCTGGGAGCTTATGACTTGCCTTTAATGCGTCTAAAGTCGGTCAGCGACAAATGCATACCTCCATCTAGGGTCCATGACGTACATTCAACGCGATACCTGGTCGTCATCTTGGACTCTGGCGAGACGTTCGTTCCAGGCGAAGGAATATCCGCAGACACAGTAATAATGGTAGATGTTTGGAAGGAAGAGGAAGTGCGAGGATGAATCCGGTCAGGTATTACAGAAGTTCCTTGATGGACATGGTGGAACAATGTTTGTGCACGCTTATTCGCGGAACTATTCTATTGGCTCTACGTAAAGCAAATACCAATGAATCTTGTGCCAGCCTTCACAGTTACGAGGAGTAATTGATTCATAACTCCAGAAAGGTTCTGCAAGTACTACTGTATGGGCTTCTCTCATAGACCATCTTTCAAGATTTTGGTGAGAGCTTCATCGAACGTTGTGCGAGCTTCGACTGTACCCTCGAGTCCTCCTGTCGTTGAGCATCCCCCAGATGTCCATGACCATATTTCTCGCTTAGGGGAAGACCCTTGTCGCAAATTCCTGACTTGCATCACAATCGCTTCGGCCTGCACCGATAGAACCACCTTTTTGATCGGTGCTCCTGTATCAAAGAGACCTAGCTCTCCATTGTGTGGCTGGGACACGACCCATTTCCTGGAATTACCCTTTTCAGCATCCGAGGGAATGGAAGCCTGTCTTGACAGAGCTTCGGCATGCGTGACAAGATCTAACATCAACACGTGTCTTGTAGATAGTAAGGCAGCCTCTCTGGTGTCCTGTCGGGAGATGCGTGTCTTTGAGAAGGCAAATTCGACGGCAGAAGTCTCGTAACGTGAACCGAAGAGAGGTGGTCCTAGAAACGTGGCCAGGACAATCTCAAATTCCTTGCCTTCTGTCAGGCTGATTTTGAAGCCAGTCTTAGCGGGAGCCATCAGCTCAGAGAGAATTGTACCAGATGCGTCGATATTTAACCCTTGAAAGAAGGCGGTGCTTGATTTCTCAATCTCAATTGCAACGGGTAAGCCAGCTTGCTTGAAAGGGTGAATCATTGTTTGGCAGGAATTCCAAAAAGCAGCAGCTTCAGCCCGGTGTCTGAGATGAGCGAGGACAGGTCGTATCAATGCATATTCGAGATGATGGCGAGGTTTGAGCGTCATCGCAGGCGCTTTTTGTGACTTCCTGATCAGATTCTGTTCGTGAGCAGCGTTCAACAATAGCCGTAGGGAAACGGCAACGAATTCGGCTATCAGATTGTCGTCTGGGTTCGTTGATGTTTCTGTCTCCAGACCGTGGTCGTACACCAAAGAGAGCTGACAGTCACTTCCAACATTGATTTCCACTGCCTGGGCACGAGTATTGATCCCTTGATTTGCCACTATTCGTGCTTCTCGACAGATTTCGTAGAACAGCTCTTCCTCGAAAAGTGAGTCACGCATTTCAGTAGTTTGTTGGCTGATTTCTTCCGTTTGGCCACTTTTGTGCGTCTTGAAATGGAAGAAACCGGTCTTGCTGTTGTGCCGAATAACGAAGACTCCCAAGGCTTTGCGCCTCCGCTGTGCAGATTGCCCGTCCAAGGTTACCCTCCCATCATCAAGTTGCCGGAGCAGAGCGAAGCCTTTGTCCCGGAATTGGGGTGCGGATTGAGGAAACCCAAAATGCACTCCGATTGCTTTACGATCACGAGGGAGCCTTGACACTGCCCACCCTTGTGTCGTGAGCTTGGCAATTTGTGCCCAATATTCTGCTTCTCGTTCCGCATCTTCTCTCAGTCGATTTGACGCCGACAATAGCTTCTCTGATGCAGACCGAAAACCCTCCGATCTCCAACCCTGTGAGGTGGAAGCGAGCTGACGTCTCACCGGCGGGGGAACTGGCTTGTTCCTTAAAACGCGTCCAGCCAGCGTGCCTACGGGGACGGCCTCCTTCAACGCCGGAGACATAGAGTTTTGGGCTGGCACCCATTGTTTAGAGATGAGCAATGACACAAAGTCCAATGCACATAGGATTTCATTTTGAGCATAGCTATGAATGTTAATTGGGCTGTGGGATCGAATTGACGAGCGACTCACCTTAAGCGCTCTATCATTTCCTCCCTGCGCTTCCATAGACGTTCCTGACGCTTCTGAGGAGACTCATCCTCTTCAGCTCCGGGCCCATCTACGCCGTCGGTATCTCTGTCCGCAGCAGGGGCTTTGCCCTGGATTTCGGCTAACAAGGAACGTTCAGTCACATGACGAAAATGACCTTTCTGCACGACAACGCGTTGAATTTGAGATTGGAGATCTTCGGAAGTCAGGGATGCCTCAGAGGGGATGAGAAGGCTGATGGATGTTGATTGGGACATGTCGTAATGCTTGATAAATCTGTTATCCCTCAGATACGAACATGATGGGCAGATGACGCGAAGGATTTGGCAATAGGTCAAGCCGTTATCTTGATGCGTATCTCATCGTACTGATATTGCTTTTGATCATGGCGAAAGATAGCTTTGATTGGAGAGCCAGAGCGATGCAAGCCTGGGCGCTGAGAGCAATGTCATGCACCTTCACGTGCTTTGAGCCACAAAAAGGAAGATAGCCGAGAGGGGGATCACCATGCCCAAAAACCCACCGAGCCAGGCATCGGTTCTTTAACTGGAGCTTCCCTCACTTAACTAAGAATGGACCAGTTAAAGGCCCGGACGCCGATCTCATGGCTCGCTATCGCCCAATGACGTGGGCGGCCTCAAGCATCTTTTTTGCTTCGGCTCAGCTTGTACCACCAGAATTTCGCTGCAAAAACAACGTCCAACCCTCATTCTATCTTCATCTTGCATCCTTTTTTCTTTCTAGAGGAGCTTTTCTTTGCCTGCGAAAGGCTCCTCGGTTTCGCCCTCTATTCTCCTGCACGACATATCTTACAAGTATTCTTCCTTCACCGTCCGAAGTCCCTTCGTCGTTCCTCGGTACCCTTCCTGTCCACGCTCTCCTACCGTGTCTCTCCTCTGCGGCTGACGTCCTGTTCACCACCATGGCTGAGCAAGGTCAAGCTCCCGTCCCAAAAAGGCGGAGGATTGGTGTCATGACGAGTGGAGGTGACTCTCCTGGCATGAATGGAGCTGTTCGCGCTGTGGTTCGCATGTCTATCCACATGGGCTGTGAGGCCTACGCAATCTTTGAAGGTTACGAGGGTCTGGTCCAAGGCGGCGATCTGATCAAAGAAATGAAGTGGGAAGACGTCAGAGGATGGTTGTCTCGAGGTGGTACCCTGATTGGCACTGCAAGATGCATGCCTTTCATGGAGAGATGGGGGAGACTCAAAGCAGCCAAGAACATGATCCTCCGGGGCATTGACGCCTTGGTCATTTGTGGTGGTGATGGTAGTCTGACCGGCGCAGACAAATTCAGAGCCGAATGGCCTGGGCTGATCAAAGAGCTGGTCGAGACTGCAGAACTCACACAAGAACAAATCGAGCCCTACAAACACCTGAACATTGTCGGATTGGTCGGGTCCATCGATAACGATATGTCGGGGACTGATGCCACGATCGGCTGCTACTCCTCCCTCGAACGAATTTGTTCTGCCGTTGACGACGTTTTCGACACTGCAGCTTCCCATCAACGCGGTTTCGTGATCGAGGTCATGGGTCGGCACTGTGGTTGGTTGGCACTGATGGCTTCGATAGCTACAGGCGCTGACTTTGTCTTCATCCCTGAGAAACCTCCTCGAGTTGGTTGGGAAGATCAAATGTGCGACATCATCAAAATGCATCGGTCAAGAGGCAAGAGGAGATCCATCGTCATAATCGCTGAGGGTGCCCACGACGAGAACTTGAAGAAAATCACGGCGAATCAAGTCAAGGATCTTCTCTCACACAAGCTCAAGTTGGATACAAGAGTTACGGTCCTTGGGCATACCCAACGAGGAGGATCAGCCTGCTTCTACGACAGATGGTTGTCAACTCTACAAGGTGTTGAGGCTGTGAATGCCGTGCTGGAGGCTACGCCTGATACTCCCACACCTGTCATTACCATCCGAGAAAACAAGATCGAGAGATCCAACCTTATGGAAGCTGTTGCCTTGACCAAGTCAGTCACTGCCGCCATTCAGGCCAAAGATTTCGATAAAGCCATGCAACTGCGGGACGTCGAGTTCAAAGAATACTACAATAGCTACATGATCACCACTTCCACCGACCATCCTAAATTACGACTTCCCGAAGAGAAGAGAATGCGTATCGCCATCGTCCATGTTGGAGCTCCTTCTGGTGGGATGAACCCTGCCACTCGAGCGGCTGTGGCATACTGTCTGACAAGAGGCCACACTCCCATCGCCATTCATAATGGCTTCCCAGGTCTACAGCGTCACCACGACGACAAACCCGTCGGATCCGTCCGCGAATGCAAATGGATTGATGTAGACCCATGGGTGAACGAGGGCGGTTCAGAAATCGGCACAAACCGTGGACTGCCCAGTGCCGACATCAAGACGACTGCAGAGTGCTTTGAAAGATATAAATTCGATGCGATGCTCCTGATTGGCGGATTTGAAGCTTTCACCGCAGCAAGCGAAATCAGAAAAGCCCGGCATGAGTATCCAGCGTTTAAGATTCCTCTGATCGTTCTGCCTGCAACAGTATCGAACAATGTCCCCGGGACTGAATATTCACTTGGCAGCGACACGTGTCTAAACACATTGATCAATTTCTGCGATGCCATCAGACAATCAGCGTCGTCGTCCAGACGGAGAGTGTTTGTCATTGAGACACATGGTGGTCGATCAGGGTATCTAGCAACCATGGCTGGCCTTTCAGTCGGCGCACTGGCCGTGTACATCCCCGAAGAAGGCATCAACATTCACATGATCGCCCGAGACATAGAATTCCTGCGAGAAAATTTCGCCAACGACCAAGGCGCATCTCGAGCAGGCAAAATCATTCTTCGTAACGAAAAGGCCAGTCAAACCTATACCACACAGATCATCGCAGACATGATCAAAGAAGAAGCCAGAGGACGGTTCGAGTCTCGATCAGCAGTGCCTGGACACTATCAACAAGGGGGTAAACCTTCGCCTATGGATCGGATAAGAGCCCTCCGGATGGCGATCAAGTGTATGCAACATATTGAGGATAGATTTACAGGCAAGTCCAAGGCTGCGATTGTCGACGATCCACTCTCTGTGGCAGTCATTGGTATTCAAGGGTCGGAGGTCGTGTTCACGCCCATGGGTGGAGAGACGGGCCTGGAGGCCAACGCGACGGACTGGCAAGACCGACGACCAAAGAATGAATTCTGGATGCCGATGAAGGATACGGTCGACATCCTCAGCGGACGGCCAAAGTTGAGGGATTGCTGTGGGGAGTGCGGGAAGCCGCTCTCAGGTGATCTCCGTAGAGGTATGCTCCCGAAGCCGAAGGAGAGAGACGAAGAGTAAAGACAACAAAGGAGGAGGCTGGAGTTTGGGGGTCTCCTTATAAAGGTGCTGAACAGGGCGACTTGACCGGTGATCAGAGCGAGCGTCTATTTCTATCGTAATTCACAAGAGTCGTTTCGATCCGAAAGACTTTCTCCGCTCCAGACTACTATGTACATAGTAGTCCTTTCTTTCCTTTATGTCCTATGTAGGTCTAGCACTTCTTTTGCTAAGCCAGGAAATCTCTAGCGAGTTTGGCGAGACGGCGCGGTAGTTGAATAGGAATAGTCTGGATATGAGGCTCTATCAGTGTCAGGAACGGGAGATTGGAAGAGCCGGAGTGGGATTTGGGATTCTGGGGATGGCGGTGTGGTTGCAGTGTCGTTGGTGAAACAATTCGGATAGAAAGGAATCTGTAACCAGATCTTGCAGCAAGTTCAAATGCAGGTGTCTGACAGAAAGGATTATCCAGGATACCACTAAGGTATTGGTGAGAATCAGCGTCCAATCTTTTGTCAGACGAGTCTTGACTAGCGAGTTTTATTTGGAAGCGGCAACGTCGTGACACCAGCATCGCGCATGCACGTGACATACGTCTTCCACGTGAGGCCAAGCGGTGAGGGAGTTGCAGAACCGATGGCGGAACCAATGGTAGAAGCACCAATGTGACAGCCGAAGCCAGAGGAAGGAGGTCTGAATCGCTGCTGATGGAGACAAAGGAACGAGTATCCGTAAACAGTCACGCAGTATAACGCGCGTTCATGGATTGGGAGTGTCGTGGAGCCCCCTTTTAACGAACCGTCCACTGCCGGGCATTCCCAGAAAGCAACAGGCTGATGCGGCTCTCTTCTTGGCCCCGGTGGCCCCTACTCACACAGTCACAGTACTTTCCCACTCCATCATTTCTCTTGGCACTTGTTCGATTCTGACCAGCCGATGCCAGCTGACTTACGGAGTACCCTGCTCCCTCGCTACCTCGAGATCTCTGGACACTTGGAGCAGGCAGGCGAGGGCATAAGCGAAGAGTTGTTAGGCGATGCTATACCTGGAATAAGGACCAAAGTTGACGGCACCACCACGAGAACCAGAGCAGTCTTCTAGGCGCATACCAGGTACCTACCTACTGTACCTTAAGGTATCTGCCACTTTTTCAATATATCGAAATCGAGAACGGGGCATTAGAATCGGAAAATAAATCACTGGCCCTCGGTAGATCTGGACTCAGTGATTGGGTGGCAATCAGGCCGACACTCCCCCCAGAGGCGGTTTGCGTAGACCTTCACCAAGCCAGCAGCCCGCGAGGCCCAAAGGGCGCAAGAGGGACGCGCGGCGCGGGCAGGCATGGCGGGCTAAAGAAAGGCAAAGCGGCACATCTGCCCTGGCGTCGTCAGCACGAACCAGACTCCCAGGCCACGTCGACTCTCTCGCCGTTCTTCCCTCCAGGGAGCCAGGCTTGCATGGGGCTTTGAGTCTTCGACCCAATTGCCTGTCTGTTTGCTACCTCCAGGTAACCCACTCTCTCTCCTCCCTATTGTGTGCCCGCTCACGCAATCTTGCCAGTCCACGTACACCTGCGCCAATCCTCACAATCACAATCCTCATCGTCGCCATCTACCACCCTACTACACCACCTCACTCTGGCCGTTCTTTCTACTCCCACTACCACCGTCGTCCTGGGTTGTTTTGCTCCCATATATCCTGCCAGAGCGCCGCTCCTTCACTAAGCCTGCTTTCATTTGCGGCCGAACTGTGGCGAGGCAACTCAAGACTCGGGCTGTGCTCCGCGGCTGCGCCAATCACTTCTCCCGCGCTCTCAAGACTCAACTCTGAACTCGACTAGACCACGCCCTGGCTTCCTTTACTTCCTCTTCTCGAACGACTCCTCTTAGGATAATCCATCTGCTCTTCCTACCTGATAGACCCTGAGTGCCACTGGAGGAAAGATTTGGCGGTCATGGCGGACAACAATCGCCCGCGCACCCTCGACGACGAGTTCGACTTCAGTGCCGCAGATCTCACAAAACAATTTGAACAATTGTTACGCACAAGAAGACTAAACGAACTCGAAGAACAAGCCCGAACACCTCGATCTGCTTCTCCTCATCTTGCGCCTAGAACATCATCACATTCATCAGCGTCGCAAATCCCACACTCTCCAAACTCTATACAGTCTTCCCGTTCGCAACAACTGCAGCAGCAGCAGCAGCAACAACAACAACAACATCCTCCTACATACACCTCCTTCCGCAGCCACCCTATAGTACCATGTCCTCCTCAAGACGCCGCTTCTCTCAAGTTCCGCAATCTCCTAATCACCTTGTCCATGACGCCTACCAAATATGAAAACCCTGGTCTGCTCGACGATGCTCTGACCCACGTGCCAATCGACAGAATATATGCAGAAGCTGAGGAGGAACATAGCCTCATGAAAGTCATGGCCGAGTCTAAGAACGACGGTAGTAAACCGGAATGGGGCTACCAAGACTGCGTCATCAGGTCATTGCTCAGGTAGGGCAACCTGGGTCCAAATGTTGTGTCCGGTTCTGACATTTCTCTCTAGATGGTTCAAGCGGTCTTTCTTCACATGGGTCAACAATCCTCCTTGCACACGGTGTCATGGTGCCACCCTGGCTCAAGGACAAACGCCGCCCACACCAGACGAGGTGGCTCGTGGAGCCACACGAGTCGAACTATACCGGTGTACAAACCAAGCGTGTTCGGCCTTTGAGAGATTCCCTCGCTATACTGACGTCTGGACGTTGCTCGAGACGCAGAGAGGTCGGGCTGGAGAGTTCGCCAACTGCTTCAGCATGCTGTGTCGTGCTGCCGGGGCTAGAGTGAGATGGGTCTGGAACAGTGAAGATCATGTCTGGACCGAGATCTACAGCGAGCAGCAGCGGAGATGGATCCATGTGGATCCTTGTGAAGAGCTTTGGGATACTCCTCGGGTGTATACAGAAGGTGAGCAATACCTCTCAATCGGTCGAAGCGACCTGATGCTGACTCGTGTCCAGGCTGGAACCGAAAGATCGCCTACTGTATCGCCTTCTCCAACGACGGCGCCACCGATGTCACACGACGATATGTCCGCAACTCGCGCTATAACTTGCCGAGGACTCGATGTACAGAAGAAGTCTTGCTGTGGATCATGCACGAGATCCGCAAAATCAGAAGAGACAATATGGAGAAATCAGTGAGGACACAACTGATGCGTGAAGATGAAAGAGAAGAGCGAGAACTCCGAAGTTATGTCGCAAGCTCGCTGGCTAAGGAAATGATCCACTCCATGCCGGGAGCCGTCAGCCCTCAACGAAGCGACGAAGTCAAGACGCCTGCCGAGAGACAGCAGGAAGCTGCTGTCCAATGGTCGAGCCACCAGCAAATGGACCACTCTGGCCCCCGGTAGGCCTGCTGTTGCGACTCTCAGCACCTTCCATGTCTTGCACGATTATGGTTTTACGTCTCCTTCGATGATACCACTTTATACTACCTACGGAAGATTTACTGGAACTATTATATATGCACGCACTCGGGCGTACAGCGTGATTACTAGCATCTCATGCATGCGGAACCAAAATCAACAGTTTACTATATTTTGCACGGGCCTGGCTATCTGCATATCATCTCCGGAGTTCTCATCTTGGATTTCCGCCTTAGTCAGGCCGTCACCAGCAGCGGTTTTTGTCGGTTTACAGTCCACTGGAGCCTTTGAAGCCAGTACGCGCACAGGTTGTTTTGTCCGAAGCATTGGCGTTCACCGGACTTTGATGTTTGAGATGGGGTGATTTGACTATTTCCCAAAAGACCGGGAAACAGCCAGCAGAGGACGACGAGGTGACTTTGATGTTCACAGCCTTGAGTAGAAAGATGAGGACTGGTTGCAGCTATACGAATGAAATCGTGCGATCGTATCATGTCGTTGTATCATTCATTGATTCCTGCTAGGGCTAACAGCTATGTGTCACTATACCCACGTACACATGAGGACAGTCGACGCCCCTTTGCCCCCGATGCTTCGTATCTGTAGTGGTTCCGATCAAGGAGTCTTGTGCTGAAGGACAAGCTCAACAGAGCAGTTCTTGACAGTTTTCCGTGAAAGAAATAGGCTGACCTAGGTCCACCTGCCCAGGTATCTCATTGCGCGGACAGCGACGATCCACATGATCTACGCTCTCGTGCCTCTCCTGTCACGAGTCGTCGCCCACGTCGCCCACGTCGCCCGCCCCATCTTGGATGCTTAGATGCTAGCACTTAGCCTTGCTAGGTGGCCACCCCATAAGGGAGGGAGGGAGGGAGTGGATCTCATTACGAGTTACTCTCACTCTGTGATAGTCACCTCTGCGTACGAGTACTGTGATAAGGTAGTTCAAACTTCACACCGCAAACATCTGGCTTACGTCGCCCTCCCCTCTTGGACTCCAAGTCCACGATACCTTACCTAGGTACCTAGTACTACAAAGTATGACACTACTCGTAGTAGTTGTTGATGGACTTCAGACTGTACTTGTTGGACCAGATCGACTACCGTAGGCTACTAGGCTGGCTGGCTGTACTTACGTACCTAGGTGCCTTGGGGGTAGGCTGTATCCCTAATGCCATTGCTTACTACGTATGCCCGCTCAACACTGCTTATTCCCATCAAGTGGCAACGTATCACGTCGCTTGGCCATTGCATCCAACGTTTGGGCCGTCCGTCTATGTACCTATAGGTACCTAACGAGCGATTCTTATGTACACAGGACTCCCGGAGGTACGGATACCTTGGAACCTTTGCACAATATTTACTTTTGACATGGATTCTGGCATTTGGCTGCTGCTGCGGCTGCTGAAGACACCTTGCGACCGCGCTCATGGGTCGTGAAGAACAGATCCATGATCAAGTCCCTTCCGCCTCTACAGTAGGTGGCGCCCGGAGAACCGAGAGACATTACTAGGTCATCAGATGCAAAAGCATAGTGCAAAAACGAAAGTGAGCGTGAGCGAGCTGGTTCTAGCCTTGCGTGTTCTCGCACGACGTTTGCTTCTTTTCTTCTTGCGTACGGAGTATAAGGAATCCAATTCAATCCAATCCAATCCAATCCAATCCGCCTCGCTGGGGATCGAGTTCAGACGTGATGTTGCTCGCGGCGCCTTAAAAATTCTCAACATGTTCCATAGACACAGAAATGACCGTGTCGCTTCGCCTCAATGGGATGCCATCGCTGGCCGGGGATTCGAATATCCCTCTGCAAGACCAGGAAAGACCATTACCTGGTAACTTTTTTTTTTTTCATGAAACGGGCTCAACATGTGGCCACGATGTGGCGTATCAAGAGCTCGGCGGTGATCGTGTCTTGAACCAAATCGACCGAAATCGACCAAACCCTTTTTCACGAGCCTGCGCCCATCTAGGTACGTAACTACCGTAGGTACCCACCTAAGTACTTGGTAGATTGGTTCCGGCTCTGAAAGACCAGGATGTCCTAACTAGTGGACTTGACTGAGTGGGCTCTCTCTGCCGGTTGCAGTGACAGGACGCTCAGCTCCCGTTCCAGTTCCATTTCCCGGCTTCATGCTCATAAGCTCAAAGCTCAAGACTCAAGTCTCCCAATCCTGTCCAGCGTCGATTCTGCCATATGGAGCCTTCTGGACAAGTTCATAAATGTCCCGCTCCACAATGACGACTTCAAGATTCTGGTTCTTCTCTCCACTCTCGGTTGACTCGTCTGCTGCTGGCGGTGCAGGTCCAATCACGCCAATCCCCAGAATCCCACGGTAGGCAAATGTACTCCAGTGCAGTGGTCGAGAGCTGTGCGTGTTCGTCAGTGACTGTTGTCCTTCCATGGAGGAGAAGGCCTTCGCATCCTGGTTTTGGTCCTGATCTTCGCCACGTCTCATGAGTGCAAGCATGTCATCTCCGTCCTCATCGTCCACCTCCGCATCCGTGTTCTGATCCATATCGACGTCAAAGTCCATTTCAATCACGTCCGCGTCACCGAGATCCGTCTTGTACTTAAGCATCGCACTACCCAGGCCGGTGCCCCGTTCGTGCACGGGTATTGCGTCGCCTGCGCCTGTATTGCGTTTACGCTTCTTCTTGGTCTGACCTCCATGATCTTGAGTTTGACCGTTGGACCTTTCGAGCGCAGCCTTGGGCCCTTGCTTGCCGTCAGCAGGAGATACGGGGTCTAGCACATCGTACCGGCCCAGTGTGCCGACCTTCTCCACTTTCGTTGCCTGATATTGAAGGTCTTGCGACACATCGAGCATGAACAGCCAGTTCAAGCCGTACAGCCAGAGCCGCTCACCGCGTGTGGTCCGGTCAGTGCAGTCCCAGAAACAGCCTACAACGCGGTCTTTGAGCCGGGTGAATGCGTGTGGCAGATATTTCGAGGGGTTGCGTCTTGACCAGTCGCTCAGTCTGCAGTTCAAAACGTCAAATTCAACGAGTTGGTGGGTCGCAGTGACGGCGATGAGCTTTTCGTCCGAGGAAGGTAGTTCGTGAGCAACCGGTTGAGCAGTGTGACGCGTAGCGTGCAGGCCGCGATTGCCGTCGGCGGGGTTCGACAGTGAAATTTTTGGTGACGGCCGGAATGTCAATGCGAGAATGGAAGAGTCGAGTCGAGGAAGACGAGAACCCGAGGGATTTCGAATCCACTTTTGCGCGTGGATCACAGGGGACTCGTCTTCATCTTCGTCGTCTGACGAACTGGAAGAAGAGTCAGAGGAATGGTCGTTATCGAGCTCTACCGTCTCGATGAAGTCCAGGTCTTCATGCCCTTCGAGAAGCCACGTGTCGATAGCACCCGAGAGGTCCGAGACCGCGAGAACGCGGCTGTCGCTGGAGAAGGCCACATGACTGATGGTTTGGCGATACGTCCCCAGCGCTGATTCCGGAGCGTTGCGAGATGTTCGGTATAGCTTGACGGTCTTCTCGTGGACAGTGGGTCGTTCTTTCGCGTCCTTCGAAGGCACAATTTTGTTCAAGGCGACAGTGTTATCTTTACGGATGGTATAAAGCCATTTACCGTCTGGAGAAAAGCCTGTTCGTCTGGCACCTAGCCTGACAACCGTGGATGGCAACTCGATCTGCCTCGTGCGAACGCACGGTCGTCCTACGGCTTGTGTCTTCCGTAGCTGAAACAATTTCACCGTGTTGATGGTCGCTGCAGCGATGAACTGACCGTCGGCAGAAATTTGCGCATCCTGGATGTTCTCGTCGCCCTGAAGTATCAGTCGGGTCAAGGTCTCATACGCAGAACCTGCAGAGTCATCGAAGTCAAAAGTGCTGTCTGCTGAATTCCGTGGCTTTCGAACTTGGTAGACCACAATCTCCCGATCCCACCACGAAATG
Source organism: Exophiala xenobiotica (assembly GCF_000835505.1). NCBI lineage: Eukaryota > Fungi > Ascomycota > Eurotiomycetes > Chaetothyriales > Herpotrichiellaceae > Exophiala > Exophiala xenobiotica. Next base: position 1,541,976 of record NW_013562489.1, read on the forward strand.
AATAGTCTGGCGGCTGGGGATGATGCGATTACCGGCCGCTGCGGGAGATGCGATAGTGTGCGATGAGTTTCTGTTTGCATCTTTCGGATTGGCACAACAACCGGTCTGCAATCCATACCACCTGAAACCAAGACGCTGAGATCCTTGCTTTCAAATGTTGCCGAACATTTCACATCGTGGCGATGGTATCTCCGGTGAGATACCTCGGCCCATCTCAATTTTTTGCTGCCTGCATGGCTGGCCACTGCCTTGTAACTGACGGTCCTTCTGTCCACGCCAAACGAAAAGATGGTGTCGCCAGTCGCACTCATGGCGAGGTCGATGATATCATGAGTGTGTGACTTCAGCCTCTGAACCAGAGAGTAATTCTGAGCGTCCCATATTTTCAATTCTCCAGTCGAGTCACCGGAGATGATGGTTCCGTCAGGAAGACACTTGACAGTCCAAACGATTGTGTGATCTCCATCAGCAGGCTTACCCAGACTCATATTGCGAATTGCCGTCCTGCTGCGTACATCGATTACTCGTATGGCGCTGTCTTCATAACCAGCGACTACGGTATTGCGATCTCGCCATGTGATACTGACAACCCTGGGCTTCTTTACCGGTGGCGTCAGGAGCGGTCGCAGGTAGCGTAAATCATCATCTTCAGTAGAAAAGAGGATGACTGTCCCACTGCCACAACCCGCGGCCAGCAATTGCGAAGACGTCCCACTCTCCAGCCCTTTAGCCTTTGCCGGATTCTCAATTTGCGGTTGCGCTGCAAAGCACCATATGTCTCCAAAATTCCCTTCTGTTTGTCTTTTTGGAGCGCCCGAGCATATATCCCATTCGATGATCGACTTTGAGCCAGAAGAGCTGAATAGACGTAAGGGGCCATGTGAAAATTTTGAGCCATCAGCGCCTTCTTCCACAACCAGGTCCCGAGTCCATGCCAGCTGCTCGATTATGCTGTCCTTTCTGCCCTTGAGGATTACTTCCTGCACCCAGTGGCCGTTTTGTGGATTCCAAATTTCCACATCTCCATTACCACGGCCAAGTGCAAGGCGTAAATCGGAGGGAGTCTTTTCCTTCGGAGAGGAAGAGTGGGAGAAAGCGAGGGCATGGATGGGTTCTGCAGGATGCTTGACGAATCTGCACCGGTGGATATCCATGTTGTCAGATGGAAAAGTAATGTACCGTGTCGATCATATCTTATGCACATTGGCGTTGACACAGGACATTCATTGTGAAAATTCTACGATAGAGGCATGACCATCGAGCGATATTCTTCAACTTTCATCGCCGCAGGAAAAAAAGTTGTAGATTGTCGGCCATGAAACCCACCGACGCTCCGCTCCGACGTTACCGGCTCTTGATTGGTTACTGCAGAAGACTATTCACGTGACCACTGTGGTACTATGGTACCGATACTCTTTACAAGGTTGGGGTCTCTCGTTCAGCGATATTGGCTTCAGCGTTGACCGACTTCCTCATAAATGATCGTTCCCTGTTTCTGGCTGTCGCTAGTCATCCCCAGGAGGGATCCCAACCGACGACAACTCCCTATCTCGCCGTTGACTGACGGAGGACGATGTAACGTGACCAGATTGATTTAGATCGGCCCTTGGTAAGTCCCTCGGCGCCCGTCTTCTTGACAGTATGGGGGATCGAGAGCAAGTACCTTATAAGAAAAGAAGTTTTGAGGCTGTATCGACAAATTGGACGAAGCGCACACGAGCAGCTTGCCAACGATCAACGCTGCGTGCCTCTGCCCTCTAGTCCTCTGGGCATCGGAACCGCTGCTCGCTTGGGGCTAGCGAATGGGCTGAGATTCACTAAGCTAGGGCTTAGTGATGTTCACAAGCCAGTGGCCCCCGAGTGGCCAACAACAAGTCCCCGGGGGGTGGACTGACTTGTGCTACGATCCTTGCCGATACCACTATTTTATCCTCCGCCCACCTCTTAGTAATCGAAGTAGCGTAACACTTAACTCGAGCCGAATGTACGAATCTCGTGTACAGGGTACAGGTTTGCAAGAATCGCCCTTTCAGTCGCGCCTCCGGTGACGCTCTCACAAAATCGAAAACCTACTGTCATCCTGAGTAAAGCGGAATCAAGCAGATGCTCTTGGTTCTGGCAATCTCTTCTTTAACACGAGCTCGCCACTCCATTAGCATCGTCTTTCAGATACCAGACACGCTTCTCTGAAACAATCGATCAAATTCAATTGTTGACTCCCTCGCCTGAGTCCATTGGAGGCCAATATCAGGCTTTCATCGTCCTATGGAACCATGGCGACTCTGGTCAACTACGACTTGTCTACTTTCACAAAGCCAAGGCCCAACAAGCGCCGACTACAAGAGTTACAACACTCTGAGGCTAGGGCGCATGCCGCCCGTGTGGCATACTGGCGCAAAAGACAACTTCCTCCGACTGCCGCGCCCGAGCAAGCGCACGTCGAATCGGACCACCAGGACGCTTCGCCTGATGCATCCTCTGCTTCGGACAACGTTTCGAAAAAGCGCACGAGTCAGGATATCCAGGAGGAATCATTCGTTCAAGAGGATCCTGTTATCGGCGAACAGCCTAAAATCGCGCTTATATTCGTTAACGAATATAGCAATACATTTGGACGCGAATCTGTAACAAGCAGCAACTCAGAATCACTAGCAATTTGCCCACAACAGAGAAAGTCATCGAGCGGGAGTCATTGGCAGTCGGACTCAGGAAGTGATTTGTGCCCAGGGAGCAATGGCATGGAGACTCGGCTGGACGTTAAGACGCTCTCCGATATGAGGCTTCCAAGACACCTCAAGTCTCCCCTATTCGATCCCCTCGACACTCTGCCAGTTCCGCAAGGCGATGATGTGATTGCAGCGATGGAGCAATGTGAGTTGCCACTGTGTAGCTATAGACTCTCCGCCTCTGACATGTTACAGATCTCCACGGTTGGGCACCCTCACAGAGACCTGGGTTAAAACACCAGACCAAAAACAATCCCCTCATTAGGGATGTTTTCCATTCGGCTTTACAGAACGTAGAACTCTTCGAATCTATAATTGCACTCATCACGAGCTTCAAAGCAGCAGGACAAAACTTCCAAGGGCGCCTGTCCAATGTGTCCCTATATCACAAAGGTCAGGCACTGGCAGGCATCAGAACAAAGTTGAGCTCAGGGCTGGTCGACGAAGCCGTTATGCTGTCCACAGTATTCCTCATGATCATTGACGTACGTGCATCACTTTGTTGAGAGACCCTCCAATTAACTTTCCAAGAACGTTTTTGCAGAATCTGAAGCCTACCGTGCGCACTTAGACGGCCTTCGAAGAATGGAAAAGGCCATTCCGACGTCTGTCGAAATGCATTATGCTGGTGTCCTGCGAACTTTTGTATCGTGGTAGGTCTAGCATTGTGTCATGCTCAACATTGTCTGACTGAAATTCTAGGGCCGAATCGAATGCGTTGCTCTTGTTCGGGGACAGCGTCTCATCGCAGAGTGCACCGACGACGATGTGTGCATTGAATCATTGGGAACGGCCATCCTCAAAGACGGTGGCGAAGATGATTGCTGCCCTACCACCTGGATTCAGGTCCATTAGCGACCAGCTTTCGCCCCAGCTCATTTCAGTGCTTGGGAAGACCGTCAAGTGGACGTCCTGCATTGATCGAGGGGTCGTCGACCGATCCGACAGCGATGAGGCTTTTTTAGCGGGCTTCGATCCCCGGGCGAACAATGCTGAAGCTATGAGGCTAGCATCCAGCCACGCAATGTTGGAGAGGTCAATTTCCAAAGCGCTTTTTCTTTGTCATGCCAATATATTGAATTGGTCATGTCGCTGTGCAGTCTACCAAAGCACAGTGCTAGACCTCGCTGACACCTTTCGGTCAGACATGGTGGAGGAAGCCGGTTATGAGGAGCTCTGGACTTGGCTGGCTCTGGTCACGGCCAATGCAGCAAGACGAGGCAGACTGGAGCAAATACAAAATGGGATCCTATACAAACTCGCGGCGAGTCGAGACTGTCAATGGGGATCTATCAGAGGGGTGCTGGCGAAGTTTTTGTGGCACAGCAAGTTGGAAAGGGAATGGAAGCAGTGCTGGGAGATGGTCAGAGCCACAGAAGATTTGAAGAGATGACAGGGCCCACAATCCGACCGCACATGATACAGGGGTATTTGGCCCATTTTCTGTCATATCTAGCCCTTTGTATACCTGAATCAAGGTCGCGTGTATGAAGAGCGTTCAGTCTTCCGAACAACTTCGAGAGTGGTCACACCTGTCGGGAACCGGACGTACAGTTAATCCGGCTCCTCGGCTAACATGCCTTGGGACAAGGAGGCTAATTGTCCGCACCTCTCGTGAAACTAACGGCTAGTGCCTTCCTTCCGATCCGGGCTTGTACCCGTGTCTCCAGCCCTTCCGCTTTCCAACTCTTTCACAAATCCTTGATGCGCGCAAGACATACTACGTATCATGCTTTTGACAGTGCGTAACGGGTGATCCAGTGCAGTAATACCCAAGATGAGCGCACATACAACGCCTCAGTCAGTCTTGGCTATTCGGTCCTCACCTAGTGTATCTCGCTGACTATTTTAATAGGGGAGATGGCAAGCAGGTCAAACGAGCATGTACGGAATGTCGGCAGCAAAAGGCAAGTTACCATCGATGCACCAAATTGAGTGTGCCCGCAACGGTGTTTGGCTGTTCTCGATCACCATACGACAGCAACCACTGGTTTTGAGATGTTATTTGATCGTGCGAGCCAGACTACATCAACCCTTTGAGGTTCTACGCGTGTTCCCCGCTGACATTCTGCCGTCTAGGCCAAATGTGATGCATACCTGGATCCAGACAATCCTTGCTCACGATGCCGGAAGATGAGCAGACAATGCACCATCTCGGAGCCGTTCAAAAGAGAGCACAAACGCAAGCGAATATCTGAACTCGAACTCCGCACAGATGAATTACAGGAACAACTCAACTCTTCCGCCCAGCGCGACACTTCCGCCTTGCCAGAACCAACATGGACTGCCGTCAATTCTAATGACCATCGGAATGCCGAGAGTGAGAGCCGGCTAGCATCAGTGGCGCCTTTCTTCAGAGATGCAGCCATCGCCCCAGTCTCTTTCCGTTCTTTCTCTCAGGCTGCCGAGACTTTGCAGACTCCGGAAAGCCTTCCACGTGATCAACCAACTACAGGAACCCTACCAAGGTCTCTAGAGGGCCAGACTATCGACGCCAAAGATATTGACGCACTGTTCCAAACATACTTCCGGGAATACGCAAGTCTCATGCCCATCCTCGAGCCCTCAATGACACCAAACGCATGTTATGCTCTTTCACCGTTCCTCTTCTGGGCGATCGTCGGAGTTGGCTGTCGTACATGTCCCAACAATCCTACATTGCTCGGAGTCCTCCCACCCAAGATTCATAAGATGGCTCTGCTGTCGGTCAACTGTAACGGCTCATTACAAACTGTGCAAGCGTGGTTGCTTCTCCTGTATTGGCCATTCCCTAAAGCCAGCACAGGACAAGATTTGATTTTCCCCATGAGTGCCGCACTCTTGCACATGGCTATGCAGTTAGGATTACATCTACCGTCGTCGGGTCAAGAGTTCAGCAAAGTCCGCCTGAGGTTGAATGAGGAAGAAATGAAGAAGCGGGCTGAGACTTGGGGCTACTGCACGCTCATCTACCAGCGCTCCTGCGTAGCTAAAGGAATGCCGGCAACACCAATCCTCGATATCCCTTACGACCTCGAACAAAGAAGAGCGTTGTTCCAGAACATGTCCCCCCGGCTGAAATTCGAGCTCAAACTTCAGGACGTGGTGACAAGGGGTTCCATTGCAGTGTCGCAGAATGGCTTGCGAGTCATGTCTGCCGAGCAAGAACGGTCGTTGGACACGCTCCTAAATGTATTCCAAGCCCAGATTGCCGGTGTAGGTCTAGAGTCTGCATCGGACCTCGATCGCCTTTATGTTCAACTCTCAACTCAAAGTATATTGGCATACAACCTCTACAAATCTCCGGCGACACAGGATCCAACGTCTCTTTACGACTTATGTATGACGTGCTGTCAAGTGATCGAGTCTTTCGACCATCTCGACAGAACAGGGCAGATTTGCCTTCCAGCCGCTCCCATCTTTTTTTACCATGGTCTGATGGTGCCTTGCCACACACTGCTCCGACTGCTCAAGACCTCATTCTCCCGCTACATCAATGTCGAGAGAGCTAAGACTGCACTCTTCCTTGGGATAAGCCTGCACAAGCGAATGTCGTTGCAGAATGACGATGTTCCTGCAAGGAGTGGAGTCGCTTTGACTCAGTTATGGAACAGCACCAGGGTCTTCCGCAAATCAAACGGCACGGAAACAGTTGCGCTGCGGATCAGAAGTCGATTGTCTGGAAGTATTGTCCTTGACGGTATCGTCTGGTGGCGAGAAGAGTTTGGGGCCTTTATGGGCGTCTATCCGCCTCCTATCACTGACGCTCGAAATGATCCTCCTCCCAGTGAGAACGGCATCGTTTCGAATGGCAACGTTCTGCCCGAGGCTACAACGCCAGCTCCGGCCAAGCCGGATTATTCCACTTTCCTGGATGACCCTATGTTGACCGAGTTTGGTTGGCCTGTGGATGACGATATTTTTTCGTCCATATGGGCTGATAACACGCTCGGAAATCTGTGAAGGAAGAGGTTTTTGTATGACTAGTGTGTATTGATATTGCAGCAGACTTGAACACGTCTCGGGTATTGAATACTGCTTCTCTCCCAGACCATTGGAGAACAAGGCCCCAACGGCATATGTAGGCTGAATTTGAACCATCCGACGCGAAACAAGAAGCCAAACTCTACTCCCATTTGTGCTCGAAAATCCCGATCCAAATGCCATACCCAAGGATCTTGCCTCTGATTGCTTCCTGCAATTCAGCTTTTGTTGCCACGGGCTTCATCTTCTCGAGATCCAGTTTCTCCCTCAACGCAATTACCTGGAAGAAGTATCTATGCTCGCCGTGGCCTACTGGTGGTCGGGGTCCACCGTAGATGGTTCCTCGGATATTCTTGCCCAACCGGAACCCGCCTTTCAGCCACTTTGCCTCACCAGCTTGCCTTGCCGTATCGACTTGCAGATCTTCTGGACCAATGTGCGTTTTCGCTGGTGGGATGGCGTAGTACATGCCATGGTTGGGCACGATGGGGAGCGGCGCGTCGGGGTCTTCGCAGAGCAGGATATACTCTTTGATGTCGGAGTGGGAGATGTCTGCGTCGGGAGCCAACGACCATGAGAGTTCCGGGAATCTGCTCGCGCCGAGCGCGCTATGCTCGATGCCCAAATGGGAGCCGGAGGGGCCGACGTCGGGAGAGGTGAGTTCGATGTTCTTAGGGACATTGGCGAAGAGGGTGGCATTGTTGGTGAAGAGTTTCGCGTCGCGACCCTTTGAATTGTAGAGTAGGCGCGCGAGGTAGTATTCTAGATATCGGAGAATGGCCATTGCGACTGCGACGGTACTACGTACGTACTACTGTGTACGTAGGTGAGGTGAGGTGAGTTGCGCCGCAGACGGGTCCCAGACTGTCCAGTATGGGTTTGAGAGACGTCCGATGGGGGATCTGGGAACGACCTACGGAGGATCCGTAAATGCGGTACTCGTACGATGGCAAACCTTTTTAATCGAGTGGCAAGCCGGTGCGCCGGAGTCGGAAGATGTGCGGTTTGCACGGTTATGAAATGATCTTCGCTTTGGAGGGTTTAGGCATCGGACCTTACCTAGGTGGTTGATGGCGGACGAGCAATACCGGAGTAGACTGTACCATCGGTGGTACTGTGGTAGGCTACCTAGGTAACTCTTACGAGCTATCACACTTACATATCCGTACATAAGGTACTTTACCTAGTAATGGGCACACCGGGATTGCCTTGGAACCGGGGACTTGCTGCAAATGCAATGTAGATGGGGCAGCCAATTGGAATGCAGGAGGGGTCACCGTAGCGGTCAGGGATTTGTGTGAACGAACCCACCCTCCCTATCTCAGCTGCAGAGGACCGGGCCTGAACCGGAGGACTGGAAAAAGGATGGTTGTTTCTTTTGTTTTTAAGTATTCGGAGCAATTAGAACCTCCGTCGTCGATTTTCGTTTTGCAGTTTTGATGAAATGATAACGCTGCTTGGTGATATCACGTACAGTCACCAGTCACCTCGGAGCAGCGAGGTCAATATACTGCAGTGGCCTTGCATCCCTCAACGTACTTCTTGGCCTTGTTGCCCAGCCTTATCTATGGCATGTTTGCGATCGGCCATGGATGAATCGATGGACCACAAGTATTCAATTTGGCAGGACTGGAAAATACTACTATTTTTGTTTCTTCGCTGGGGGGTATAGCTCGATCCGAGTAGCCGCATTTCTAATCCTCATTATTATGCGATCGTGGCATCCCGATGTAACTGTGCAGTGTGTAGAAGCCGAAGAGATCCGGAGAAGCAGACAAGGGGGGGAAATGGCGCGAAAGCAGGAGAAAATATGGAACCCGATGGGTAGGAGGTAGGAGGTTCTGGAAGTCCTGGAAGTTGAGCCAGACCAAGACCGACGAAAGGCGATGGACGATGGACGTGGATGGACTGATCCTGCTTGGCTTCCTAGCTACTGTAGATGGCGGTACTCCGTACCGAGTGTACTTATCTGGCTTATCTGGTAGTTCAGGTATTGGGATTGTAGGTACTCCGTATGGGATGATGGATCTTCCTTTCGCCCGGGCCGGCGCCATCCTTGGAATCGATGGAGACATTTCATGGACAAATACTCCGTACAGCTGATCGCGACATGGGTAGAGAAAAGGTTAGATGGGCCACAGCATCGTGGACAGGCCTCCGTCCACGCCGGCTGAGATGAGTTTGCTCAAACAGCAGCGTGTCTATCTGAGTGGCTGTAAGTGAGACGGCGAGGTGTGAGTTAGGGCACTAAGCGCTGCCTAGGTAAGCCGTAAGGCAACGACCCTAGGTGCTACCTAAGTTAGGCTTGCTGGGCGTTCGCAGGAAAGGCCCTCTAATAAAGAGTTTCCTACGCAAGCACGTGGCAAGGTACATCGCTGCGCACCTTAGGTGAGGCACGCAGGTTCTGTCACGTGACTATGTATATAGCCGCTGGCTTCTTATCAGTAATCATCACGTGCGCACTCTTGCGTTATTATTTGCAGCGCACAAATCGTAATGCCTGGGCAGCACCCGCGGGCAGTGTGTGGCCACCACCAGTGACCACTTAATTAGTACTAACAACTGACCACTGACCACCCGTTCGCCCCTCCAAGTTCCAACCTCGACCAGGTGCCTCCGTCTCGTCTCCTGCATGTTCTTTCCATCTTCCAACCAAATCCCTTCCTCTCTATCCATAACACCACTTTCATCTTTCCAAGGTCACGTAAGAGGCGTGCTCTCATCTCCTCGCTGTCACCCATCCTTGACTTGTTCTTCTCCAAGCCAATCCGGGTTTCCGCCCCTTGTTTCTGCCGCGAGTCATTTTATACGAAACGTCCGTCCTGTGATCTGCACAATCTGCCCAGCCCTGCGACCGATATAATCAACAAAGTGTCATCCTCCGGCGCGCCTCAAGCCTTTTTACACAGTACACGCTTTTTCAGGATCCCACGGCCTGATCGCGGGCGGTCAAATTTTGCAACCCTAAGCCGGTGTGTGCTCGCTTAGTTAATTCATCGCTCCCAGACGCCGATCTGACGTCGCCCGGACCAGCCGAATCTTCCGTGCCATCCTACGCTAGACGCTCAGCATCCCAGCCTCACTTAAAAATAACGACATCATCGAGGCCGACAGGGCTTTCCTTCAATGAGTCGAGCTTGAAGAGAGAATGGAACAGCCTGACCATTGTCTATAGGACTTCTCTCTCTCTCTCTTTTTGCCCCTCTCCCCTCAGCAACTAACGCCTCAAAATGCCGATGCGGCCCAACATGCTCAAACGGGTACGTAGCCACACGAACCGACAATCTCTGAGCGACCTGGTACACGGCAGAGGAAATTCGCCGCATCCTCAACCAGACACCATCTCCGGCCACAAGCAAATCGAAGAGGAAACTCTGCCCAAATACAACGCGGATAATTTCTATCCGGTTCGCTTAGGTGAAGTCTTGAATGACCGGTATAAGTTATGTGTGAAGTTGGGCTTTGGCATGACTGCAACAGTCTGGCTCGCCCGGGATCTGCATGCGTATGTGTCCTGCATCTAAATTCCAGATGTCCAACTAACCGGCAAACAGTGAGCAAAGTGCTGGCAACCACAAATATGTCACCATCAAAATCAACGTCAACACCTTGAGCGAGGACTTCCTGAACGGCCGGCGCGAAATTGCACAGAAGCTTTTTTCGGCCAACCCTGATCATCCAGGCTACAACCACATCCGATTTATGCGCGACACCTTCAAGATCAGGAATCGCCATGGCGAGCATCTTTGCATCGTTTATGACGTCCTCCGTGAACCCATTGATGCATGTATGGAGAAATTCCCCGGTCGACGTTTCAACTCTGAGAAACTCCGCAAACTCTTGCCCGCTCTTCTCAAAGGTCTCGATTATCTCCACACAGAATGTGGGGTGGTGCATACCGACCTCAAAGCAGACAACATCATGATGGGTCTAGGTGACCCGACCATTCTCGATCGGTTTGTGCAACGTGAAATCGATCACCCGTCGCCGCGAAAAATGCCAGACTCTCATGGCCGAATCATCTACACATCATGCAGCGACTTTGGCGAGGCTCCTACAGACGTGGTCATTGCATCCGCCAAGATCACTGATATTGGTCTAGCAGCGTGGGGAACCGGCAAAAACACCAAGCCAATCCAATCCAATGCCTTCATGGCCCCCGAGGTCATATTACAAGCTGGCTGGTCGTATCCTGCCGACATATGGAATCTAGGGGTGATGCTGTGGGATCTTTTCGAGACCTTTGGCCTATTTGACGCCATGGACACGAGACCGGGCCATTACCGCCCAGAGAAGCACCTGGGGTTGATGATAGCGCTGTTAGGCCCGCCGCCAGTAGAGTTCCTCAAGCGAGGAGCCAAGTCGTCCCATTATTTTGACAACGACGGCAAGTTCAAATATCCGGACTACATCGACAAAGAGATATCTTTTGATTCTTCGATTCAAAGGCTCAGGGGAGAAGAAAAGGAGTTGTTCCTCGACATGGCTCAGCATATGATCTGTTGGGTGCCCGAAGAACGGTGGACAGCCAAGCAGTTACTGGAGCATCCCTACCTGACCAAGGAACGAGATTACATTCCCACACCAGGCAATTTGTCTCGTGCTTCGACCGCATCATTCCAATCCATCATTCCGTCGCGGACTGGAACTCCGAATCCAGCACCATCGAATTCAGTATCCCGACGGACGTCGAACCTGGAAAGGATACCTTCGCGCGAGTACTTGGTACCCAATGGAATGGGGACGTCGCCGGACAAACCATCCTCGAGACCTACCACGCCGGCCACTTCCACTATGACGCTACCGCATCATGTGAAGAGAAGCGATGATAAGAATGGCTCTTCGGCGATGACGAGTCCCGGAGGACACCTTGCACTCAGTCACAATGTTGCGAACAAGTGCTCACAGGACCTCATCGATTCGATTCTGAGCAAGGGAAGGAACCATAACGGCCAGAACGGCCAGAACAATGGTACAACTCGCTCATCGATGGACTGCAACAATACGCCGACCAAGTAATGCATACTGGCTGAATTGGGAATGGCCCTGTCGATTTTATAGTTGCTGGATACCCGTCTGTACGGAGCCTGGGGGGTTTTATAGGGCATGGTTGTACGGAGTTCACGGCGTGCTGGATCCCAGATGGGCTGTCCAGCAGAGCGCTTGTTCGGAAATTTGGCTGGCCTTCTTGAGCGAGCACCTTTTCATGTGGAAACTACATGGGCTCAGAAAAGCTGCATCGGTGGGTTTGGGCGGGCAGCCGAGACCGAAGTCGAGCATCTATGTTTTTTTGTCTGGTACGGCAAGTGAAAGAATGCATCACGCTCGCCCACACGCTTCCTTGAGCGTACAGAGTATAGATGTTGGTCCAGTTCCTCTTTTCCCCTAGGCACTAGTATCTACCTAGCTACCTGCCTGCGTGCATGTGTCATATGTGCCTCTTACCGTGTCTTGTTTCAGTACAAACCTACAAAATCTCACAGTATTCTCCTTTTCCCTGTGGGGACTACTGCCAGTGCTCTCTCTTCGGAGGGCTCGGGAGGAAGACGCGCCAGGTGTGTGTGTGTGTGTGCAAGGAGGATTGCGGTGCGGTGCGGTTCGGTTCGGGTTGGACGAGGGCGTGGCACGTTCTCGTCTGCATCAGCTCCCACGTCCCATGACTGTCATGTGTTCAGGAGTCGCCGTCCTTTCGAGGGGGGCGATGACAGATTGGGGTTTCTTGTTCTTGTTTGACGGCGTCGAATCACTGCGCAGGATGAAGGTGCGTGGGTGTTGTGTAAGGGAAGAGATGTTTGTGCAGGTTGACGAATGAGGCCACGGCCGGACCAAGCGTGCGAGTTGTGCCACGACGTGCCTAAGTAATAGTAACGCGCCGAGGGGGGGAGGCTCACTAGGCTCACTAGGCTTAAAACTTTGGGGACACACTCACCTGCAGGTAGGCACTAACTAGGCCTCACTAACTTAGTTAGCCTGCAACAGTTAAGCTTGTTAAGTTAAGGGCCACAGGCAGGGCAGTGTGGGTTTCATTTAGGCGAGTGTGGCTGGATCGGAAGGGAGAGGTGAGGAGAGGAGAGGAGAGGAGAGGAGGAGGATAACAATGCGAAAGAGAAATTGGGGAACTGGCACGTGACTAGGAAAAGAAAATATATACCCAAATATCCAAAACAAAGGCGGTCAGCCGAATTGGGTGAGTGAATTTGCCTTATGAGGAAATATAGCGGCAGTAATTTTTCTCTTGCTGGTACAGTAAAGTCTCTAGAAGGTGACGTCGGCGACGTGTCAAGTCGGCTTCTCTCACTATCCCCAGGTTTATTGCGCGGGCAGCGTACGTACCTTAGGTAGGTGGTTATATTGCCAAGTTTTGTGTCTTATCCTACGACTTTGGCCGCTGAACTTCTTCTTTGTCCTCCCTCCTCCCTACTATACTCCTTCCTTGACCTTTTGCGGGCGGTGAAAGCTGTGGTGGGCGTTTTGAAGATACGTAGTCATTATCCCTCGATGGCGGCCCAGCCAGGGGTCTTTTCGTTCGTGTTTTGATCAGCATTTGGTGGTTGGGAAGCCGCGTTCATGGGTCGATTTCCTCGGCATAACGGGGCACGTGTCGATGATCGACGGGCAGGGTTACGGGACGGTGTTGCGTCGTCAAAGCGCGTCGTCGGTGCCGGCGGAGATGGTCACGGTTATGGGCATGTCATTCTGAACCTCCCCATGGCGTTGAGCTGCCCCAGGAGGCATAAGTTCAGTCCAGGTCAGCGAGGCGCTCGGTGAGTTGGGCTGATGGTAGGTGGTGGTCCGGCCCTGTGGCACCGAAAATCCTGAAACGAGCAACGAACTAGCTAATAGGTACGGATTATCAGATTTTGTTTTGTTGGTGTTAGGTTCAACAACAATTGCAGATGTGGTAAATTCGTTCACCGGATCCCCGTCCATAGACCGTGGAGGCTCTCTCTGGGGGGTGCTACGGGAGGGTTTCGCGATCAGCACCACATATGAGAGTGTGTCTTGTCTACCAATTCCGATCCGGCCTCTACTTGGTCCACATCGAAGGAGTCCAGAACAACCATCCACACGACGCGCCAGGAGGACCGCAATCATACTGCGCCGGCATCCACGGGGATTTGTTTTCCGTCGGTTGCAGGACTGGACTTGGTTGCTACTTTCTGACTTCTTACCCTTAACCGTCAACATCCAGGCGACAAACATCAGGGCGCGCACAGTCGGGGTTGTTATATCAGGTGTCACCGCTTCTTTGAGCCCTGCACACCACAAGGCTCCTACTGGCTCCTGCTGCAGTAGAGAAGCGACCACCTACTCAGACCTGCCCCGGGTGCTAATAAGGCGGACTGCAGACGCTTCCCAGCGCCTTCGACAAAAGACACGCATGGATCGGAGCAATGAGAACGATCCAAGGGCGAACAGTCGTGCTCCACCATCTGCATGTCGGCTATGAGAATGCCAGACCGCCATGTGCATCTCCTACGAAGATCTGGCTGCCTTTCTACCTTATTATATCCGGCCTTTGCTTGGTTGAACTGTGTGTCTTCGCAGATACACTTTTGGGGGGAGTGTCCCCTGCTCCAGACTCCGGCTCTGCTTTTTGAAATTGTCCTGACAGGCATCTCGCTTGTATGCAACATGTCTGAACCTACCGGTCTCATTGAGCTCTACCGTGGGGAAGATCCTGTCGTTGAGTCTGTTTCCCTCCGAAGAGCACCCATGGGGTAATGCCTCCCTTACTAACCATGCAAGAGTATAGTTGCGGTTCATGGTCTCAATGGCCATCCGCTGCGCACATGGACCACAAAGTCCGGAAAGTGCTGGATGAAGGAGCCAGACATGCTACCGGCACATCTGAAGCAGTCGAGGGTTCTGACTTACGGCTACAACGCGGACGTGCTGTCGGTTCTGGGCAAGGCTTCTGACGATCGCATCCTCGAACATGCCCATACACTTGTCGCCGAACTGGTTGCCGATCGCCAGGTGAGGTCCATCTCTGACCAGGAGATATTGGGGGGCAGTCTGACATTGACCACTCGTTGTACAGTTGGACAAAGCTGCTCGGAGGCCCCTCATCTTTATCTGCCATTCGCTTGGAGGGATCATCGTCAAAAGAGTAAGTTAGGCAGGCATTTTCCTTGCCTCACCCGCATACTAATGGCCATTTGTTGTTCAGGCGAATAGTCCTCTCACATAGCCGTACGGCTCGATCCATCGAAACCATGCACTCTATCTTTGTGTCTCCCTGCGGAATATTGTTTTTTGGGACGCCACGTGATGGCAGCGACAAGGTGAAACTGGCCTCTTATTCACGGCCATTGATGGATGCTGTGATACCGTCCAAAGTCTGCGACACCACCGGGTGAACTTCTCGATGCCCTCAAACCAGGGTCGCAAGTCTTGAAGGACATCACCGACATGTTTGCTCCGCTGATGAAGAGATTTCGCATCTTCTTCTTCTGGGAGCAGGAGAAGACCAATCTAGGTGCGACGACAGATTATGTGAGTGTATTCAACTGTGCTTTTGGCCAGTTTTAGACTGCCGCATGGGATAGTCCTCGTGGCTGACTGTATGCAGATTGTCACTGAGTCTTCGGCGGCGCCCATCCTCGACGGTACGGAGCGTTGTGGTCTTGCTTATGATCATCGACACATGTGCAGATTCGAGTCCCGGACTTCGCCTGGATACAAAGTCGTAGTTGCCGCATTGATGCGTTATTCTGAGGATGCTGGGGCAATTATCGCCCAAAGATGGCTGAACAACGACGCAACACTGAGTTCAGTGCGTGCAGGTGAAGCTGCAGAGCTCTTCCAAACAACCGATCCGCGTCCGTTTGTGGATGCTGGAGAGAAATCGCATTGAGAAGCTTGTAATCTGGTTCAGAAATGTCAAGAGTGCATTTCAACCTTGCAGCCTTCAGTGATGGACATGACCAGTGTCATTGTTTGCTTTTCGACGCCTGTCACCTCCACCCGCTCGGTGGAAGGCAGTCTAATGACCGGGAAGCGTTGCATCAGGCGAACAATGGTGTATGCCGCTTCGGTGAGGGCAAAATCCACTTACCAAACGTGTCAGCTCTGCGACCATTGTCCAAAAGATCTCAGTCAATCAGGAAGAAGCACTTACTTCCCAGGCAGATCCTTGGTCCGCCATTGAAGGGCAGATAACCCCATTTAGCATCCGTAGAATTGCGATTTAGAGGCATGTCCTCGTCCCATCTTTCGGGACGAAAGCCCTCGGCGTCCATTCCGTAAAGATCTGGTCTGCGATGCAAAGCATAAACGCAATATGCAACAGCCGCGCCCTTGGGGATGAGCACAGGAGATTTGCGATCCGAGCCACCGCCGGTAGGTAGTATGGTGGTTCTCGTTGCGGTGCGGGTGTTGACTGGCACGGAGGGGTACAGACGAAGTGCTGCGGACGATTAGCAGATCCAGACTAGAGTCGCTTGACCATGGGGCGTGGCAAGAGAGTCACTCACTCTCCTTCAGGACATTCTGCAGATATTTCATTTCTCTGAGATCATTTCTGGTGAGCTCTTCTTTCCCCTCACACGCATCCTTGATCTCCACGCGCAGCTTGTCGAGGGCACGTGGATAGCGAACTAGTAAGAAGCTGGGAACAAGTGTCAGCGGTTGGATGATGTGCAAGATGTGGTGTCTGAGGGTGTCTTACAAGGTCCAAGAAAGCAGGCATGCCGTGGTATCACGGCCAGCGACCAAAATGTTGATGATCTGGCTTCTGAGAGCATTTCGATCTGGGATGATCTCTGATACTGTCTTCAGAAACGTGTGTCTCTCTTCACCAGTGGTGCCACATTTTTCCTGCGCCAAGTTTTGTTTGATGATCCAATCGGCGAACTTGTGAACATCGGCGCATGCTCGTTGGAATTTGGGACCGCCTATGAGCCAGTAGAAATCCAAGAGCCGAAATCTCTTTGCCACATATTCTTGCGCGATGTTGAAGGCGTCGGCAAAAGTTTGCTCCCCAGCCGACTTTGGTGCTCTCAGACTTCGCACAGATTCTCCGAATAGGAACGCAGTGGTGGTGTCTAGAGTGAGCCGGAAGAACAAAGGCTGAAGGTCGACGACTCCTCCAATGGACGGAATCGCGGTCAAGAGATCCTCGATGGCGTCGCCAAACACTCCCAGATTGTCATACTGCTTGTGCGCAAACTGCGGTCTGAGCAATTCTCGGGAATGCTTCCACGCTGGCCCCTCTTGAGTAAAGATGCCATCGCCGAACATTGGGAATGTAATCGCCCTTCTTAGTCCCATGCTGTAATCTGAACACATTTCAGCCGTTGTTGTGGACGAAAGCAGGGCTGCAGGGTACCTTTGAAATTGGTGCTCAGGATCGCTTCCAAGTTGGCGGGATCGATGGTTCCAAAGGCTTGGGTGCCCAGGAAAACTTGGTCCAAGGTATTTCCAGTCTGTCGAAAGTGGAGGAGAAAAAGCTCCATCAGTCGTGATTCCGTGTTGGCCCTGAAGATCTGTTCAAGGCGGTCGATGCCGAGTGGCCGTTGATTCTGAAGTCTGGGTGGTGGTAGGCAGCCGTGACGTTGCGCCAGCTGCTGCTCCTCCTTCTAAGACATCGTCGGTAAGAAAAGATCTACTTGAAAGTCATCGTGCCTTGCCAACTCACTCGACATTGTGTATGGCTTTGAAATCGATCGCCAACGAATCGAAAAAGCAAAACGGAGAATATTGCAAGCACGACGTATGTGCACATCATGCTTCACGAACAACCGACATACACTGACATCAGGGTAGTAGTATGGTCGTTGAGAGATGAAGAAGAAAAGCACCTTGAGGAGAAGTTGCCTTCCGCGCGAGACTCCATGTGGCTTGCTGTTGTCTCTGGAGTCCCCAACCCCGTCACATCGCGTCACTCGATTTGTGGGATCGATGGCAGATGACAGCTGGAGTTGCACCAGATCTCTGAGAGGGGTTCACAGGCCGCGAAGGAGGAGCTGATGGAGTTGATAGAGCTAAGCATGGCTAATAAGTTAACTAATTGGCCGCCCGGATGATCTTCTGCTTTAGGCGACGGAGCAGCCCGTAGGTTAGCGCCTCGGCTATCTCCCGAGGGTCAATTGGGGGGCAGATTCGAGATGCCAGCAAGCAGTGACTCCCACAGAAGAGACCGGCGGTTGCGGAAAACGTAGTCACGAACGTCCTTACGATAAGAAAACGACCACTAAAAGCGTGCGTACTACTTGTGGTCCATCAACGATCTGTCTAATGTCCCGTGCGAGAGGAAGCGAGCTCGATCGTCTCAGTGGTTAATCAATGACTTTCTCTACTGTGGTTTCTACCGGCAGCAACAAATCAGGATTCGATGGCAACGTTCAGAATTTGTAGACACCGGGAGCCCAGTTTCCTTCGCCTTGCTCCGCAGCGTTGATAGTCTCCAGGATGCGCTGCAGGATCATCTCAATGGTGGGAGGACCTTGCTGACCAGGCGACTTCTTGCTCGTATCGGCGAGGAAAATAGGTATCGGCCTGACACCCTGGGCAGCACTCTGTATTTCTTGGACGTCTGGCGGGGCGAAGGCACCGATGATGATCAGCGAAATATCGGTACGGACATCGCCCGTGGCGTTGCTGCCTAAGCCCGACGAGGGCGTGATCTTGTCCCCTTTGAGGAGAGCTGGGATCTCAGAGAGTGCCGCCTCGGTATTCGCACACACATGGACAACTGAGACTTTTCGTTAGCCGGAAAGGGCATCTTCAAGTGTATTAAGGGCGCAAAGTCCCGTCGTCTTTTTTGTTTCGCACCGGGAGTAGTCCATACCTTGTATTTTCGATGAGAGATACTCGATCAAATGTGCTGCATGGGACGGGTCTCTGCCGCAGAGAATGGCAGCTGGAACCATTGTAATCGTACTGTTGTATCGACTTTCCTCTGGCTGAAATCTGCGTTGCTCTCTCAAAGACTGATAGGCTTGACGTTTGGTTTGAATAGAGCTGAGGATGACAATTCGCTGGCAGCACTCTGGAAGAGGAGTTGAGTAAAGAAAGTGCGAGGGAAGGAAAAGGGAGCTGAAATGCCTCACTTAAATAAGAGTTCTACACCTCACCTCGCCCATGTGAAGAAAATACAAAGGAAGCGGTGAAACAAGGCGTCCGGAGTCCAGTTGTGTACGACGAGTTTTGATAGGGGACAACAACCGGCTGGCTGCATAAGGATTCGCCGGCGGCGGCGGGGAGTTGAGCTTCGCCAATGTCAGATTTTGCTTGCTGGGGCCAAAATGCAAGCATCGTCAATGACTGGGCGGCCTGGGAATGTTTGAGTTGGGGGAGAAAGAGAGGTAATGGGTTAAGAAAGGGTGTGTGTAGTTGTTCTGTGCCATCGAATACTATCAAAACAGCCTGCTTTCGCTGATATCGTGGTGTAGATACTGTACGTAGCTGACGAGCTGACTAGGATCTGGTGTTACTTGTTGCTTAGGGACGTCAGAAGTCTGCTGGAAGGCTAGTGGACAGGCTAGCATGGAGATTCCCGTACGGCTGTTCCGGATCTCTCCCAGCATATGCTTGAGTTGAGATCATGAGTACTACTAACTACGTAGTAGTACCAGCATCTCAAAGTCTTCAAGCGGCTGTAAAAGCAACGGACCTCGCCGATGTATTTCGTGCGACTGTTTCCGCTGCAACGAACAGATGCTTGACTCGCCTACTTGCTTTCGGTGTTCTGCAGGTCGACCAATATCTTGCACTGCAAGAAGCCAATCAATTCCAGGGGTGTTTTTGCGCGATTGTGAATGCCACGTTAGTACTGAGGAACGACGGTGCGCTCTGTATGCGATTTTCTTGTTTGGGACTTGGGTAGGTACTCTGGCAGCATTACTAGGTCATGGCAGCAGACCGGCCTCTTGCGGGCATGGCCACTGCACGTCCACGTCTCCAGCCAACACGCTGTGAGGACTCAGCCGCACGATAAGTACCTCACAGACACGGGCGGAGACGATCTTGCCACGACAGCCGTCATGCGACGCCGGGTCATGTAGATCTTGCATTTGGGCCCTGCGGAGAAACGGATGGATATAGCGTTTGAAGTGGAAACGAGGGCTGCAGAAAACCCTCCGATGTGGACCATGCGTCCAGCTGTCAATGCAAGGAACTTCGACTTGGAAAGACACGAACACGTCCCTCCAGTCGGAGAAGGCTTCATGCATGGTACTTGGTGAGAGAGGCTGCGCGTGATGACATATGACGAACAGTTGCGATGCCACGAACGACAGGGCGAATCGGACGGGTGCTTGTTGGTTAGTGTGGCGTGCAGTGCAGTCAATGCAATACTCCCACGATATGTACTGTATGCCAGCTGGAAGCTTCGTATTGGCAACGGAGCCGGAGTCTCGGTGGATGGTATAAGGCAACTGACAAACGACGATTAAGGGCTACTGCACAGCGCTTGCTGGTGGATATGGTCACACGGTTCAGGCACGGCACAACAAAGCACAGCACAGAATCAATCGTGCGCCGTTTGATAATAGTACCGTGCTGGCAGATTCGCGGCAATGCTCGTCCCCAGGTTCGTCGAGATTGAATGATGACTGTACGGAGGTGAGTTAAAGCCCGAGTGTCCATCATGGTCTACCACAGCCACCACAGTAATTCAGCTGAACAGAGGTGACAGAACAAAAAGGGTGGTGGAAGCAAAAGTTCCGCCAAGTTCGAGCTTCCTCTTCCTAAGTTCCTCGATGGTGGAGAAAGAAGGAAAGAAAGATTGCAGGGGCTTTGGGCACGCGGCAGTCAAAACGTGAAGCGGGTGCAACCATCCATCAACAAGCAACTCCACTGCCCTGCACCGCCTAATCTAAGCCGCCGCCTCACCCGTCACTTGCTGATTGGGACCCAAGGCTGTGCCGATCACACCAAGATGCGGTCCACCATTGGGCGCTCTGCATGACGATCTTAGCGACGAATGCATGCTTGCAAACAGCTGATCGGGGGAAGGAGGGTTCTCATAGAATTCCTTGCCCGGTTGCTGTGGACGCTGGATGAACAAGTAGACAAGCAGGCGAGGAACACTACGTGAGACGCTTACACAGTGCAACAACAAAAGCAGTAGATACCAGTATCGGTAAGCTTAGTAAGGAACTGGATTGTCCATTCCAGGCATGTCCACCATTTATCGATACGTTGCCGATATCCAACAATCGATAATCACTAGCCAAAAAGATACTTACAGTATCATGATGGCCTGAAATAGTTAACTACAAGTACCTAGGCTAGCTCATAGCAATAGTTGATACAAAAGACTTGCGTCCTGCCCGTTCTCTCTATTCTTCAATATTGTGACAGTGCCATTAGGCAATAAGAGGTCGGGAAAGTAGCCAATTCCTCCATAACGGTCCCAGCATGCCCATGATAGCCCTTGAATCCATCGTGACAAAAGAAATGCCCTTTGCAGGGTGTACGCACATGCCCATGCCCTTCAAGAGTGGTGATGCCTCACATGCTCAACCGTATCCATGCTGAACTCCGTCGATGCCCAGATAACTCAATAAGTAAAACTCCCTCGCTTGGTATCACATTCTTGATGTCTCCGCTACAAAAGAAAAGGTCGTACAGTCTTTGAGTGGGACGAGCACCAGGCTCGTTTACTTCCATCTGTTGTGGCTCATGCCTGCGCTCCGTACGGGATCGTCTCGGGTAGTTGTGTGGTGGTGGATGACGACAACCTCGCGCTTAGGAACTGGTCGAGGCTCTTTGCGATCTCGACCGTCTCTTCGTGGGTTGTGGTAGATTCTCTCGCCACTGCTGCTGGAGCCAGACGTGCTGTGGTAATGAGGCATCTTGTCGGGGGTAGTGGTAGTGGTATTGATTTTGGTTTTGTTTGAGGTAGATTGGTTTCGCGATGGTGACGAGGCTGGCTCGTTCAACCCGATGTGCTCTTGAGATATTTCCGTAGCAAAAGCCTTCGTTATGACGTTGTAAGCCGGAAGAAACGTGAGGTTTGTTCGATCCCAGATATGTAATAAGTAGTTCTGGAGTCCAGGGCTGGAACTTGTGGCGAGTGTTCTAAAAGTGGTGGTGGTGGATGGATTGGTGGGGGCGGTTTTTTGAGAATGTTGCAAGGGGGTTGATGAGTTCGGGAGTGTTTCCGATGGTCTGGCTTGATGGTGGTGATGACGGGGATGGAAAATGGAAAGGAACTCCCGACCGATTTATAGTACTCAATGCTCAAGAGTCACAGCGTAGGAATCAGGCTCAGCCTGGCATTGATCAAAGGATGGTGAGTATTAGGCAGAGAAGAGGCTAGCATCAGGCAACTGAACTAAGCCCTCTTCGTGACTCAGATGACGAGGACAAAGGGAGTACCACCACGTAGCCAAAAGCAGAATGGCAGCAGCGGTAGTATCCGTAACAAGGCGAGGTGGGCGAAGAGCTGGAACCGTGATGGTGGGTTGGATGCGAAACAATACACAGTCTAGCAGCAGGCTGTGGAATTGGGTTCAGGCAACACACGGCAGACGTTGATGGATTGTCAGTCAGCCAGCCAGCCAGGGAAGCCAATGGAATGTGGAATGATTTCCTGGATCCATTGGGCAGCCAGCTGTTGACTTCTTTGCAGGATTGAGTCAGATTTGCCCGCGTCCGGTGCCGCGAGTTGGAAATAGAACAAAATGGAACAAACACTGAGACTCTGGGAGAGTGATTCTTCGTAAACACCGAAAGGGGCGGCCGAGATGACGTGCGACAAGCAAATCAAGGGCAACGGATTTGGGATGGAAAGGAGCAAGGGCCATTCAGGGCTCGTCAAGACACAGGGCTAGCCTAATTGGAAGCGTCGAAGCTCACCTACCACAGTTATGGATGCTCCTGTCGCCAGGCGCGTCCCAGGGAACGAAGGGCGCTACCGGCTTGTCTCGAGCCTGTCAGAAACCCACAGAGGAACCATCATGGACCGTGGGCCCCGTCTGCCACAGTACCAAAAGCACTCACCTATCGTAAAGCTGCCGTTCCTGCAGCAAGAGGAGCATCATGGAGCAACCAAAGTGCCCACCAGAGACAATCAATCATGCAGCATTCCTTTTGCCACCTCGTATCTCTGTTTCCCGGAGCATACTTTTTGAATGGTCGTAGGCCAGATATGACAAAGCCCATCAAGCTGATTTGATGCATTCCTTCTGTATCGCCGAAGCGTCGCCAGGGGGATTGCCCAGATGACCACAGCCCATCATCCGGAGGTTGGCGAACTCTTCTGAAACCGCCAGCCTGCTCCTCTTACCGTAAGGGACTGGGCCAAGAGCGATGCGACACCTGTTTCACGGATGACTGCTGAGCCACGACTCCAACGCCCCATTGCTGGTCCACGCCTGCGCCACCTCTCGTCTCTCGTGGCCGTGATTCTTACCATCTCCTCCAGCGAAGTTAGCCAAAGTTCCCTGCCGCCCCAACATTCCAGTAAAGCAAGCCCAGCCGCCCTTGACATGCGCGGTATCTAGGACAAGAAGCATCCCACGTAGTCGATCTTTGGACTTTTCGAGTTGAGCAAGCCTCGTCGACGCCCAACGGTGGATGCCAGCTCCGCCGCCAGAGCCCCAGGGCTCCAGCACAAACGCCACTACGTCGCGCTCGGCACCTCAATAAGGCAGCAAACTTCAACTTAGCAGCCGAAAGCCGCATCTCAAAAGATCTTGTCCCACGTCGATCCCTCCATGTTGGACTCAAGGTGAGGCGAGAACCGAAGTTGACTTCAGCCAGGCGCTGCTAGCGACAAGTTGTTACATCACGTGGACCTCCTCGTTTGTGAAGCTCAACATGCACCATGGCACTCCACGAGACCGCGTATAGCCGTGAGGATGGCGCATTGGACAGCTACGAGTAGCATGAGCCAACCAAGATAGTGGCGACTGCTTTCCCTGTTCTCATTTCCCAGACTACAGTATGCTAAAGCATGAAAGGAGTCGATTTCTGCCCAACGATGGTGCAGATCGCCGAGACTTTGGATCACACTCCCGCTTCTATGGGACGCTACCTCTCATGCACCTTCACAACTACTAGTACATGGAAGACTCGGTTGATGCATGATCGACGAACTCGGTCACACGGATAACGCCTTCAGTCATGCCTTCATCACCGGTCTCCGTCTTGGGAACTTCCCGACCTGGTTCTGCGTCACTCTGCATCGACCGCCGCCTTTTTCTCCTTGTGCCAACGTAAGTCTTGGTTGTGTTGTGCTAAGAACTAAGTTCGGAAGGGTTTGCCTGGTCGTGAGCAGGCAAGGCTATCACTCTGCCACTAGGGGTGGTTCCGGACTACGGAGTCGTACACAAAGCTTTGGCACACCGAAGTGTGCTTGATACCTTTTCCGTGCTATAGCGACCCACGCTCATCTCTCAGCTTCTGAATGCTCTATGCAAGGGCTGTTGCTTCTAGTACGAATCCACAGTCGCCCGGTGAGTCTGGCACGAGCATACCTCCAACGATTTCCGGTGTCCCGGCTTGTGTACGCCATCAGGCCAATGCATTTCTTTTTGATCACACCACTGTCCAGCAAATTTACAACAATGGTGCCCGACTGCAGTGCAATGCCACGATCTCCACCTGGGCAGGAAAGACACTGACGGACAAACGACCAGAGGCTAGCCTACATTGCCCTCATTCATGCAAGCTGATTTCAGTACATGACTTCCTTGAAAGCATGACGTCTTCTACAAGCGCTGGAGAAGCCTAATAGGACCCGGGACCTCGACACGGGGCGCTAGGTCCATGCCTGTTTTCGTGCTTGAGGCCCGTCCTTGCACCGAGATGAGGCGGGGGTGGGTCACTGTTTGGCAGAGGACGGTCGGCCAGATACCGCAGCTAGCCTGTACAATTCTGGCCGAGAGGCGCCGTGGTCTGCACGCTGACTTCACCGGTTGACGACTAATCGGTGATTTGTTTGAGCCAAACTCCACGAAGAAGATGCTATGTCTTTAGCACATGGTGACTGATGTCATATCGGGCCACGCCCCTTACCAGACACGCCCCTTACCAGAATGCCTCACCCGAGCGCTGGGTGTAGATACGTCCGACGTGTTCAGAGGCGGAGTTGCGGCAGGCTTCGTTTATCCGGACAAGCTACCAAGAGCAGCAGGCCGATCTCAAGAAATGTGGGAAAGAACAGACGCCCTCTTTTATTCATGCGAGCGAGTTTCTTCCCCTGGCGGTCAGGTTAGCTCTCGTCGCAGCAGCGCCTCTCGAACGGACATGACCAGGCATATTCCTTTCCCGTCCTAGTCGTCGCTCAAGCATGCTGGACAGCCCATATTGTTACAGGACTTACATGCCAAATATCCGTCCACAGTCCTGGGGGTCGCCTCATTAAGCCATTGAGACTTTCCAACGGTATCAGAATGTTGACTACACAAATGGTGACTTGATTTCTAGGAGACCATCGTTATGAAGAGACTTCCATCCTACACACAGCGTAGACAAGTGAAGATGGAGGCCCGACGAAGGTTGTTCTTATTACACATATCTACCTCGAATACCCATTCAGACACTACGGTGTCCATGAACAGACGTGCCCACTGAAGAAGACATCGTGCGCACATACATACAGTCATGTAGAAGTTGACTTTTGTTTCAATCGGCCAGACACACGAGTATTACCTCAAGATCTGCCTTACAAAAATGCCACGATGGCCAAAAAAAGACTTCCCAACATTCCCGTGGCTGAGACCGCATAGCTGCCGGTAGCCGCATTTCCCGACGCAGTTGAGCTGCTTGAGGCCGTTGCGGCCGAACCTGCAGCTGAAGTGACGGTGCTAGCGGCGCCCGTTGCTGAACTGCGGTAGGAAGAGGCAGCGCCACTGGCAACACTCAAGGCGCTGGACTCAACAGAACTGGCACTGGACAAGATGCTGCTGACCCGGCTACTGACGCTGCTTCGTACAGATGGAGCCTCAGACGCGGCGCTGGAGGCAAGGCTCGAAGCCAATGATTCGGCCGATGATGCGACGGAAGAAGCCTCAGACAGGGCAGAAGACACCACAGATGACACACTGGGCTGTACGCTGCTAACGATTGAAGATGCCATCGATACGGCGGAAGAAGCTGCACTTCCTGCGGCTGATGCCGCACTGCCAGCAACAGACGTCCCCTCGCTGACGGCCGAAGATGCAACAGACGCCCCCTCACTGACGGCCGAAGACGCAACAGAGAGTGCTGAGCTGACGATCGAACTGATGTCTTGAGCGGTGGCGACTGCCGCAAAGGCCAGGAACAAGGGCTTCGATAGATGCATGTCGAGGACTGCTTCGTAGGCGATAAGCGAGAGATTTGCTTTTGGGTGTGACGGAAAATTTCTTGAGACGGAGCCGGATGACGATGGTAAGGGTGAGATACTACGAAGAATGATGTTTGGAATGAGGTTTATATCTGCAATGTTATCAGCTGGAGTGTGAAGGGGGCCTGAGCAAATAATCAGCCACGTTCAGTGATGTGTTCACGTCACAGCCTCCTCAGCCTCGGGCCTTGTGGCAAATGACATATGTCTCAGCATACAGATACAGTTACGAGCTCGTGCATGTAAGGCCCTCTGTGCATACGGAGGACGTGGCTCGAACGATGAGTGCAGGTTTATGCGTCTTGGGAGCACAACGGAGTATTAAAGCAGTCCTAATTGGTCTGCCTCGCCCGTTATCACGCTCAGCCTCCTCGAGAGGCCACGCAAGCCTCTACGGCAAAGTACTGGAACAGCAACGACATCACTAATTTACTGGGTACTGCGCACTGCGGACTGGGTGTGTCCTCCGTATACTCCATATTTGCAGAGTTATCGAAAGCACCGACACTGTTTCTATTTCTGGACCACGCCCTCCTCGATATCTGCCGGTCAACCTTGTCTTCTAACTCCTGGCAAATATGGTGCTTGTAGCGACTGATATCGCTGCATCGTTCCTCATTGAGCCATAACATCGCGTGTCAGGCCACGGCCTAGGTACAATGATGGTACTATCATTCTCATGACCGAATCGTTGACGTTGGCGTACCACGGAGCTTCCCAGGGGTGCTTAGCAGAGTCGAAGCGTACCTGGGTACTCCGTATCCTCGCTGGGCCTTGTCGGGGAATTCCCGCCCGGAGCAATGTCGCGCGAGAATCGGTAAATCGAATCATCAAATGTATGAGATTTGCTCTCCACGAACGTCTCGATCCCCAGTCGGGACGGCTCTTTCATTCCTGCTGCCAGTTCTTGAGCTGATTTCTGACGCCAACTGTGGAATTTGATATATATATATATATATATATATACATATACTATCACGGCGTGCAGCTTGGAGTCTACTGACACCATTGTCCATGCTTAAACGGTTGATCAAACTGCCGAGCATACCTAATCCCAAAAGGACGAACCCTCAGGGGCTCCCTGATAGGTTTCAGTAGTGGGCACTCTCGCACTCTGGAGGACCCAGAAACGAGCGATCTTCAGACTTCCGGGTCTTTTCCTCTGAACTTCTACTCCGTAGGTGACAAATTTATTTTCTGTCAGAGGCACTTTGTCCAAAGAAATCTCGTCTACGCAACAATGCAGACAAGCGAGCCACTGCCATTGATGATGCGCAATTTGAGCTGATTACCTTACAAGGACATTTTTGGGGGCCAACTATATCACCTTTGCTGCCCAGATTCCCTCCCTGTCTTCTGTTCCTCTCGACTTCGCCCCCATCCATCGCTTTTTCTACGTCAGAGGTCAGAGGGCCCTCAATTATTCAGCCCTATCCTGTACTCGTACATACCTCATGCAACCTGAGATCTTGGTATCTCATATCCTGTGCCGTCTTACTGTTGTTGGCTTGAACGTGATGGTCCTACATTGCATATAAGCAATCCTCGGCGCTTCCGCCGCCCAACAACCCTGCGAGATACTGAACAACTGTTCATCGTTGCTGATTATGTCGACGCCCGCCCGGGCAAAACGGTGATTGGCTGTATCGCAATCCAAATCGCAAATGGGCGTCGTGGACTTATTGGACGACCCGCTTGGCGATCAAGCGCAAGCCGCCGTGGAGGAAGAGTACGAAAACAAGGCGCAATGGCTGGACGCTCTCCGCCAGCACGAAACCAAAAATGCGAATGCGCTGATCCATACGCCTGTCGACTCACATCGCCGCGACCTGTTCGCCTCGTACCCACCTATAGCTGGTCGGCCTTCGATAGAGAGCATCGATGAATGTGAGCCAACGACGCGCCCGCCTTTTCTCTTTGCCCAACCGGCACCGAGACTGACTCGTGCGCGCAGATGTTTGGACTTTCCAAAAAGAAGAGCTCTGTCTCCATATCACCCCCGGCATGGAGCATCCGACGCTGTCAGTCATGGTACCCATGGCGATACAAGATCCGGGCTTGTTCAAATGCCTCATCACCGCGGCTCAGAGTTTGTATGAACGGCGACGAAACCCGGATCCTCGTCGCTCGGTGCGCTCCAAGGCCTTGATTCTAGCGCAGAATGATGCAATCCAGGCTCTACAGAAACGTCTGTCACAGCCCGATGCTCCGTTCGATGACGGTGTGGTAATGTCGGTCCTGCACCTAATGACTGCAGATGTAAGTCACATCAGTAAACCCACGCGGCACGATGATCATTCTGACAACTCTTGGGCAGTCCTCAGCGGCGGATCTGCCCGCCTTGAAAATGCACCTTAAGGGCGCGAGACAGATCATTGCACTCCGGGGCGGTCTGGGCGTCTCGCCTGCCCATCTAGCCTTGCGAGGCACCATGGCAACGTAAGTCGGATCTGCTGCTCACTGCGCATATCGGCCGCGTCGTGATCTAAATATCTTGTCAGGACCGAGTTCTACATTGCACTCGGGCAATACCTCGGGCTCAGCCCCGACGACCGGAGCGCCATTCCCATGCAGCCCATCACCTACGTGGGCCACCCGTTTCCGCCCAAAGTATGCGACTACGTGGCCAAAATGCCCGTCGGCATCGCCGAGGCCGCTCTCACGGGCCAGTTGAGCGTGCGGTGCATGAAGTTGTTCGCCGAGCTCTCGCAATGGGCGCCCCTGGCCGATCGCGTGCAAACGGGCCAGGCCCAGCCACCACAAGACGTGCTGACCAGATACGCTCGGCTCTACTGCGCGCCGCGAGAGTTTGCCCGGGACGCGATGATGCTGGTGCTCGATCTCCAGCGGTCGGGCATACCACCGGGGCTGGAACATGTGACGGCTTCGGGTCTGGCGACGATCGTCCGCCACATGAGCGAACAGAACCCGACGACCTTCCTCGACCACATGTCGCTCAACATCCTGCTCGCCAATGTGAAGGCGATCGACACGCCCACCGTTGCCGAGTCGGAAGTCATCATCTGGCTCGCCCTGGTGATCAAGTGGAGGACACAACCGGCAGGCCCGCTGCCGAAGGCCGATGAGCTGCTTGAGTATGCGCTCGAGTCGTTCCCGGCGACTCGGACTTGGAAGAGTATGGCCAAGATCTGTCGCAAGTTCTGGTGGTTCGGCCGCTTCGAGACCGAGTGGAAGGCCACTTGGCAACGTGGTCTTGAGAGGCTGGAGCAGCAGCGACGAGGTGTCGAGGAGAGAAGGGCGCCGCTTATCCGGGGATGAACCCTGGAAAGGGGGTTTGTACGGGTCGAGGAGAAAAAAGAACACAGCTTGTCCGGGGATGAACCCCTGAAAGTGATTTTGTACGGGTGTCAAGGAGAAACAGGCGACGCTTGTTTGTCCGGGGATGAACAAGTCTAGAGGACCTTCCTTGTCTATTGTCTATGGCCTATTGTCCAAAAGACAGACTATGCTCAATGAAGGGGCTGGAAGCACAGGAGGAGCGTCAACCATATCTACCCGCCAGGTTTTGCAAGAATAGGAGGAGCGACAACCCAACCATATCTACCACCCCCCCAGCCCTCAGGCTTTGCCAGAAAGCTTAACCACAATCGCCGGTCCGCTGCTGCCCTTTGGTTTCATCCCCGCCAGGAGTGGCAGTGTCCTATGCTATCAATGCCAGTACTACTATTGCACCGCTCCCGCTCCCCAGTGGACAAGGCGAACCTCCTAGCACGCCACACGTCGCACGTCGCATGCTGCACGTATCTGAGGACGAGACCGGTCATCCCTACCAAACTCCTGGTACTAGTAGGTCGGGGCCTGGACGTTCCGATAGTGTATTCATACATAGCAAATGAAGGACCGCATCGAAATGTAATGTGTGCAGCCCCAAAAAGAAAAAGGAAGAGGAAGAGAAACCAGACATAATGCCTCATATGAACCAGAGAGAGGAGAGACACAAGAACGAGAACGAGGCGAAAAGCTGCTAGCAACAGGAGGACAGACGAGACCGAGTTTTTCCAAGTTTCATATTCTCGATTTGAGGCTATGTCTGCCTACTTCATGCACCAAGGACTCTTGTCTATGAGCTTGATGAGGCCCCGGGATGGAGCTTTCTTCCTCCTCCTCCTTCTCCTTCTCCGTCTCCTTCTCCGGCCCGATGGGAGGAGGACTGCCTTGTTTTACGGCAGATATCAGGTGTTGTCTGATGGGTATTGTGGCACCTGTGAGTAGTACTCGTATCTCCGAAACTTCCACGGGAGCCCATGGCTGGATTTGTTGTTGTAAACGTAAAGTTCTGGAACGAAAGAAAGATCCGTCGTGGTCGGCGGTCGGTACCATGATGGTACTACTGATCAGAACGAAAGAAGCAAAAAACAGGGCAACAAAATGGTATCTCAGGAGGTAGTAGTTCGAAAAAGACATGAATGTCCCAAAACCCAAACTCCGTAAACCCCCCAATTGCCATGGGCGGCCAACAGATCTCAAGTCTGACCTGGCCCGACACGGGATACCCGAGATGCTCCATTTCGCTAAATGCAGATGTCATTTGTAGTGGTTGAGGATGCTGCTGATGATGAGGGATGAAGGATGAGGATGCAGTTGTTTCCGTCTCCTTCTCCCTGGCCTGGAGAGGTTGTTATTCTCCGAGAGTGGGCGGAGATAGTCAAAAGATGCGCGCTGTCGTCAAGATGATTTTTCGTGGTGGGTGGATGAGGAAAAATGGGAAATTGCCGCGAGGCAACATCTTTTGGTAAAGAGAAGTCGTTAGGGTCGTCAAAAAGGAGGGCGAACGTATACCAGTAGTATTCACAAGGGAGGAGGGGGAGGGAGGGGGAGAGGGTGGTGGGTGAGAGGGTCAATAGGTGATGGCGCACGCCAATGGCGGAAGGCCCCCTGCATATTCAGATTTCGCAGGTGGCGTTCTTCCTCATGGCTTTGGCCAGCATCAGCTTCCTCATCCATTCGATTCTGTCTTTGGAGCTGTCGACGGCGAAATGGTGGGACTTTGTGCTGCTCCTTTCGAAGAGCTTGCGGCTGCTGCTGACCTTGTCGCTCTCGGGGATGAGGGAAAAGGCAAACGAGTGCTCGCCGGCCGGCAGTTTGCCTTGTCCGAGGAGACTCTTTTTGAAGGCCGCGCTGAGTTTGGAGCTCGATGCCTGCGAGTATGCGTGCAGAGTGTACTCGTCCACGTCGATCCGCTCGAGGGCTTTGGCGGTGGCGTAATGTGTGTCGTGCATGGTCAGCTCGTGACCGATCAGCGTGCAGTAGTTGTCTTGCCATTCATGGCGCAACATGCGGGTGGTTTTGCGCTTGCGCATCCAACCCTGGTGGTGGGCGAGGTCGAGCTCGGTCGCCCGCGAGGAAGATGGCTTCCTCACTTCAGGCTGGGACTCGTTCTCCTTGACGGGGGCGATGGATGGGGTGAAGGACGTCTGCCGGATGTGCCGGCGAGGAGGAGGCGGTTGGGTCGACGTGCATCGCTGTATGGGTTCGGGGCTGACGGACGTGGGAGCCGCTGCGGCACCGTACCGCATCTCGGGTGGTACTGATTGGGAGATGTCTCGCTGACACGGGTCAACGGCCATGGCAGTGATGGGGATGTCAGTGGCCGACATGGGAGTGTCGATGCGGTAGATGTCCGCCGGTGAGGCGACACCGCCATAGTGGTAGGGGTCGCCTTGCAGCTGGGCTTTGAGTTGAGCTTGGATTTGGGTTGGCTGTTGAAGCGCAGAGATGGGAGTCCTTGAAGGGCTTCGTTCGTCGTCATTATGAGCACCCGGAATTGTGAGCTTCGGCAGGCCCCGAAGGTGTTCGTCAAGGTGAGCTGACTTGTTGGCAAATGCGGCAGAGGCAGCTGGGGGAGGCGACGGGTTGGACGAGTTGGACGGCGAGTGCAGATGCTGGAAGTTCAGGAATTGTCTCACGCTCTCCTGTGGGTCACGAGGCTGGACCGAGCTCAAACTCTCCGGGGTGATCTTGACAGAAGATGGGCCTAATACGTCTGATGAACCCACCACCGACGGCAAGGCTTCGGACCGGGCCTCCGATATGGGTCGGCGGGTATCCTCGTCAAAGGCCCGCTGCAAGCGGAGGATCTTACGTTGTTGCTTCTGCCATTTGGGACAGTCCTCGCCCTTGGAGCATTTGTGTTCTTTGGGAAGCACCTGCTCGATTCCGACGATGGACACTGACTCGGCAGGGGTCACAATGTCCGGTTGTCTTCCTCGTCTCCGGGAGCGAGATCGATCCGGGATGACGACCTGTCGTTCCTCGGGCCGAGCAATGCGTTGCAGTGCTCGAGGACTTCGATTTGTTTTCGACGGCGTTCGTGAGAGCGGGGTCTCGAGAGAGATCATGCTACTGTTCCGGAGTTGTTGGATGGAGCTCATCACCCGGTGTCTCTTGCCAAAGGAGCTGATGTCGAGCTCCTTCAGATCTTCGAATTGGAGGTCTATCAGGACACTGCCAGAGATGTCGTGCTTGATGAATTTCTGGACGACGCTGGCTTCGAAGCCTGCCTCGGCCATCCAGTTGGCCACTTGCACAGTTGTCCAGTCCTTTACTTGAGATTCGTCAAGCTCTGCAACGGCGTTGTTGAGTGCAGCAATAGGCCTTGGAGCCGACTTCGGTTGCGGGACGGGTGACAGGCCAAGGAAGACATCGTCTTCGGGGTTACTGACTATCTCTGGCGTTCCTCGGAAGAGGTGAGGCCCTTGGGGGCCCACGATCGACTTGTCATCGAAGTGGAACTCAAAGTCACCTAGACCACCGGTGTTTGGAGGTGTCGGTAGCTCGTCCGGACTTGACAAGGTCGATTGACTGTCGTTGTCACCTTGGGACTCCCATGGTAGCGGCGCCGAATCGGAGTCTTCTTCGTTGTCAGTGTCGAATATCTCGGTCGCTTCAGAGAGTGGTCGAGGAGCTGAACCTCGACGATATAGGAAGGAGAGGTCAGGATGCTTGTGCAGCATCTCAACAGTTTGCAGTGGTGGTTGTGGAAGTGGTGGTGACCTCTCCATGCTGAACAACTGTGTCTCGTTCAGCAGGAAGGGTCAGATTCGGGAAGTTTGCAGAGCATCAAGTCAAAACGGGGAGTTGAGACAGCCAGGAGGTATGTATAGATTCTTGTTGAAAGAATCAAGGCGGGCGGTTAGCAAGAATAACCGAGTGTGATGAGCGGAGTATAGACCAGGGTTCTTGCAGGAGTAGGGTGCATGATAATGAATGACCTACTGCAGTGGTATGCGTGCGATAGATGTGAAACGCATCCGGTGCAGCCATTCAATGGCAGCAATACCGACGTTGGCTGGTATAGGTCGGCGGCAAGATGTAGATGGAGATGGAGAAGCCAATCGAGGAGTCTCTATGAAAAGTACGCGCCCAAGCCATTGAGGTCGGGATCATGGCCACCTCCACCATGGTGGCTCTACCCTTGTAAGCAGGACGGGAGGATAACCAATGGAATAGCTGGTGCTGGTCGATGTCCAATGGAGCCAGGCACATCCCTCGATCCATTATCCCACACAGTCGAGCCAGTCGCAGCAGAGACTCATGATGGAGTAGTCGACTTCCAAAAATACTCGTCCATTGAGCAGCAACCGACTATACCAGGTGCGGGTTGGTGTTGTTCCTGCTGTGTCCTGGAATAGCATCCAGCGCTTCTCACTCGCTCTCTCCTTCATCTCCCCCAGGCTCGAGCCGTTGCCCTTCCCTCCCGCAAAAAGGGTCTCTCGCTCAGGCTCATCCCTTCCTTCCCTTTTCTCCTTACCCGTGGGCTTACCCAACTCGTTCCGGACCGTGCAAGTCTGGTGGTCTCTTGCGATTTCTCCTCATGATCCACCCGTTCTCGTCTCTTCCCAACCTCCTCGATCCCTTCTCTCCGTCTTTTTCTACCCTGTGGATTTTCTGATTGGCCGTTGCCGGCCAAAATGCTCTTCTTTTACCCATCCCACCGAACCCTGGTGATACTGCGAGGGTGTCTGGCTGACCAGGTGATCACCCACTTGCCTTGCTTCAAGTTGCATGGACCTGACGAAGGACAACATCTCCCCACGCCATACGGAGTATTACCAGATGAGGTCAAACAACAGGATCACAATCTAATCTCACACCTGCGCTGCGTGACGTATATTTTATTGCAACGATGCATGTATTCTGTTGTGTGCGTTGAGCTCACCTTCAGAGCTTCTCGAAATGGCCACATGTCCAACCTCCTGGCTCAATGCTCCCGATGGTTAAGCAAAGTCCATCTGGACCTGGACCCTGCGTGAGGATCAAACATGATTCCCGTCTTTCAAGGGTTTGCATCCTATTCCCGCGAAATGCCCACCGTCTTCTTCCACACCAACTTTTGAATCTCAGGGTCTGCAGTGTTCTGAGCCGAGGACCTTCGACTTTCAACTATGCTGTCGGCCCTTTCCGGACGACGAGCTCATAGCTGTGAGAGGCCTTTGGATTCGCTGAGATTCGAAACTCTGGTTGAGTCTAGCGCGGGGCTTCTTGCATGAGCTCGACTCGACTTCCCCTCCATTTGCCCCAACCGAGCTTCTCGTCTCGCTTCCAAGTGACCGTGACAGTTGCTTGACCAGTCGGATGGCTCTTGCTGTCAAGGTGCATATGCAAGCAAGACTTTGCGAGTCTACTACGTATTGAGAGGGAAGGGGGATCCTCAACCACTCAGCCAATAAGTCTAGAGTTTTTGTTTCAACGCTAGATGTCCAAAGTGCAAAGGATAGCTACCGATTGAACTGTTGTGCATGTGTTGACGAGAAAGGCGAACTCTGGCATCATGGTTGTGACAATG
The DNA here is from genome assembly GCF_000835505.1 of Exophiala xenobiotica. Taxonomy (NCBI): domain Eukaryota; kingdom Fungi; phylum Ascomycota; class Eurotiomycetes; order Chaetothyriales; family Herpotrichiellaceae; genus Exophiala; species Exophiala xenobiotica. The sequence goes on from NW_013562489.1 coordinate 1,576,756, forward strand.
CTTGATGTATCATGGCAGCACGATGCGGTACGCATGGCAGCCACCTGTATCGCATGGCAGCGGTGAGTCCACCGCTACTCGCCAACGTCCTGGCACGCGAACAGCAAGGGCTACGAAGTGGTGGTACCTCATAGTGGTACAAGCACAGTGGTACCGTACCTTGTGGCTTCTCATCTTCAAGTACACTTTCTGCCGACTGTACGGGGTACTCAGACTGTGGACCGAGATCAACGGCACTGCTTCTTGCTTTTCGGCTAAGAAAGTAGCTGCATAACGGCCTTAAACTGTACAAGCACAAAGACAATACTCCTCAATTGATCTTCTGCCTAATGCCCGTCATTATCCTCCCAACTACGGCAAGATGCAGATTTGCACATGCAAGACCTGTACTTGTGCCGTTAGACTGACAACGGGAACGTTTGAAGGTGACAGATTTGAAGCTTCGTAGCCATTTGAACCATCACGACCAGTGCAAGGGAAGAGGGAGCGACGTGGGTGACTGTCTTCGACTTGTTCGACTCGTGGTAGCGTTCCTGAGATTACAGCCACGAAATGTGACTTCTAAGGCGACACTGCTTCAATGTGACGGTGATGGCACATGAGTTCCATGCATGGAATGAAGAATAGGAACGCCAGTAACGAGGAGGCTGGCGAGGGTCGCCGAAGTACGGCTTAACGAATCCGGATCCGCCTTTGGCACGGTATCACATTCGCTAGGACTGGATCGTCATGTAGACTACGGAGTACTATGCAAATGACAGGGTATCGGACTTGTCGACGGACACAGCAGGAGGACTGGGGGAAGAGCTTGAGCTTGACTCGGTAGACTTACCCAGCATCAAGGAGAACGCTGCAGGAACAATTGTACGATAACCCCCAACGGTGCAGTCGTGTTGCTCAGGCATACCTCGAACTTCTCGACGGGTCCCTGGATCTGATACTCCGCCCAGGCCTGGGCAGCGATTTCTCAGGTCACTGCACCGATCATGTGCGGCGTGGAACGACATCATCGTTCTATGCAAACATGCGTGCATTTGGCAACAATGATGCTATCGCGCCGCCAACCGCTTCTCGCTTCACCAAGGTCAGATACTAGTACACTATCCTGCTTCTAAAAATAAGAGTTATCGCAAAGGACCTTCGTCTGAAGCGAGAATACTGTGTATGGCAAGCATGAAGGACGAGGGGAAAGCTCTTGCTGCTCTCACCCATCTGGCCAAGTACGTGCAGGCTCGGAGCAGCACTTGATCGATAACGGGAGACGAGACTGTCAAGCGATGCAAGGAGTATAGAGTACGGATACTCGATCATGCATTCCCATTGACCACCGGCCGGCAGGGATCTACTGGTAGGGATATAGGAGGCACCTAAGGGGCATGATGGGGGCACCACTGGGCACTACCTACAGGAGGCTAATGCACGAGGATGGTCTTGGCATCACGGTTGGTTCCCGTCCCTCCCGCGTCCTTGTTCTTCCTCGTTCATCCTTGTTCACACACATCTCAACACTTCGCTCACTCAGATTGGACTTCACTCATCCTGGCCAGAATCACCAGGCACACCAGGGTGACCACTGACCATTGACCACTGACCAGGGTAGCTTCAGCACTAGCCCTTCACCTCCCAGCCGGCTTCGAGCCTCGTCACCCAATCGTCGCTCCTGCTCCCACCTTTTCCATCACACCATCGGCTGCCTTTCCTATCCTTTCGCTCCTCTGTTGCTCCGACTCAGGGCTTCTAGCCAGAGCGGCCTTGATCCCGTGCCTACTGCGCCCTACCTGTGTCGGGTCACTTGCGGTCGAGAACAGCTTGACTGAAGGCTTGCGTGGGGGCCATTGGCTGCCGGTCCCTCAGCAGTGACACATTTTGACAGTAATGAGGACTTCTCCAGACTGTGACACCTCATGGTGAGATCATGACTGGCAGAAAGCACATGAAGAGAAAAAGTCGGCATCGCACCAATGGGAAAGAGCAGCACACAAAATATGCTTGTTTCTCTACACGAGTCAAGGAGCTCGAAAACAATGCGTTGAAGATCCCACGAGTCTAATGCCGTACTACTGCATCTGCCCGGTGGAGTTCTGGGACGAGCGATGTGTTGGGTAAGCGAGCCCTTCTGGGACAATTCCCCCGCTTGATCTGTGCGGAATACAGTACCTACAGCAGAACAAAAATGCCAAAATCCGTACACTGGTAATTGCACGGTCGACCGCATGGCGTTCTGTTGTCTGTGCGTGGGACATGAATCATGGCTCTGGTAACGCTCGCCGTGGTTCTTTCCTGAAGACTGGTACCGCTCGGATACACCCGCCATTCACGCCTTCACAACCAAACCGACCGTAGCTCTCAAGTTCCACGGCGTTATTTCGAGCTTCTGCCGGTACGGGTCACCTCGTGACTACAAGTACGTCTGGAAACGGGTCCAGGCCGCACAGAGGTGATGCCTTGATGCCTGATGGCTTGATCGGCTGCCACCACTTTGCTTCCTTGATTAGCAGAAGCAGGTGAGTCAGCCATTCAGAGGTCGGAATTCATCGGGGGTTGGCCTCCATCCCTGGAGATCTCCCAATCCGACCAGAACACCAAGTGGCTTGACATGGGGACATGTGTGCAGGGGGAGTATGCAGCCTGTTCGAGGTCGGCGCTAACCGTCCTGCCTTTAAGTACTCGTCGAAGCTGTCAGGTCCTAATCTTAGCTCCGAAGCGCCAGCCCACATTTTCACGTCCAATCATCGCTTCAGTCTCCCACACTTCATGCTCATTCATTCTGCCATGCGATGCACACTATCGCCCTGCCGAATGGAAGGAGAATTGTCGACTTACCTTTGCAACGACCCATTCGACCAGCCTGCTCATTGTTCAATCATGCAAATGACCTGCCTCCACTATCCCATCCACCAATCCACGAGGAGCGCCTTCAGACGCAGACGCGATATTCATAGATACAGCTCCTCCAGCATGTATCGTCTCTTTCTCTCATTCGCTCTCCAGGCAGAGAATTGTTTCTTACCATCTGGATCTTGCTCGAAACGATTCGGAACCTCGTCCTGACCTGCATATCATTACCCTCCACGATCCAAATATAGATCACTGGACATTGAGATAGTTCTTGAGCCTTCTCATAAACAACATCCTCAGCCAATGTCACCGTGAGTCCCTTCAAGGCAGACCGTTGCCCTCGCTGTTGCTCCTTCACCTCGTCGACGGTATCTCCCAGACGTGCGAACACTGCTGGACAGTATTCGCGACCACTCCCTAGTAATAATATTCAGCAGCGCAGGCCAGGTTTGTTTGTCCTGTCCTTGCCGTCCTTGATACCAGCATCCAATCTTGAAGCTGCTCGCGAAACGACAGTTGTACAGTCCGATAGATTCCACGACACACTCAACCATGGCCCCGTCGAAGGAGAAGAAGGCTACAGCTGTGGCCAAAGAGTCACCAGCCACGAGTATGAAGTCCTCCAAGATGCACCGGAGGTCAAGATCGGGTCGGTATCCCATGCAAAAGACCTTCTGCAAGACGTCTCTGCTAAACTTGCGCAAGGCTGCTTTACATGTCGGTTAAGACGGAAGAAATGCGACGAGGCAAAACCCAAGTGCAAAGCATGTCGACATCTGGGCCTCGACTGCGAATACAAGCGACCTCACTGGTGGAGCAACAATGAGACCCGACGGAAACACAAGGAGTTCATCAAGTCCATCATCAAACGGACCAAGACAAACGAGAAGAACCTAGCTGCTCAAAGTAACTGTCCGACACAATGCATCCTGCTTCCTTCGACATGTCCTAGCTAACATCTCCGCAGACGCGACGAGAGGGTCTTCGACTGACTCGCAAGATGACTATGATGCCGACTTCGATCCTTCTTTTGCGACAACCCCGGGTCTTTTCACACCTTATGCTCCAGACATGTACATGACCCACGACCCATACAGTCAAGGCTTCCCTTGGGAAGTGGACGTAAAGACGGAGATGCACACATACGTGAACGACGAACTCACTCGCCGAGACTCTTCGATATCAACCTTCAGCACCTGGGTTCCCCCACCGCCTCATGCCATGCTACCTTCCTATACCGGCGATGACTTTGTCCAGCCAGAGTTGTATGAGCACAAGCAAGATTCCTGGGTTGGAGAAGACCCTGTTGGATTCAACTTTTTCGACTTCAATCACGTCGGTCAACAACCCGGACCTCAGTGCTCGATGATCCACCTCGAAGACTGTGACCGTCCACTGTTCAACCACTTGCTCGACAATGTGCTTCCGTTGCTCTTCCCTGTCCTTGAAGCGAACCAACCCGGGTCAGTAAGGGCAGACGTCATTCTTCCTGCTCTCGAACACAACAAGGCTTACCTGCACTCCTGCCTACTCGCTGCTGCAACGCACATGAAGGACACCAGAACAGCCTTGGGCACTGCCGTCGACGACGATCAAATGCGCCACAAGCTCGCCTTTGTGACAATTGTAGTTGAAGCCTTGAACGGCGACACTCACCACAGCGAGATGCTCGACGCTCTGCTCGGCATGATCTCGCTGCAAGGTTGCGTCGGCTCTGCTACCGACCTCGAGAAAGAACTAATCCCATGGCACCAACACTTCCAGACCGCCGCCGACATTGTGCAGAAGCTCAACCTCCCCTCTATCCTCGAAGGATTGAACGTCACCGGCGGTCACCCACCATTCAACATGACCCTGACCGCCTCGATCGACATCCTTGGCTCGACGATGCTCGGCAAAGCACCTCGGTTCTCGAATACCTACCGAAACATGTTCTTCGCTCAGGCCAACGCAGGGCTCGAGAAGCTCATGGGCTGCAACGATCTAGTCATGTACCTCTTGTCGGAAGTGGCCTGCCTAGACTCGCTCAAAATGGAAGGCAGGCTCGACGACATCGGCATGTGCAGCCATATCACCTCGCTCGCCCAGACTCTGGACCAAATCGAGCCCACAGAGCTACCGCAAATACCGTACTCCAAATCAGGGGTCCTCAAACCGAAACAATTGACCAAGAACATTACCGCGGTCTTCCGCAAAGCCGCTCGTGTCTACCTCTGCTCGCTGGTGCCCGAGTACAACCGCTACCAGCCAGCAACGGTCAACCTCATCTCGCAGATGGCAGACCTGATGCAGTACATCCCTTCCGGACCAATTGGCTTCGACCGGTGCCTCGTCTGGCCCATGTTGATCTGTGGTGTGAATTCGATCCCCGCATCGCCCTTCCGCCGCGTCCTCTCCGAACGATGCGAAATGCTCGGCGACGCAGCTGACCACGGATCGTTCGGCCGCATGGTCCGCCTACTGCACGAAGTGTGGCGACTCAACGACGACATGGTCATCTCCGCTGGCGTATGCGAAGCCACGCCCGTCACTGCCGGAAGCCCAGGAGGTTCGATATCGACGCCGATCACCGCCGCCGCTACCGGCAATCCAGGTTCAGCACCAGGCTCTTCTTCGACGACGACAACAACAGTACCAAGGAACCAGAACGTCCACTGGCGGGACGTGATGCAACAAAACGGATGGGATTTCCTCCTGATGTAGCCAGGACTTGCTTCCGCCCTTTTGATCCGTGTCTCTTGATGTGTATGAATTCCAGTCTCGATGGCTGGGTAGTACCGAGATCACCGTTGGTCAGTGCAAGCAAGCTTCTGGCTACCAGGATGACGACGCTCTTTTTATCCGACGCTGTCGGCCTTTATCAAGGACCGATTCATCATTCGTATTCACTCATTATGACATACCCATCTTATTGTTTAATCTTTTCTGGAAAAGGGTTAATCTTACTTTTGCATCCTGGTCTGGTTACACAAAAGTCGATTTTTTGTTCCTTGGAAACTGGCGTTTCGAGAAGAGAGCTGGTCTGGACTACTTCACCCCAATCCTCAGTGCCGCGAGGGCTGGGGAGTGTAGGTGGTAGCGCGGGCGCGAGCTGACCCAAGTCGATGTCGATGTCGATGGAGCTGGGTATTTGAAGTATGGACACCAGAACGTTTTGCATCAGGGATGTTTTCTAATTCGAGATCGACTCAGCTGGGAAGAGAAGGATATATTATATTGATACCCAGGGCTGGAGCTGAGATCTCCAGGGTTTGCACGAATCTCCTTTCTTTTTAGGTTGCATGATTTGAGTAGGCGGAGTGGGCGCGAGTGGAAGGGTATACCGAGACGAGAAGGTGAATGTTCATGATGTTGAAAGCACGGAGCAGGATGAAGAAGGCACAGTTCCGGCATGCACCACCTCGCCGCTGACAGGTATGCAAGAACCGCCGTGCCGGGGCGGAGAGATGAATAGACGAGGCCACGACTCAAGAGGTAAGGTACGAGACGAGTGGTAATGGACGGCGACATAAGGGCAGAGCACATCGCATAGACCATGTGTATACGAAATTTGTGGCGAGTCAGGTGCAAGCGAAGGCCCCCTAATCTGAGCTTTAACTGAAGTCATTAGTTGGACATCGCTGAACGCTTCTGAGCACTTCCTGAGGATCGTAATAAGGTACAAAAGGAACCCATTCTGGCTCTGGCGACCGGCTAGACCTGCCACTCGGCCAGGCATTTGTTTCAGATGATTTTAGTGACCCTAGGTGCCCTTGCAAGTCCATAGCGCTGCTTTGCTGTCTGTACTGTTCCAGCGACACACGGTAATAATCGCTTCGGGCTGTTGCCAGGTGCAGATTCTACTGGACTGGCACAGTCCCAGGTCAGCTAGCACAATCCCTGTGCAACCCCTTTTTTCGAAGTGGCTGCCTCAATCCGCACATGCGACAGATAGTTTGTTTATTTTGTGTTTCGATGCGATTTCGATGTCAATCGTGATCCAAAGGTTGCGAACATACCAAAGCCTTGCTCCAGCGATGTCACTCCGGCCTGTTGATGTATCATTTGAAATTGGAGGATCGGTTTTCAACAACCTCAACGCTCTACGCCGCCTGATCGCCGCAAGTAGTGAAGATGATGTCCACACCCAGGCAGTGTTGGCCATGGAGCAGCTTGGCACATGTATCCCCGTATCCCCTGAACGCATAGATGAGGCAGTAAATGCCTTGGGTGGTCAAACTTCAGTCCGAGTTCAGAATTTGAAAGCCTCGATTGGTATCGCCTCAGGCGGGCTGTGCAGGATTATACGGCAATCGACACCTCTGCTCCAATTCTTTGTATTGTGCGCCGCCTGCAAAGTAACCGTCCTGGATGAAGATTGCGGTGCTTTGATGTTTGAAATGCTGAAAACTTCCAAAGCGCTTGCGAAGCTTCCTTGTTCAGCGGCCCAAATTGTGCGCATGATCACCCAAGTCTGTAGCCAAGCAGGGCTGATTGCTCCAGTCGACATGATGCATGGGGTCGCCTGCGCTGTCGACGAGTGGGATCCTGAATTGGACATATTTGGGAGAATGGAGGCCAAGGTCCTGGCTGAACTTTTGATTACGCTATTTGAACAAATGAGGGAGGAAACGGTCGACACCATCGTACTCACCGGCCATCAAAATTGCGTCTGGCTTGCTTCGTCTCTCCTAGGGCTCTTCGGTGAGAGAGCATGCTTGCTCATTACTAACGTCGCCATCAAAGGCCATCCGGGAGCCAAGTTGTGTATCCACGTTGAGCCAAGGTATGATCAAGGCTGGAACAAGCATGTCTTTAAAGCAAGCGAAGATCCCACCAAATTCGTTTTCCAGGTGTCTGCCGATGGGGATCGATTCTTTCATTCAGATTCCTCTCCGGTCCTTGAAGTCATTCCTGAATCAATATTATTGGAGCGAGATTCAAAATTCAGAAGTTCGCAGAAAAGCGATGGTCGTATCTGGAAAAATCGCGCAATCCCTGATATTGGCTATCTCGCAACGCGGACTACTGTATCTGGATTGTCAATACTGCGAGGACTCGGAACATTGCAATGCTGCGCCGCTAGCGGCCCTTGCTCACACCTCTTGGCTCGCAGGCGTAGAACGAATAGTCACGAGCTATGGGTGGGGTGATGAGGAGGAAGCGCAGTTTGATGCAGGATTGCTTACGGCTATCCTGGAGGAGGTGGACAAATGGCGTCGCCCAAACAGCCAAGAACGGACAATTGAACAGGTCGAATCATTCATCCGAACTCTAAGCGAGAATGTTATCAATTCTTGCATTTCTGAGGAGGAAGACGTCCCTATTCACTACATTCTTGATGCTGCCCTTTATGTTACCGCAGATGCTACTGTTACATGTACGACCTTTTTTGAGGGTGGAGGCAGGTTCATCAAGCCTTTGGATGATAAGTTGGTCGAATTTGCAGACCGGACAGTCTTTAGTGTGTCAAAGGTATAAGGCTTTGAGAGGTGTGAAAGAATCTCTGTTGGACTATCAAGGGTTCTAGGGGCTAGTCCCCCTATATACATGTGTCCTAGGGGGCTGGGAATGCTTCGGATCCACCAAACTCTGACATAGTGTTCTTTCAGACGGATTGGGGGTGTCAGACTTCCGAAAAAGCGCGTTCGAGCAACTGTTTCCTGGTCTCGATACTTGGCATGATGGCGATCTAGTGGTTGCCAGGGACGGGTACGTTGCTGGAATGAATAGACTGTGGACTGAAGTTGCGCGACATTCAGATGCGTTGAGTATTCGCATGCAAAGAGGCCAGATAAAGAAGGATCAGGGTACGTACAATTCGATTTGCGAAATCCCTTGCAACGACACCATGCTTCTCATCAGTCCGCGGATACCAGCTTTCGATGCTGTCAAGGGCCTTGTCATACCTGAAGAGCATGAAATCGGGAATGAGGCAGACTCATTTGAGACATTCGCGGCGGTCCGTGGCACAAGGATTGAAATCAAGCATTACATGAAGTACACTGCCAGTTCCGACAAGTGTTCACCGGCGGAAAGCATCTTGGATCTGTGCGATCAGTGTATTAGCGACAGCTACACATCTGGACATTGAGTCCCAGATGACGGCAACATTGAATAAGAGCCTCAACGTGAGATTGACGCAACAGCTACAGGCAAAGCGCGTCTACTGGATCGGCCCTTTCAGTCAGCCAATAACTAGCAGTGAAGTGAGAACGCTAATACGAACGGGTGCGGATAACAAGGTAACGATCTTTGCGACAGGACTCTGTATTGGCGAAAGCCTACGCGGCCCATGTTGTCGAATCATCATACGGCATCGAAGCCCTTTGCTACAATGCATCGAACGGGCTGAGTCCAGCATTGATCATACTGAAAGGTCGTGGGTAATCTTGGATTAAGGCAATCCTGCCAAATCAGTTCGGGTGATTCACCAGAACGAATCTTTATCCAAAAAAAACTCAGCAGCTTCATCATAGTTCATACAAGAAATATGCAATTTCTGAACAGGTCTAGGAACGATGATGGATTGGGACGCCGGTCTGGTCTGTCCTTGTCGTCTTCATTAAGGATATTCTCGTCGAGTATATGGCTGGTACATATAACTTTATTCGTTTAGGTAGGATTCAGAGTTAGGATAGCAAGTTCAACCAGGCAGGTATATGTTGTTTTAGCTATCTTGAGAGTGCAAAGAAAAGACCCAAATAAACAAAGTCCACGTGGTCGAACACTTCTTTGGACTAATTTGTTTAGATTTAATTGAGCCCTTAAACAGGCATGTGTATGTCCGTCGTTAGTTTAAGCTGAGCTTCCATGCCGATAATGAGCGTGGCACAGCAACTCCCTAAGACTCCCTAATCCGGGGGGCCCCCCTAATCTGGCTCCTTTCGCCTAACTTCCTAGGTAGTTAGGGTTGACGGCTGATCAGTTCTGCCCCTGCCCTACCCCATTGACCATGTCCGGATTAAGCATTGAGTGTGCATTGCAGGCGACTCTACTCTAGCTTGATACCTACAGCCCGGCCCAGACACAAGGTTGACGGCGAGAGCGGGTACTGCTCTTTCCAATAATGGACTACATCTGCAAGCAAGGAGATCATTGCGACAATAGCAGGAGGCACTGTCCCATGAAGGTTTGCCCTGAAGCCAGGGCAGGCACTGCTGCCAGGTTTGAAAGCCTGGACCTTCTATGCCCAAACACCAACGTCCTACTAAGGTGTAAGATGTACAAGTTATAAACGGCCATGAGCAGGTTGTGAGCTTCCAAAAGCCATAAACACAGGGAGGGAGTTTTCGAAGCATTGACAACCCACACTCCACAAGAAATTAGCGAAAATGGAGCTTGTAAGGGCACCGCACGAGAATCCAACCGGTGAAGACGTCAATGGCCATCGGACATCACGCTGCAAAAGTACCCAGCACGCGCCCTTGGAACACCTCCTGAGAGCCTGACAACTAGATGCTCGAGTCGTGCCTTATCGTAGCAGCTGATCCCCAATTGGCTCGCTGCGTGCCCATAATCATAACTGGAACAACGTACTCGCGGTCCATACGGACACTAATTTAACTTAACCTTATATACGGATAGCTCTGCTCCGTATCCCGTATCAGCCACTCGGATCAAAGACCTGGCGTGAGCGGGCCGCAGCCATGCTTATGATTAACACGCCTAGCGAGACCAAGAAACGTCAGATCAAAAAGGATGGCAGTAACAATACTCGGTATAAACTCACCACTACTCTATTCATGTCCTGGTTTGGTCCCTTTTGATCGACGGGCTTGAGGAACACGCACAAGTCTGACACTCTGACAGATGTTATCTCCACATGCCGTTGCCGTCCACCGTGGCGACCCGCCTCCCCGGCACACAAAAGCCGACACTGGACTCGGAGACTTAGCCTGTTTGGCTGCAGACAGCGCTAGTGACCTTGAAGGCGAAGCGAGCGAGACTACTGTAGGGCTGTTGATTCTCCGTCTTCCTCATCATGTGTCGCGCTGTTGAATGAACTTTTCACTTGGGACATGGGACATGGGACAAAGTTCGCGCTCGTCGTTTTGCAATCTCGCCTGCAAACGAGCGGTTGAGCCTTTCTTCGGAAGAAATTTGGCAAAATACCGTAGGGCCATCCTGGAACCAAGTTGGCAGAAAAGATCAGTCACGAGGCCTCTTGAGCCTCGATGCCAGTAGTTTATGCAGCTTGGTGGATGATGTTGACGAGTGGCGCAGAATCGGCCGATCTGAAAGTTGTGACCCCGGCCGTAATACGCCGCAGGCCATCCAGCCCTTCCACTCTCGGTATTGAGCAAAGGATCATTCTGCCATCTTCTACAGTATTCGTTCGATCTGGCTACATGCTCATTGACAACTTGTCAGTCCTAGGTGGCAGCTCTGCGAGGATGAAGTGCAGAACATGCAGTGTGGGCCAGAAAAACAAAGCAACCCGCGGCGACGGTGCAGCTCTGCTACCAGCGGAAGGCTTGGTTGAAGCTAACTAAGCCCCCCGGCGCAACCACCTGGGCGGCCAGTTCTGGGCGAGGCAGGCCCGGAAGGTACCATCTCAGGACCTGAAGATTCTAGAGGAGAAATACTGTCGTTAATGCCCACCCTCACAAACCTCAACATTCTCTGTAGACTGCTGCAAGAATTGCCAACACCGCCGCCTAGTTAAGGCTGCAGCAGTTTTCTTCACCCATCAAACATCGACTTTGCATGACTGGCTAGCATCCACCGAAGTCCTTTATGTGTCCGTCGCTGTCACGTAGGCCCTGGGACATCTCGGTTGGCTGTCGAGTCTCAACGAAAGTCTGGGCGTTCCGCCCGCACCCATTTCGTGAAAGTTCCACTGTCAGCCCGTAGCCATTCAGGAAGTCATACGTGGTCAGCGTCGCTTTAGCTCGTACAGGTGCTTCCAGTAGGACTTGATGCCACATGAGAGCCGTCCAGACACGTTCAGTCCCTGCAAAGGAGGAGGCTGGTGACCAACGAACGCGGCCGGCACGTAAGGTAAGAGACCAGTCCCAAACCCTTGATGCCACTTTTCCCTGTCGGTGTATCACTTTCGTGTCAGTAGTATCACTCGGAGGATCCTCCTTTTTCCAAGTAAGACCTCCGAAAGCCCTGGGATATATAAAGCAGCCCACTCCCCGTATCCTTCGTGCAGAATCGTACTTACATTCAGCCTAACCCGGAGCTTTTCTTCATTAGATTCCCTTGTTTCACACCTTGATACTAGCTTACGTGTCTAGGCACCTCTACTACATTGCGGCCTCGTTGTACCTTTGTCCCATCGTCCTGTACTACGCTTAAGAGTCATTGGAAGGAAATTGTAACGTCGTTGAGCTCATCTTACGATGGATCCTCGCTCCCAGAAAGCCGGAGGGATGCTCGACCGTCACATTTATGATACCGGCCCCATCGCAGATCGCCTGGTTCGAGGACAAGACGTTCGGAACCTTAGGAGTTCAAGCAACCGAACACAAGGTCGTGTTCCGACAGGAGACCCCATAGACAAGGCACAAGAGAAGAAGATTGCTGATTCTGTACGGGAGCTGGAGAAAAAGATGGATGATACAACAGACAAGGCGTTGCTTGATCAAGCCCGAGAGGACCAGAAAGGCATGTCGACACCTAAGGACTTAGAGATCATGTCCCTGCCGACATCTCCAGGGGTGTAAGATGGTTCCTACTCTTGTAGGGAGACCAGAGAATCTGATTCTCCCATCGGACTAAACCAATATGGTGGTTGGTCTGGTCATAAGGTCATTGATGTAATAGACTGTGGACGGTTAGGAGGTCTTGGTCAAGATGTACGGGTCAACCCATGAGGGTGCAAGCGTGGTAGAGCCCGAAGGCTTCGGTCGAAGAGCAAAGCCGTCACCATCCCAGGACAAGCTTGACAAAGCTGGATCCGCACAGAGGCGGACAACATCGTTTCGGGCAGGGTCTAAGCCGTGCACGCCTCCCTGGGTTGTTACCTCCCACATTCTTTATGTTTGAATCCCATTGGAAGGTAGTACCTTTCTCGTTGGGAGGCTCATAGAGCAGAAGCTCTAGATAGGAGCTGTAAAAAGTCTTCATCATTTCAGTCATCTCGCTCTCCTCTTGATGAATCAGTCAGAATATCGCGCTTCCTGACCTGAGCACCCTAGCTGCCAGATCTTATAGTGTCTTGAGGTGTTTCTGTGAAGGAATTGGGAGGTGTGCACACAAGAGGCAAAGGGTGTATGCGGATGAGCCATTGCCGCTTCCTCTCCGAACACAGCACAGGATCATCTTTCCGCACTTCTTTTTCGGCCATGTCGGCAGCTCCCAGTCGAAAAATTTGCCAGCTGGATCTTTAGATGATTTCAGGCGCATTACACTATTTTCGATATGTTTACCTCTGAATTTGATGGAGATGGAAAAGTGTGAAGTTCGCCGTATTTCGAGGGATTGAAGTCAGGAAGTGTCGCCCTTTTTTAATCATCAATTCCTTCAGCAGGACTGCTAGGGTTCATCTGTTTTCTTCACGTATTCGTATGCAGTATCATTTAACATTACTCTTACATCAAAAAGAATCGTTCGGATACGTGTTAAAGCCATGGACATGTCGAAAACGTGAATCCCAGAGATGTGTAAGGAGCCCCTCCGATCTTGGACTCAGAGTGATTAGTCATCACAGTGGAACACGCGTCTGCCGTCTCACGACACAAGACGTGCGCACTAGCTCTTGTAAACGCAATCACCTTTCAGTGTGTAGCCTTCTAGGAAGCGACCTGTGCTGTCGGCTAGACGAGCTCAAATGATTGAGGAATACAGCGTTCACCGTCGGCGATCAATCCCGCCATGATCGGCCACTGAACGGCACATGGACTCTTCCTCGTTACAGACGGTAGATCGCTTTGAGATATTCATGAGTCCCAAGGAATGAATGTCTTAACACGCCGACATCTTTCCTTCCTCCTTCGAGTACCGAGATGATCGTAGCTTGCAGCGTGGCGGAGGCTGAAGCTGACCATCCCTCCTCAGCGGCCACCTCCTGTCACTCACTCAAATTTGGGCGGGAGACCGCCCTGCCAGATATCGCGAGCCCCCGGTCTTCACCACAAAGGTACTTGGCAGGAACCAGGACCCATTTTCAATAAACCCTCATATCTTTGAGAGGTCGAATTTCTGTTAACAATCCTTCGCAGGCTCAGGACAAACTGAGACGGCTCAGCAGGCGTGCCAGTGACGATTGTGGTTCAACCGCAACTCCGATCTCCTCGCTGGCACCAGGACAAACTAACATCGGCTAGGGGCGTACTAGCGGCGACTAAAATTCAACCATTAGTCGACAAAAGTTACTTGTTCGAACCTTTGTTTAATCCACAGGATCAGTAAGTTCGGTCGGAGGCCTCAGTTGCGAGATGTTGCGGGGGGTGATTCTGGGGGTTTGAGCGCGCACGCGGGGAAGAAAGAGATGTCGGGGATTTGCGCAGGAGGGGGTCCGAGTCGAAAGGGGAGAAGCGCGTAATGGCGTGGGAACAAAAAACCAGCCTTCGAAAGAAGGCAGAGTTTCACTTCCCATCCTATAAATCCAGACGGACCGTTAATAAAACGTCCGCACCTGGTAGGGTGGAAAAAGTTTTTGTCTTTTGGCTGGTATGTCGATACGTAGGTGGATTGAAGGTATTCAATAACGAATGTCGTGTAGCAAGACAGCCATTCCCTTTAGCCTTGCCTAGCCAAGGAGGAGTGTCGTATACGAACATCGACACATCGAGGTAAGCATATCGATCGAATCAGCAGTCAACGAGGAGAGGATATATACGTAAGCATCGACGAGCTCAATCACATTCCAGGATCCCATGGCGATCGATGTCGAGGGCTGCTTCAGTTTGGAAGGTGTCGAGGATATCTTTAGAAGCCATGGTTCCACTAGGGAGCGTATGCTGCATCGGCCTTTCTGCCGCTTTGCAAAATCAAGATCCGGACACGAATGTGATTGAAGGAGTGGCATCGCTCAATATCCAGGGTCGGTACTTTATCACTTGATGTTATTGAGCATGAGTGGCTGACGAGATGTAATCCTGGCCTCTGTCGGAAAGAGTCGGGCGACAAAGACGCCCGGTTTGTATGCCCAAGACCCCGGCCGGGGTACCTGGGGACGAAATCGTTTTGTGGAGGTCGAAGCAAGCTTCTTCATTGGTTTGACCGGGTATAGTGAGGCGGGCTGACGTTAATTGTACGCCGGCGGCAGCTAAGTCGATACCTCGGATTCCCCATGACCAGAATTCTGGTGCCGCAACGACAAGCTCAGGGGAACACTTTCATGACCACAGGCTTCTGTGAACATAAGCATGGAATATTTGACCGTAGATAATGACATCAATTGCGAGGTGGCGGAGAGCCGCATTCTCTCTGCCCCTCATGGCCAAGTTCGCTGATCGATCCAGCTTCCTTCCCGAGAATGTGGTCTTGCGATGTGACGTTCCGGTCAATGTGACCTCGTAACTGCCCCTATCCATAAGTAGACGAGAAAAAGTTCCCCGGATGCACCTAGTCGATTATCGCCCGACTCGGCTTTCGACTTGCATCCTCTGGAACGATTCAACAAATGAACAGGTTGGAACGAGCCGTGCCGATGTCATAGACGCGGTCAGCCTTCTTCTGACGAGGCTCTGCCCGCGCAACGTGGGGTGTCGATGTCTTGGTGAATTTCAATGCGTGGTTTCAATGACCTTCCAAAGGTGAGTACTGGAGAGTCGGCAGGAATTTCCACAAATAGTTGTCCTTGAGCAAGCATCGTGACGAGAACGGAAGGCATCCAAAATAACCTGCAAGGCGCTGTGAGCGCAGTCAGGTCAGGTGCCGGCACCGAATTATAAATATGAGCTGATTGGCATCGAAATCGGCATCAAACGTTTTGATATTGGCAAAGTCTTTGTGACATGCCTGATCGAAGAGACACGATATCAACTTGGATACAGTGAACAACCTCCAGAGCCTTGCTCCAAATGCAGTAGAACATGGCTCGAAGCAATAGGTCTGACATTTGGTGGTGCAACCCTCAGCAGCTGATGATTCTTCAGGACCGACAGTACAGCATCTTTCGACAACCTTCTCAATCGTGCTCAACGAGGTAGCATGCTGAGTGCATACCTCTACGGCGGGCACGCTGTCCTCGACTTCGTCCTCCTCGGGCGGGCGCATGAGCGGCCACTCCACCTGCGGCAGACTGCAAACGACAAATTCGACAGGATCGGGCACATAAAGAGTCAGTGCAAAACCGTGTCTGAGCTCATGACATTCATGGACCAATGGACAGATCCAAAAATGGTCCGAGAAGCGCTGGTGTATCGACCTTTACTGGTTGAGTGAAGTCCCGCGGGAAGAGACGATGATGAAGAAGGAAGAGGAAGATGGTGAGGGTCCTGGACGTTTGCCAAGAACAGGCCCATGATCGCCTAAAGGACCGCTAATGCTGTCAGGAACGACGCCTAATTCGCCTATTGGTTTGGACCTGTGGGAAGGAGGGACGGACGGACGCATGAGGATGGACACACGAGAGAGTGCACATGATGGGCATTTCGGGATGGACTGGATGGGACAGAGCTTTTCGAGTATCAAACAGTTCTAGTTATCGATGTTGTCTAACAATATTCTATCAAGCATTCTAATGTATCTCGCTGAGTCTTCTGTCGATGGAAAAATATTACGTTTTGCTATTCTATTCGTTTATGCAGAGTTCTCCCCTATGCGTTGAGTCTTCCCGACGTCTATCCCCGTGCCGCTCAATCAGTTCGCTTCCAGAAATCGAGGATGGCTTCAACCACTTCATTGCCCTTGGTAATCGGCACGTCGTGGGCTGCGTCAAGCACTGCAAATTCGACGTTCTCAGAAAGCAACTCGGTAGCATCTTCCTCAAGTTCTTGTTTGATAATGATGGGATCGGTGGCTCCCAGGACGATGAAAACCTTCTTTCGCGTACCGTTCTCTTTGTTTTGCTCCCTCAACCGTTCGCCCACGATTCTCCACCGGTCATGCTCGTCACGGATTGGACCATACCTAATGCTTGAGATGAACGCCGGGACAAAACCAGGATAGTGGTCAAGCTGATGTGACACTGCTTTTTCGACCGTGACATGTGGCCGTGACTTGGATAGCACAGCTCGAGAGTTGGATTCGAGATTGACCTCGGCTTGCACGGCTTCGGTGGCATCGACCTTCCTCGTCTTCTCTGGGTTCTTTGGCGGTGCAGCCATCGGTGATCGGAGGCGTTCTTTCACAAGACGTTGTATGATAGGGTCGGGGATGATGCCCTCCGAATATATAATGCGGCTTTGCCGGCTGATGTGGTAGGGTCTCACGAGTCCGGCGGGAGCGAAGAGGATGAGACTGTCCACCAGACCCGGGAAGTAAGACGTGAAGGTAGTGGCGATCCCACCACCCAGGGAGTAGCCAATGAGGGAGAATTTGCCGGACTTTGTGCCGGTCCATGACAGTGGTGACGATGCCAGCACCAGCAAGATCTGAGTGGTGAATAGCCTGATATCATGTCGGAGGTCGCTCGCAGTGTCTGAGTATCCTCGTCCAAAAAGGTCGAAGAGCATGACGCGGCAGCCATTGTCCACTAGGGAGTTTGCGACGGCGCCCAAGGCGATAGCTGGCGTGCTAATGCCATGCACAAGAAGAACCTTGCGTCCATCCTCAGGGCCAAACTCGAACACTCGTATCGACCCGTAAGGGGTATCGACATCTCTGGCTCCAGGTAAGACGTCCGGCGGATATGGTAGACGCCCCTTCTCCTCTTCCGAAAGCTTAGGTAACAGGGTTGATCGTGGCGATCGATGTATGTAGCTCTCTTTGGGTTTGCTGAACAGCCCTCCAGCAAAAGCTCCGGCCGCGAAGAGGCAGGTCCCGGCGATAATAAGTCTCCATTCGATGTAGCCCGCAGGCAGGTTCAATCTCGACGCCATCTTGCCGGACGAGCAGTCAAAGGGACAACGACTTTCAGCAAAGAGAAGTTCTTTAGGGATGCCTAGCAGAAAGTACCGGACCTCGGCTAAATGACTCGCGCAACAGCTAACAACCGCGAAATAGCTGAGTCATGTGTGATGCTTTCGATGTTCTTAAGAGCGATACTCGCTTTCTTCAAAGAAATAGGTCTGGCCTTCGAATGAAAGGACTGTTGAAGCGGATTTATTTCTGCATGACTAAGTCTGGGTATCACGTAGGTATTACAACTGCTTTTACATTGCCCACATCAAAACGAGAAGTCCAAAGCTTTTCCACCAGGCTTGTCCTTACCCTTGTTTCCCTTTCTCTTTTTCCGTCTGGCCTTGGGTTTCTCGTCTTGATCGCTACTGTCTTCCATGTCGGAGTCGTCCTCATCCTCATCCTCATCAGAAGACAGATCGTGTTTGGTACCTGCGCTCCTACCTCCACCAGGAAGACCTTTAGCTTCGGTCCATACCTTGACAGTCTGGCCGCCTCCACTAATCATTCTTCCTTCGATATCGAAGCCAAGTCCAACAACGCCGTCAATCTCGTCGTGCTTAGCGTCCATATCATTCAGCACGCCGTTGCGACCTATTCGCAAAAACCGGACTCGCCCATCCTCCAAGCCTGCAGCCACAAGCCTCTCATCCATCTTTAGCTTGCCGCTTCCAAAGCCGAAGGGTACTTCGACCAAGCTCTCGATACTGAGGCCACTCCGGTCGACCACCATTCGCTCATCGAGGTCGTCCCAGACCCCTTTCTCCCACAAACTGACCACTCCATCGCCCTGGCCTACTAATACCTTCTCACCAACACTTGTGCCGCCCTTCTTCAGACCTTGAACGAGGCTAACACTGGTCAGTTCGATCTCTTGGTCTTCGCTTGTGGCAATTGTGCCCTTGCGGAGATCGGTGACTGCTAGCGTTGATCCCCCTACGGTGACCCATTGCTTGGGAAACCCGCTCGTGCTTGCTTCACTTGCTGGCAGAGGTACCAGAGCATTGATATGTTCCTCACCGTGAGGGTTCCACGTCTGACTCGCCTTCGACACTATCTCTTTCCCGCCTTGTCTTGTGTCCAACAGATATAAGATCCCCGAGTCTGTGCCGAGCAGAAGTGCCTGCGGCGACAGTGCATGCAACACCGATGGTGCGTCTGTATCTCGAACCCCAGGTATTGCAAACTTTCCCACGACTTTGCCGGTCTCCGTCATGAAAGATTTGACCAACCCATCAGTGCCTGCAGAGTAGCAGATGTCCCCATCGTGACTGAATGTGAGACATCGACATGAGCCTTTATGTCTCTTCGTACTCCAGATTGTGTCTATTGAACCAAGTCCACTTTCTGAAACACTCGCTGAGGAAGACCGGCGCAAGGACGACGTCAAAGGAGCCGAACCATGGCCATTGATGAGGTTCGTCGTCTTCGTAGGAGATTCAGAGCTATCTTGAGAGGCACTGTCGATTGCATCGGCGTCCGAGGGGAGCTTGTATGCTTGCACATGTCCTGAAGAGAGGCCGACTGCGAATAGAGGTTCGGAGGGGTGAATGACTTGAGCAAATAGATCCGATTGGAGAGGGAGAGTGCAGATTGTGTCGAACATGACGAGCTGGAGGGCAAGATCACCGCATTTCAACGATAGCTTCACTGTGGTGACTGTTGTACTCCGTACCACAATGGCTCGAAGCTTGAAGCTGCCGTTTTGTTGGAGAGCAAATCCTCGTGGGCTCAAATTTGGAGATTCTAAGCGAGGAAATTTCCCCAGCCGCCGCCAAGAGCAGTGCGCTTTTAGGCTGGTGTAAGCTGCGGGAAAGCCCGGATTTAACTATAAGCTTAACTAAACAATCCTCTGAGGGCTGTGGTTCGCCGCCGGGGTGTGCCTGGTGTGCCCACTGTCTCTTTGTACCTGAGTTTTTCCTCTGATAGCCGATCCATCGTCTAGACATCGTCCAACCATAACATATCACACAAGCAACTGACAGTCACGGATCCCATATGTCCCGGAGGCCGTAGGAGCTACTCCGTACACTGTCATCTACATCCTATTCTACACTCGGCCGTCTTGCGCAAGTTGAACCACTGGCTTACAGGGACCCTCTTTCAGGCTTACGACGGTCTGGCGCCTGAGTCGTCGCTCAAGGTTGAGTGGAAAAAGCATTTACTGTCACCTATACTCGAATTAACTTTCATTCGGATACCCTCTCGTCTATCAAAACATTGAACATGACGTCTGCAGACGTGTTAGAGGACGAGGCTATTGACCCTCGACTCGACGAGACAACAGCCTTACTTGTTGCACCAGCCAAAGCCTCGCCCGCACGGGACGACGAAAGTGGACCAAACGACAATGGCACTGAAGATGACAAGCCCTTACCCAAGGACCAGATCTTATTTCTCTGCTTTGCCCGGGTTGTCGAACCCATTGCCTTCTTCTGCATCTTTCCCTTCATCAATCAGATGATTCGGGACACTGGAGTCGCAGAGGAAGATGTTGGCTTCTACAGTGGATTGATCGTATGAGAACCTCCTCCTCAACCACATTGCTTACGCTCACCGTGTCTTCCCAGGAATCCCTATTTTCATTGACACAAATGGTGCTCATGATCCCATGGGGCTGGGCCGCAGACTATTGGGGACGAAAACCTATCTTGGTGTCGTCCCTCGCTGGCGTCGCTATTGCAACGGCCATCTTCGGCCTCAGCAAGACGATATGGCAGATGATTGTGTTCCGCTGCTTCGCCGGTCTCTTCGCTGGAACCATTGTGTAAGAAACCTCAAGCACACTCCGCTCTGAGGATCTTCACTGACTCCGTGGCTACCATAGGACAATCCGTACCATGATCAGCGAAAACAGTACCCACAAGACCCAGGCTCGAGCCTTTTCCTTTTTTGCGTTCACAGGCAATCTAGGTATATTCCTAGGTCCTATCCTCGGTACGTCTACCTTCATACCCTGGTCCTTTTGGGTAGTTTTTGACGATACTTGTACAGGAGGAGCGCTCGCAAAGCCAGCGACCGTATTCCCCTCCATCTTCGGTCACATCCAGTTCTTCCATGACTACCCCTATGCCTTGCCGACCATTGTCACAGGCAGTATTGGCGTCATCGCAACCGTAACCAGCGCCCTGTTTATCAAAGAGGTACGGCGCGCTCGCTCCCACCTGCTACTTTCCTCCTTGGAGGCTCTTGCTCTCTTCACTACTAAAATCATCCGTCATGTGTTGTCAGACGCTCGTCCGCGAACCTAAGTCCTCCTCCGATGCCGCCTCACGACCACGAATGTCTACATTGGAGCTGCTGCGCGCTCCCAACGTCGGGATAACGCTCTACATCTACGCGCACGTCATGCTCCTCGCCTTCGCCTACACTGCCATCAGCCCCGTCTTCTCCTTCACGCCCGTCCACCTCGGCGGTTTCGGCTTCACTCCGCTCCAGATCTCGCTCTTCGTAAGTCCCTTCTTGTTCTGCCGGCTTCCAGAGACGCTCTGCTCTTGCCCAAACTTACCAACGAGTTTCTACGTTTATGCTTTCCCCCCCATCCTTTGGCCTGGACAGCCCCGTTTTGCTGACGAGAAGCGGCACTCATAGATGGGCCTCGGCGGCCTCAGTCAATCGCTCTATCTTCTTATCATCTTCCCCTGGCTGCAGAAGCGCATCGGCACCGCGGGAGTAATGCGCCTCTGCGCCAACGCGTACCCATTCTTCTTCGCCATCTTACCAGTATGCAATATCCTTCTGCGCAACGGTCTGACCACGGCGTTCTGGGTCATCACCCCTGTCGCGCTCGTCGTCGGGTCCGGGGTTGCCATGAGTTTCACGGCCATCCAACTCGTGCTGAACGACGTGAGCCCCAGCCCGGCGGTGTTGGGCACGCTCAACGCCGTCGCGTTGACGTTGGTCAGCGGCATCCGAGCGTTCAGTCCGGCCTTGTTTGCGAGTCTGTTCGCCGCGAGCGTCGGGAGTAAATTCCTCGGCGGCCATGTTATTTGGATCCTCATGATTGCGTTGGCGCTGGGCTTTACAGTTGTGAGCCGGTGGGTGCCGGAAGGGGAGAAGGAGGTCAAAAATGGTGAACGTCAGGATGATCGGGATGGGCTGGACGCATAGACTTGCCTTGACACAATATCAAATGGTTATGCGGAGGAGCAGCAAGCCTACCTAGAAGCATATTGACCGCTATACTATAGATCTAAGATGTTCTCTTCGGGAGGGAAGATTTGCACACGCACATATTGGATAGACAGCGGCAAATCCAACAATTGAACATATAGGAAAGGATAGCCAGCAGTCATTCACAAGTCACTGTTCTATCTGTTTGCCCACAAGCGACATGTTCATGTTACAAAAGAAAATTATAGATCCGCCCTTGCAGGCTCACCAGCCCAAGCTCTCCTGATGAGTTCACGGATAGGTTCCTTCTCGACTTTTCGTGGGTTGGGATACTGATTGCTCACGGCAATCTCAGCGGCCTTATCAATGTCCTCTTCCTTCATGCCAAAATCCTTCAGGGCACGCTTGACCTTCAACTTCTCCAGCAAGATGTTTAGACCTTTGGTGGCGTCGCCTTCGCTGCCTGGTAGCACGGATGCCAACTTCTCCATAGCCTCGGGGATGGCTGGGGCATTGTATGACAAGGCATGAGGCAGCACGATCGTATGCGTCTCTGCGTGGGGGAGGTTGAAAGAGCCACCGAGCGTATGGCATAGTTTGTGATGCAGAGCCATCGAGGACGAACCCAGGCACACTCCGCAAAGCCAGGCACCATATTGCGCCTTTTCGCGTGCTGGTTGCGACTGGGGGTTCTGGATGATCTCTGGAAGTGACTCTGCCAGAGCCTTGGTACCCTCGAGCGCGAGTAATGAGATGATTGGGTTCTTGTTCTTTGCATATAGTGCTTCGACGGCGTGAGCGATGGCGTTGACGCCAGATGTTGCGCTGAGTGCGACAGGAAGCGTCATTGTCAGGTTCACGTCGTAGATGACTGTGCCAGGTAAGATCTTGGGGTCTGATCTTGTGGTTTTGCGACCTTCTTGTGTTTCTCCCAGAATAGGCGTCATCTCGCTGCCAGCGTAGGTCGTGGGTATGCAGATATGAGGCAGTCCTGTTCTGATGGAGATTGCCTTGCCCAGACCAATTGTTGAGCCTCCTCCTATTGACACGACGCAGTCTGCGGACTTTGACTTCAGGAAGGACATGGCTTCTTCGGTGACGTGGGAGGGTGTGTGCATGGTGGCATTGGTATAAGTGCCTGCAGGCTCGATAGACCCGGAAGTCAGGATTTTGGCGAGATCTTCTGCTTGACTGACCTGCTGAGGCGTGGAGAGGAGAAGGGGTGATTTCAAACCGAGTCGCTTGATCTCTTCGGGGAGTTTGTTGATGCTGCCGGGTCCGAAGACCACGCGGCCAGGGTTGGCATTGTACTCGAAGGGATCCATTGCTTTGTCAGAGGGTTAAGATTGGTTGCAAGGGTTCGAGCGCGCTCAATTCAATATTTTGTGAGAAGGAGAGAGAAGATGCAAGTACTGGGGATTTCCCACGGTTTTGGTGGTGGTGGTGGTAAAAGACCCCGCAGAAGCATCATCGGAAGAGGCACAAGAGGGTTGTTGCAGCACAGAGCTTCGTGGGGTAGAAACCACCGGCAGAAGCACCCATCACACCCACAATATTGCCCACTCATCGCCGGGTATGTGCCCAGCGAGCCACAATCTTCAGCATTTATCCGACTCCTGGAGCATCCCGAGTCTCTTGCGTATTGCTTACAAACCTCGACTGGTTTGCTTTCCGCACTCGCACCCTCACAATGTCAAGCCTGGCCAAAGGTACAACACAACCGCGAAGATCCAGGTGCCAGACAGAATTTGAAATGCTTGTAGCATTTGGTTCGAGGCTCTAATTCCCTCGTTGTAGTCCTGGAAGAATGGGACTTTGACTTTGTGGCGCCAGAAATCCGCGATATGTCGGTAAGCCAATATGATGCCGCCAGCATTGGCTATGCTCAGGAACAATGGCAGCTTTTTACCCCCCGTTGGACCGATGGCAAGGATGATAGAGCACAGGACAGAGGAGATTGTCTGATGATCTCAGTCAGTCCTGGAGGGCTGAAATAGGAGAATGTAGGTAGCTTACCGCAAGTGCTCCGCTTGTCTGCGTTGTTCTGGTTTTATGTAGCTGTTGAGCTGCCGTCCTCGAGTATCTTGCCGCTTGCTCGGTTTGTTCTTCTCGTTGCTTAAGATTGTAGATGGCAATGGCAGAAAATAAACCCGTGTAGACACCAATACAGGTCTGAGTAGCATGGAACAATGAAAGCACAACCGTTGTTGCTGGGAGGGATGGCATGTTGGCTTCGTTCTGTGACCGGCTTCAACTTGATGATGAGAATTTCTGCTTGGTCTGAACTCGAGCCTGCTGAAGAAGGAAACCTCGAAAGCATCAGGCGAGTCAAGCCTCTGGTGACGCTCATTAATCCAACCAATCAAACGCGCCTTCACAGTGCTGACTAACCACGACGCCAAGCTGCAGTCACTCGTAGCGACTGTGACTTCGTCCAAAATTTTATGTAGCCTCCAGTCATTCCTCTCTGACGGAGCATGGCCACCAGGGTGCTGGATACTATCTTCCCTCCATCAGTCTCCTTGAGCATTGGACCTCGACCATGGCCGAACAACTCACCACACCTCCAGTGCTTTCAACGCCGGACACCCATATCCTGACCGAGGACATTCCGGACGCTATTCGCTCTGGTGCAACAGAAACCCTGTCCGAAGAGGAGCTGGAGGTCAGATATGAGATCAGTAGGACGATTGCTGAAATCAGAAAGCGAAGATGGAGGCGCGTCGCTCTGCAGTTCCCTGACCATATGCTCCCTCACTCCGCCCGGGTCTATCAACTACTAGCCAGAGGATTGCCACAGGAGAAAACAGGCACCGTGAGCGGTTCTGCGACACTGGACACTGCCATCTCTGATCTCGCCATCTCTGAAGAAAAGCCAGTCAAACTTACTATTCTTGGCGACACATCCTATGGAGCTTGCTGCGTGGATGAGATTGCAGCCGAGCATGTTGATGCTGATGCTGTTGTCCATTATGGTAGGGCATGTCTTTCGCCGACTGCAAGACTGCCCGTTTTGCACATCTACACAACTATGAAACTTGACTACAAAGATGTAGTTGAGAAGTTCCAACAATCGTTCCCTGATCTAGACACAAAAGTCATTTTGACTGCCGATGTCCCATATGGCGCACACGTACAGCCAGTATGTGACATGCTGCAAGGCCTTGGCTATAAACACATGTTTGCAGCTTCGATCGTTCATGATCCCTCTTCCCCAATCCCTAATCGGACACTTCCAACCAGCGTTTTCGAAGATTCTGCATCATTGTCTCAATGGAGCCTTTTTCACATCTCCGATCCGCCAACCGCACTCCTTCTCACTCTCACCTCTCGCATGGCCAGTGTAAGAGTGTACAGCACAGACCTCACTGCCTCCAGCACTTCAACATCAGCCGCGTTGGAAAATTCGACCAGACTACTGCTTCGTCGGCGCTACGCTCTGATCACATCCCTCACCACCGTGCCTATCTGGGGTATATTGATCAATACCCTCAGTGTCAAGAATTATATGAACATGCTCTCTCATATTCAACGTCAAATTTCCGCGGCCGGAAAGAAATCATACCTCTTTGTCGTGGGTAAACTCAATCCTGCAAAGATTGCAAACTTCTCCGAGATTGGCGGCTGGGTGGTGGTTGGCTGCTGGGAGAGCTCCCTGGTCGACAGCAAAGAGTTCTACAGGCCTATCATTACACCTTTCGAGTTGGAGTTGGCATTACAGTCTGACGACACTCGGGTATGGACAGGCGAATGGCGGGCAGATTTTCAAGCTGTTCTCGAAGATGCCGCGAAATGGGAACAACAAATGCAGACTCAAGCGAACGACACTGATGAAATTCTCCAGCCTGAGCAGAATGGAGAAGCCGAGCACGGGCTGGACTCGGAGTCAGAATCTGAACCTCCTGAATTTGACCTCCGAACAGGCCGCTACGTTTCCAGGTCGAGACCAATGCAGAGGACGAGCCATCTTCAAGGGGCAGCGGGATCTGGCACCAACGGTAATCCCTCAACAGCGTTGACGAAAAGGAGCAAGGGCGATATAATCTCTGTCAACGGTATCGCATCACCTGCCGCGGAATACCTGAAGGAGAAACGTGGCTGGCGTGGATTGGGTAGCGATTTCGAGGTCAAGTATGAGGAAGAGATGGAAGGAAACCTCATTGAAGAAGGTCGTACAGGAGTCGCTAGAGGATACACAGTTGGAGAGTCGGCGCCGACTTGAGGTGAACCCAACTCTAAGCATGCTACATGCTCAGCAGCACTGTCATTTTCCCCTTCGCTGTCCCTTTAAAGCTACTTGCTCAGGATCACGGTCCCAGCGCGTTCGCTAGGTCTGCTATATCGTCCATGTCCTCAAGCTTCCAACAAGCCTTGATCGTCCTTTCAGCGTTGTCTCCGCCTAACACCGGACTGGCTTGATCCAAGAACTTCCGCTGGAGCTGTTCAACAGTCATTGGCCGTGCTAGCGAGCCGGTTGCATGCTCAATATGGAATGAGCTCTCCAAAACGCCGGTCTCGCCCGGGCGCTCATACTTGATCGTCAAGTACGCTTCATCATCGCGCACTTCACCATCTGTCCGAACATTGACCCTATCCCGCGCTGAGGCTACCTGCACATTCTCAGAAGCAATATAATCTGAGAACTCTGCAGGTCCCGCTCGCCCACAAACCAGTGCTACCGCGCAGCCATGGTACAAGGAGAAGATCGTCTCGAGGCCGTTCTTGGGATGTCGGACCGAGCATAAGCGGACGCACTGAGGGTTCACGACCACGTCGATCGAGACAATTCTTTCGCAGAAAGACTCTTCACCTTGCTCCATACTATGAAAGTGCTCGTAAGCTTCGAGACAGCCGTCGATGAGCGGATGAATCACGATCCCGCATGGATACGGCTTGAATGTGTTTTGAAGAATCTGCCAATCGCCTTCGTCTGCGAGAGCCGACAATTCCCCTTCCACAACCGTAGTCGATACAAGTCTGAGCCAAGACTCGATGGGCCTGTCACAGCTACCAAACCCGTGTGCGGCCAATTTGGCAGCGAGTATCCCGTTCTGTGCGCCTCGACCCATATGCAGCGTCTTTGTGTCGGTACCGAACATTGCCCGGATCCCTCCCGCCATACTTGCTGCGTGGCCCAATGCTGCAGCATATTGGGCAGAGTCGAGATTTAATGCTTTTGCGATGGCGGCAGCGGCGCCGAAGTGGCCGGTCGTGCCTGTGATGTGCCTGGTATTCTTCATCAGTTCTTGCAGCGGCGTGTGGTGGATTAAAGGCGCTCTTACCAACCGTCTTTGTAATGACTTGGTCCCAAGGCATTGCCTACTGCGCATTGGGCTTCGACGCCAGCGACAAAGGCCAGGATAAAGTCTCTACCCGAGAGGTGGTGCACCTGAGCCCAAGACAGCAATGCAGCAAGCGGTGTCCCTGAAGGATGGATCACGGTGCGCAGGTGGGTGTCGTCGTAGTCTGCCGCGGTGAGCGCAACGCCGTTGACCAGAGCGGCGGTATCTTGACATGCCCGTTCGCTACGGCCAAGGATGGTACATTGTCCACTCGAGGAATCCGAGGTCAGGACTGTTTCGATGACCTTTTCAACAGGAGGAGCACGGGATGAGCCAAGACCGCATCCCAGGCTGTTCAAGATGGAGCGTTTTGCTTGTGCAATGACATCTTCGGGTAGATGCTCATATTTCAATTGTGCGAGAAACTTGGCAAGTTTGAAAGTATGGTCAACTGGTTCCATGGTCTTTTTGGCTAGAGACCCTGCCAGAGACTCATGTCTGCCATTGACGACCCAGCCTGAATTCCAGTATCATGAGTGCCTCCCCAATCCCCGAGGTTGGAGAAAGCTGCCCATCAAGTTGGAGAGACAACGGAGGCGTGCAAGGCTTTCTGCTGTTTTCTGCATATTTTGATGGTTTGCAATATGGCCATGAATACAATCGTCCACTCTCCAGTGAATGGGGCCGAGATGTGTTTGACAAGAACTCATGGCACTGGGCTGGGCTTGGGCCGATGTCGCTGCTGACGACGGCGACCTCGAAATCGAGATGACTTCCATGTGCCCCTCACAGTTTGATGTCATGGGTACCGGACATGATTTCCGGCAGGACAATTCCCCGCCTACCACCCAACTACATTGGTATAGTGATTGGTTCTTTGGTGTTTATCAGTCGATCGATTCATGTGAAAGCCTGGAAGAAGGCATCAACGCATCTTCTAGGCCTGTTTATCACGGAACAGACGGCGGAGCCTCTGATGTCACAGAGGTGAAGACATTCTGCAGAGAATATAAGGGCCTTCACCTGGACACGAGGTCTGGGAATGACGATTAATGTTGCAACAGCCTCTTCGCTCTTAACCTTAACACCCAATATTTGTGCTTGAAAGGTAGGATATAAGTTCTGCATCGCTCGTTGTCCACAACCATGGCATCGAAAAGCGTGACCAATCTACTCTCTAAAGCCGCAAGACCAGCGTCTCGCCTCCAACTTCCCGCAAGCCACCGTCTCCTGTCAACAACTCCCATTCAGAACCAAGCCCAAACCCTTCTCCAGGACAAAGAAAATGGCTTCGGCTTCATCCGCCACAACCCTCGCACACCGAAACCTCGCGACAAAGGCGTCACCGAGATCCGCGGGCCGTACTACTCCGCATATGGCAAGCGGCACTTACAAGACGTCCTTGAGACAATGGGTTACCACGTCGACGGCCTCAAGTTTGCGGGCGGGAGTTTCTCGATGATGCCCGAGTCCGCGGTGCGTGAGCTCGTCGACCTAGCGCATCAATACGACGTTTATGTGAGTACCGGCGGGTGGATGGAGCATATCCTCACACAACCGGACGCCCACAGCGCGGTGGACAAGTACCTCAGGAAGTGCAAGGACATCGGGTTCGACGTGATCGAGCTGTCATCTGGGTTTCTGTCCTTCCCACCGGACGACTGGCTACGGCTGGTCGACAAGGTGCACAGCATGGGCCTCAAGGCCAAGCCGGAACTGGGCATTCAGTTCGGCGCGGGTGGTGACACGGCGGCGGAGGACCTGGAAGCCGCAGGCACGTCGGACCCAAGCAAAGTGGTCAATCTGGGGAAGAAGTTTATCGAGGCGGGTGTGGAACGTATGATGATCGAGAGCGAGGGTATTACAGAGAACGTCAAGAGCTGGCGTACCGATGTTATCCAGGCGATCCTCAGGGATCTGCCTCAGGAGAAAGTGGTAAGTGCGAGGACCTGTATCTTTATTGTAGCTGTGCCAGCCACGCAGGACCAGCCACACAGGCCCTCTTGTGTTTTTTTCGGTGACTGACAACCTGCAGATGTTTGAAGCCGCGGATCCGCCCGTTTTCAACTGGTATGTTCGCGAGTTCGGGATTGATGTCAATCTTTTTGTGGATCACTCGCAGATTGTGCAGTTGACGTGCCTGAGGAGCGGAATATGGGGAATGGCCGATACCTTTGGGAAGATTGTCAGCTATCGGAAATGAGGAGGAGGAGGTGGTGGTGGTGGCGAGCAGAGCCCAGCAGTATGCGCGTCGAGTGTGTGGCTAAGCATGCATTTGAGCTGAGCAGACGAACAGCCAGGCAGAAATAATACGAGGTACGATGTGAGTTATGCAGGATTCTGGTATCCGACAGGCGCCAATCAAGGCCATGTTTCAAGGTCACGTGGTTGACGCAGGTTTCGGCTGTCTTGTCTCTTCTGTTGCGAGCGACTCGGATCTTTTAATCATCTTCCCTTCTTTCTGGGCTTCGCAAGGCGGACGCAACGCCATTCAAAGCTTTTCATAAATCTTCTGCAAATCACCCTACTATGTCTAGGTAGTCAGATGTTGACAAACGCCAAGATCGGATTGCGAAGCACCCATGCTTACAGGCTTCTCGATTGTCAATACCATCCAATGCTCGTGCTCGCCTTGTCGGATCTGCCGGATGCTGGTCGTGAGGCTCCATGCTATTTTGGGGTCCACACGCGGCATCGATGGCATTGACATCATCTTGTCATATTTTGTGCCTTCAATCAGTGGCCTTCCACGCCTTCTCACTGCGACTCGATGGAGACATGCTACTCGTACTACCGTGGTACCATGCACAGGGCTGTCACTCTACTTATCCATTTTAATGCATCTTGCAAAGCCTCACTGCTCAAAGGTGAATGAATATCCATAAGTGCATTTGTTTCCTTTCATTTCCTATCTTTCTCTCTCTTCTCAGCTGCTCGTGTGATCCAGCCCTTCACTTTCACACAGCCGGCAACAGGACCAACAAAAACCTCAATAGCCATGAAGGTCGCTCTGATAGCCACAGTCCTCGGAAGTCTTGCTGCCAGTGTGAATGGTAAGCCAAGTCCGCTCAAAGTTGTTTGTCGAGGTCAACTGACATTTGGAAGGATATGTTGTTGAAGCAGAAGACGCCTCTCTCGAAGCCTTAGCAAACCTACGTCGAGCGCTACCCAACTCTCCCAAAGGTTACACTCCGTCTCGTGTCACATGCCCTCAAAACGCTCCGTCAGTGAGAGCTGCAACGTCCTTGTCAGCGAATGAAACAGCATGGCTGGAGAAGAGGAGGAACAATACCCTCACACCCATGCGCAATTTGTTGAACCGTCTAGACATTGGTAACTTCAATGCTAGCGAATACATCGAAAACCACTCTCACAATGCTTCGGCCCTGCCGAACATTGGCATCGCTGTGTCGGGAGGTGGCTGGCGAGCATTGATGAATGGAGCAGGCGCTCTCAAAGCATTCGATTCTCGTACTCGAAACAACACAGGTGACGGTAAACTGGGTGGGCTGTTGCAGTCCGCTACGTACCTCTCTGGGCTCAGTGGAGGTGGCTGGCTGGTAGGCTCATTGTTCATGAACAACTTCACAACTGTTGGAGCATTGCAAGCCGACACTAGTGGCTCGGTGTGGGAGTTTGGGAATTCTGTCCTCAAAGGCCCAGACACTGGCGGTCTTCAGATCTTCGACACAGCAGAATACTATGCTAACCTTGCTAGCGATGTTAATGGCAAGGATGATGCTGGCTTTGACGTGTCTCTAACTGATGTCTGGGGCCGTGCCCTATCATTCCAGTTGATCAATGCCACCGACGGTGGTCCAAAGTACACTTTCTCCTCAATCGCCATCTCGCAGCCATTCCAAGACGCCAACTCTCCCTTCCCTATCCTAGTCGCCGACGCCCGAGCTCCTGGCGAGACCTTGATTCCAGGGAACACGACGGTGTATGAATTCAACCCTTTCGAGATGGGCTCTTGGGACCCGACGTCCTATGGATTCGTCCCGATGAAGTACTTGGGCACCAATTTCACGGCTGGCCAGGTTCCAAACAACGACCGATGCGTCATTGGATTTGACAATGGCGGATATATCATGGGAACCTCGTCTTCGTTGTTCAACCAGTTCATTTTGAACTTGAATCAAACAGACATCCCAGATACTCTGAAGGGCTTGATCGCCAACATTTTGGGGGGTCTGGATCAGGACAACAACGACATTGCCGACTACAGTCCAAACCCATTCTTCCATTATCGACCTGAACACAATCCTTCAGCCAATACAAGCAGACTTACACTCGTAGACGGTGGCGAAGACCTCCAGAACATCCCTCTTCACCCACTCATTCAACCATATCGAAATGTCGATGTCATCTTTGCAGTCGACTCCTCTGCTGATACGACCTACAACTGGCCAAATGCAACTGCTCTCGTCGCCACATATGAGCGGTCTCGAGCTGATATTTCCAACAATACTCTCTTCCCTAGTATTCCGGACCAAAACACCATCGTCAACCTCGGACTCAACACACATCCTACCTTCTTCGGCTGCAATGTCTCCAACTTCACGGAAGGTTCTCACATTCCGCCGTTGGTGGTATACCTCCCCAACTCACCATATGTGACCTTCAGCAACGAATCTACATTTACCTTTTCGACCAATAATTCCTACCGCGACGCGATCATTCTGAACGGTCAGGATGTCGCTACAATGGGCAACGGCACCGTCGATGACACATGGCCCACGTGTGTTGGCTGTGCGATTCTGAGCCGGAGCCTTGACCGCACGGGCACTGATGTTCCAGAGGTATGCCAGCAGTGCTTCAATCGCTTCTGCTGGAATGGCACCGTTGATTCGTCGACACCGGAACCGTACGAGCCAACGCCGATCCTAGCACAGTTGGACATTTCCAGCAAGGGATCGACGAGTCTGTTCAGTCGATGGACAGCTGCTGCTGCGGCGGCAATAGCTCTTGCGTCGACGCTGTAATCTTAATGTCAATGCACACTTTTGGGGGTGTCAATGGAGCTTATTGGAATTTTGATAAACACACGAGCAAGGAAAACAAATTCACGTTCAAGCTTACTCTGTATATGCAAAGGGTATGTGGGCGATCGGGTGCTTTTTGGGTATCTATACCAGTTTGCTAAAAAGGATGAAGGAGCTTTGCTATATGATCATGATGGCAACGGAATTGGGCTACACAAAAGGGGTTAACGAGGACATTGGTAACGACACCTAGCATTGCGAAGGGATTTGGGCATCGGCAAGCATGGAGCATACTCTGCTATAGCCACTGCATTTGGGATTGGACCTTGCAATGACACGTACACCAGAATCCATGGGGGAGATAGGAGTATAGCATTGTACAAAATGAGATGATTAATAGACGATCCCTTGGATTCTGACCGGTAAATCACTACTCTCCCCAAGGGACTGCGGAGGAGGCAAGACCGCTTCCCCAGACTCTGTATGGGACCAAGTTGAATGACATCGCCGCGCAGGTCAAGGGTTCCGCAGGAATAATGCCTCTACCATCACGAGTCCATGTTGAAGGTGCCATACAAATGTCGGATCCGACTTTCCACTCCACCTCCACAGTGACATGGTGGACATGGTGGACATGGTAAGTCTTGGGTCAGATTCACACTCATCCCCAATAACCTGGTACACCTGAATCGGGATGACAGCCTGGAGATATGTACGAGTACTCGTAGACTGTAGTAGTGTCTCTTTCTCCCGCTCTTTCTCCAGCCTGACGAGGACCACCCCACGGACATCTCTCGGCCAGCAAAGCACGTCCCCTCAGCACTAAAGAGTCTAAGACCAGGAAAATGGTAAGCGAGTCCAATCAATCACGGTACAACCGTCCTCAACCAGTCCCCAGCATCTCCCCTCCGCCCTATGAACTTGCCACACTTGCGCCCTGACAACTCCCCGGCGCGCCTCCACCGTCATTCAGCC
Source organism: Exophiala xenobiotica (assembly GCF_000835505.1). Lineage (NCBI taxonomy): Eukaryota > Fungi > Ascomycota > Eurotiomycetes > Chaetothyriales > Herpotrichiellaceae > Exophiala > Exophiala xenobiotica. The sequence continues at coordinate 1,609,886 of NW_013562489.1, forward strand.
CGTCGTGGAAAATGAAGATCTCCTCAGCCAGATGCCGTGCCGATACCCGGTCGGTCACTTCACCTCATCAGTGCGCACTGCTCGCTGGCAAGTTGCAATGGCCCTGGGCTAGGAGCCAACAACAGTGGGGAAAAGAAATTTCGACATGCTCTTTCGCTTGTTCGTACATACCGAAAAAAAAGAAGTCTACAGTACTCCGTACAAGTGAGTAACATTGACTCTCATCACTGCCCGGTGGCTACAGTATGGCGGCGCTCGACTCTTCTTCTTCTTCTCGGATACCTTAGCATTTCCTTCTCAGACAAGTTACGCTGCTTGGTAATTTTGTTCCGCGTGTCCAGCCTTGCATTGCATAATTCCTTCGAAGACTTCAACTCCAACTCTCCGTTTGCGCTCGGCATAGAATATTTTTACATGTACAACCCTCGTACCGCTACAGCTACAACTACATCTACAGCTACAGCTACCGCTCAGCCTGAGTCCAGGACAGTCTCTTCACATAACCAACAGCAACAAAAACAAACAATGTCTTGAAAGAACACCATTCACAAGAATATTCTCCGTATATAAATAAAGTCACAGCAAAAAGAATGGCTTCCCCAGATGCCATTGAGCGAGGGATATCCCGCTCGTCATCGTCACGCCTGGCCCACGAGAGAGAGAAAATCGAGATTGAAAGCATAGCATCCAACGAAGAACCCATACCCGCACTAGAACCTCCACCTCGCCATCCTCATCATGGCCACGACGCCGACGCATACACATCGGGAAACTTCAAGTACGAATACCTCACCTTCGACACCGACGTCTCGTTACCGGGCCTCGACCTGCACAAATACCAGTCGGCACTATCGTGGACACCGATACACAAAACGATAATTCTCGTCCTGTGCTGCTTGTGCACCTTCTTCGCCGCCTACAGCGCGGGGTCTTACTCGATCGCCGCGACGCCCCAGCGGCAGAAATGGAACTTGAGCGCTGTGGCATTCAACACCGGCGTGACAGCTTGGGCCATCGGCTTCGCCTTGTCGCCCATGTTCCTGGCCCCCTTCTCCGAGATCAACGGCCGACGGCCCGTCTTCCTCGCGTCCGCCGTGATCTTCCTCGCCGGGCTGATCGCGTGCGCCACGACCCCGTCCTTCGCCGGCATGCTCGTCGCGCGCTTCTTCGTCGGCGCCGGCGCGAGCACGTTCTCGACCATGATCGGCGGCGTCCTGTCCGACATGTACACGAACGAGGACCGTAACACGCCCATGAGTATCTACTCTGGCTTCGCGCTGGCCGGCACCGGCGTTGGCCCGCTATGTTCGGGCTTCATCGTTGGCCGTGCGAGTTACCGCTGGGTGTACTACCACCAGGTCATAGGCGTCGGCTGTCTGTTGGTCGTGGTGTACTTCTTCTTCGAAGAGACTCGGGGCTCCGTATTGTTGAGTCGCAAGGCTCGTGTCATCAACGAGTACCTTGAGAAGACCGACCTCGAACACGAACACGACCCCCAAAAGTTCACAACTCCCAACGACACTCCTGAGGACCCGGAGAAACCATCCCTCGGCGTAGTCCCAACAAGGTTGCGCTACAAAGTCGCGGCCGACGAATCGCGGTCGTCGTTGGCGCACATGCTGTATCTGTCACTCACCATCCCCTTCAAGCTCCTGTTCACCGAACCCGTCGTGTTCTTTTTCTCGTTGTGGACCGCCTTCGCCTGGGCGCTGCTGTACATGACATTCTCCGTCATCCCGCTCGTGTTCAGCACTCGACACGGCTTCGACACCGAACAGTCCGGCGCCGTGTTCGCGTCCATCGCGATCGGCTCGATCCTGGCGACGGTTGTGTGTGTGTTCCAGGAACGCATTGCGAAACAGTACTGGCCGAAACTCACCACGTCCCCCGAGGGCCGGCTGTATTTTGCCTGTCTCGAGGCCGCGCTGCTGCCGATCGGGCTCTTTTGGTTCGGATGGACCACGTTCTCGAGCGTGCACTGGATCTCGCCCGTGCTGGCGTTGGGTTGCGCCCAGATGGGCATCTTCGTCATCTATCTCGCCGTGTTCAATTACCTGGCCGACGTGTACCATCGGTACGCGTCGAGTGCGTTGGCCGCGCAGGGGTTTGCGCGGAATGTCTTCGCCGCCGTCTTTCCACTGTTCACGAATCAGATGTTCCGACAGCTGGGCTATCCCGGCGCGAGTAGTTTGTTGGGCGGGATCGCCGCGCTGTTGACCCTCGTGCCGTGGGTGTTGTTGTTCAATGGCGAGAAGATCCGCGCGAGGAGCAAGATCGCCAGGCAGATCATGTCGACTGAGCATCATCGTTAAAGGCATGGAGATGCCTATCACGGCCTATCACGGCCTGTATCGTATATAGTATACAGTATATAGTTAATCCCTATTGTGAGATTCTTAGAGGCCTTTCACTGAACCGCGGCCCTGAAGTAAACCTTGCACGTGATCTGGCGCAACCTCCGCGCGTGCCTTCAACGGGTCGTGGCGCGTCTCAACTGAATTATGACTTCATCCGCGCCTGGCGCATGCTCTATCCAAGCTCTGTCCAAGTTGCCTTCGAGCATATCTTGAACGAACGTCTCGCATCGACGCTGCTAGTACTCGAATACATTATAGATTTTGGACTGGCCCCAAAAACTCCACGGATACATCGACTCAAGCACCTGTGAAGTGCCCCCGAAAGAACAATGCCCAAAGCCGCCAAAGCACGCACCAATGCCCGCAAGTCCATACCCGAAGAACTCTGGTTCTGACCCCTCAGATCCCAGCGACAGCGGTACCAGCCAAACGGGCGTGGGCAGCTCTATGACTACTACCAATAACGGAAGCCGTCCGGTGAACTACCTGTTTCATTGCGCGGTGGCCGGCACGAGCGATCCCATGGTAACTCGTATGCTGTCTGTCCCATCGACCTTGACACTCGAGCAGATGCACGAGGTCATGCAGGTCGCCTTTGGTTGGGGGGAATTGTCACCTGTGGAGATTCGAGCTTCAGAAGCTCTATTCCACCGAGAAAGAGGAGTAGGAAGATCAGATGCAGGTATGTATGCCGTGGTATGCCCATTCCTCTGATCGCGCAGTATAAATCTCACTTCTGCACACCGCTTATTGAGCCGTGCCGAGTCTACTTACTTACCCGTGGGCGCAGAACGGCTTGATGCCCCTGTTGAGTTTCGAAATGGACCCTTGGAACATGCAGGAGTCCATGCCCGATCGGAAGGACACTTTCAAAGATGCTGCCAAGTGGAGATTGTGCGACATCTTCGAGAAGGACGAGTACCGCGACAAAGTCAATTTGATTTACGAGTACGACTTTGGTGACAGTTGGGAGCACCAGATATCGTTCATTGGCGTCGAGTCGCCGGGCCTTCGAATGAGCTTGATGGCTGATGCCGAGTACAATTTCCCCGTGTGTTTTGCAGGCGAGGTATGAGCTAATCTTGTCGTCCTCTGAGAGAAGCCAGTTGACAGAAGCTGACCGCTGACCTTATCTCCAGGGACATCCAGTTGCGGAAGACTGTGGCAGTTACGAAGGCTGGGAGGCTCTCAAAGAAGTCTTCACCAAACCACGTTCGCGTGATCCAGAAAATCTGAAAAATTGGTACAAGACGGTCTGTGCCAATGGTGATCGGAAGGGCCTTGACCCGTGGAAATGGAGCATCTTCGACGTCAACGATGGTCTGGAACAAAGGAGGGTGTGAATATCAGAGGTGCCAGTGTATGCCATACGATTCAACTCCCTGGGATCAAGCTGACAGAATGTCAGGTTCTGACGGGACTGAAACTCACAATGGCCTGGTTGCCCTACCATGTATTATAGATCCTGGGGTTGGAATTTTCTTGCAATATCTTCCTGATTTCAGGTCAATCGGGGAGTTGTCGATTGATAGAAGGATCACTTGTAGTTTAACAGCTCTTGAGACATGTAAAGTAGTCACCGCTGTCGTTCGTTATACTTCAATTCAAATCCATCATACCTATACTTTCGAGGCAAGCACGCCTTCCCGGCAGCTTGTTGTTGTACAAGATGGTACCCATAATTGCGTTTCTTTTTGTAATCTCAACGCAGACCGGCCAAACGACGTCCTTGCACCTCGGTAAGCGCTCTGCTCCCGAACAAAAATGCCACCACCCCAAGAGCAGCCAGGACAGGTAATGTTTGAAAAAGGTTCCACACAGTATAGTAGAGGAAGAAAACGCCTTCGATGCCAATAATAGAGCCGACGAACAGCGCGTGCGAGAGAGGAGCGTCGGACATGGCTTTTGAAATGTGATTGATGTTGCCGCCTAGATATGCCCACTACGATGGTTAGCAAAATGCAGGATGCCCAAGGCTTGCCAGTACTTACAGCTCCGAATAAAGGCGAGAAGGTCGCCACAACTGCCAGCAGAAAGAAGCTGCTGATTGTAATATTTGGGCTCTTTGGGTCCGACCGGAAAATGTGGTGAATTTCGGGCAGTTTTCCATATCGTACGGGTTTCTCTGCTACTGGAATAGGGATGTTTGGGTCCAGTTCAATAGTCAAAGGAAACGCTTCGCTGTTGTACCCTGCTGAGGAGCCAAAGGAGGCAATGACGATGCTCGCAGATAGAGGTGAGGAGGACCGGAGAAATTGTGCTGGAAGGTCCTTGTGTGTCTGTAGGCAGACGCATTGTAAGCTTGGGGGGTTTGACATGACGGGTATGGCAGGCTTACCAGCTCGACCTTTGCTTTTCCCGACTCTTTGACGCTGAACGGGTATGAGATGTCTAGTTTCTTCGAGGAGTCTTGAAGCAGGAGGAACGCTTGGTGTGGACGTTTGGCGGTCTTGCCGTCTTGTACGGTTAAGGTGACTTTGAGAGTATCGGCGGCGCCAATTGTCACCGGCTTCGAGAGTGCTTTGGAGGGGAGAAGCCTGATCGACAATCAAGGTCAGTCGAAATTGTCCAAGCAATGTTCCAAGTCAAGTCAGGGGCAGACATACTGCTCCTTGAGGCCACCTCCGACGCCTGCGCCCTTGGCTACAACGTTCACCGAGCCATCAGTAAAAGTCCAGGAGGCGGCTACGGAGGTCGACGTTAGAGCTGACACCAGCAGGAATGCCTGCGATAGCAAGCCTTGTAACCTCATAGTGATGTGTTGTCCAGTCGTAGAACTGCTGGATTCCTAAAGGTCAATGGGCAATTAAATGTTACGTCGCCAGATGCCTTCTCCAACGCCAAGACCCGATTGACGTCTTACCTTAGGTAGGCGAGGCTACGAGGCTGAGCATATCCTACCTAGACGAACGAGTACCACTGTACTTTGTCCTATTTAGGAGGTTTGACATGAAAAACTACGCAGAGACGGTTCGGGCATCATTTGCTTGTTACTAGCTTCATCAGAAATCGCTTCCCGCCAGACCTATGTGAGATATCACAATACCACTGAACAACAGGTGCTTCAGCTGGCTTAGGGTCTATCGCCTCCACACGCCTCCTATTTAACCTGAGTATGCCCCGTCCGGTGCCAAACTGCCACGAGCTTCTCGCAGCCTTGACAGCGGTGCTCCACGTTCTTTAGACCACTGACCATGTACGGGAGGAAGGTAAAGATGACGGAGTGGAAGAACAAGCAACAGGCCCAAGCATGATTCATATTGCCGCTTGAAAGAGACGTGACAGTCCTGCCACGCAGGCCACAGTACGGACAGTCAACCAGCGCTGGAAGGTGGCCTAGGTCATGGATGGGCGTTGTTATCGGATAGTCGGGCTTGCCGCCTGGAGCTCGGGTTTGTGCCCATTGATTATCGGCGACAACTGCTTGGCCCAGGGGTTCGGGGCTCTGGTAAGGGCTACCAACGAGGTCAGCTCCGGCTATACGGGCACCGTCCACTCCTGGTACATACTGCTGTGAGTTCTGGGAACTCTGGATGGGGGTAATTTCGTATGGAGGGCATTCTGAGAGATGTTCAGCATTACTGAGATATCGATCTGTCCCTTGGAGCTTTGAATACCTTTTTTATCCTCGCCTGCAGCCATGATGTAGTGGAGAGAGTCAGAGACCTGGATAGATCAGACTGAAGTCATCGGTGGTCTGCACAGAGGCACAAGATATAGGAACAATCTCAATGCAAGCCTTCGTACTCGTATACACGCGGCTTGGACCCCAAAGGCACGGGACATCCAGGCAGCGACATTTCTTTGCCTTGCAACCATGCTTCAGTGCCGTTTGGTTACGCATGCATGTCTCAAGTAGTAGTATCATGCGTGGGCACCTGGTGTTATCCGATTCCGGTGATATCTGATTCGTCTCCTCGTTCTTACATTGAAGCTAATTACGTGGACTCTTACAAATCCTGGGCCTACTAAATAGGTGGTCAGGTGGTTGCATACTTACACCAGGCACTTTCATTTGTGTGCAAAGGATATCTTGCGGTAGAGAATGCAAAAGACTTCTTATAACCCAAGGACGATAGCATTGCCCAATATGTGGAAGAGACGCGGGTATGATTGTACGGACAGGAAACCTCAGCCACTTTACGGAGAAGTGCACCAAATGTAGTTGCCGCGCTAAATTTTAGTGCGGGCGAGGAATGCGGCTTAGCAGCTCTCAGAGTTGCGGTGTAAGGATTGCTTACTAATTTGTATAGTACTTTTTAGTACTCGCCTCGAGATTTTTATACTTTATATATAAAGCTTATAATAATTATATCTTTAGTATCTATAATTAACTTTATTTTATATCTATTTCTCTTTAAAATAATCCTTTATTTATTTAATTTTATTAATTTTAAAGGGTACACTAAATATAAAGATAATAATAAATAAAAAATATATTAATAGATACTTATTTTATTAACAATAATTTAATAGATAGTTAGTTTTTACCCTTATATTTTCTTCTATTTCTTATCTTTCGGTAAAAGTAATTAAAATTAGAGAAGCCGAGCGGCCGCGGCGTAAGAATTCGCTTACCGTTAGACTTATAATCGAGTTGGCCTTATAGAGAGATATTAGTACTAGATATTTTATTATTTAACGATCCTAGGCTCTTACTTTATATTTTATCAATTAAAAAACTACGTAAATTATAGCTTATATTAAGATCCTTAAGCGATCTATTCGAGCGATTATAAAAAGGTTTTACGTCGCAATAGAATTCTTAAGTCCTTAATTATTTCGTTAAGAATAAATATACACTAAGGCGTCTAAGGTGTTATAAATCGCTCCACGATAAGGTATCACGAGATAAGGGTTCCTTGGCAAGTAGGAAGTATAGAGTGTATGTCTGTAAGAGTACGAGTATATAAGTAAGTCGCTATACTAGAGCGAAGCTGATCGATATCTAAAACGTATAGGTATAATCGTAAACGAAGTTGACTATATAGTAAAGCTATAAAACGACCTTATATATATAGTCGTATAATCTATATAATCTATTACTTTACTTACTTTACTTCTAGGGCCGATAGAGCACTAGATCAATAGATTAGTATTACGTAACCTAGCCTTACCCGGGACGAGGCTATCTCTTCGGCACTCTTTTCTCTCCCCGTCCTACGTAGCAAGGTATTACGGCCTCTTTTTAATCGTAGGTTAATTCGTAATACTTTCCTCTCCTTAGAACCTATCGTTATTCTTAACGTATATAAACGTAAGCTATCCCTTATTCCGTATATCCTAACTCTCTTTCTTTCTTATGGCTAACTATATCGCGTCTCTATCGTAGATATCCGAAGTAGTCTTCTATCTAACGCCGCCTTAATCTTACCCTAGCTATTGAGTTCGAGTAATCTATCGTAATGGTCGTCTATTCGAACTACGCTAACTTAGGTGAACTGTATTACTTCTCGAAGGAGCTATCGATTAAGTATTCCTATTGTTTAAAAAAGAATATAGACTATAACGGTTCCTTCTCTCTAGAGAAATTCCGTAAGATAGTTAAATAAAAGAAGCGATTACGGCTAAAGTCTCGCGCTAAGCGCCGAGAGATTAATCGTCTCCGCGAAAAGTGAGTGTTAGTCTATAGCGCTCTTATTAAGGTCTAGTAGACTATATTATCTCTAGATTAAGAGATCTCCTTACTTAAAGAGGGTAATAAGAAATTTAACGAGGATCTATCTAAACTAGAGGATAAATCTCGTAGGATACTTCGTCGTAAAATAATAGCGTTAGAAGTTTTAGAGGACTAGCCCGAAGACGCGGAAGTAGCCTTTACCGATCCTAATGTATAGCTGGAGCCTTCGGATGTTGACTAGTCTTCTTTATTAGATTCTATTGGTGGTACTTCTTTATAAGTCCCTAGGTAAGGTTTTTCTCGGGTTCCTAAGTATTTTCTTCTTCTTTATATCTTAATTACTTAATTAGGTAGTATCTTTATTGTCCTTTAGTTTGGAAGTCTACTATTCTCTCGACGTTATATAGTAGTTTCTAGGTTTCTTTATATATTAGTATTGATTTGGGTTTAGCGTTTAGTGGTGCTTTCTTAAGGAGTGATTTATAGAATATCGGATAAATATTTATTTCTCTAGGTAGTTCTAATTTGAATATTATTAGTCTAAATTTCTTTTTGATTTTGTAGGGTTCGATCTTGGTGTAATTAAGTTTGTTTAATGGTCGTTGTATTTTTATATTTTTTCTAATAATGTAGACTAGGTCTCTCTCTCGAAGGTTTAGTCCCTTAGATCTTCTCTTATTGGCTTGTTTTGTTGTTTTTTCTATGATTTTCTTTAATTGTTTTTATAGTATTCTATATAGTTCTTTAAGTCTATTAATTAATATCTACGCTTTCTTTATAATTGGTTTAAATTCTCTTAGGTTATTATTAATGTTTGGGTGTCTCCCGTAATTTGTATAGAATAGTGATATTCCTGTAACTGATATACTATTATTGAAAGTAAACTATATAATAGGTAATAGCTCTATCTAATTGTCTTATTAAAAATTGACGTAATATCGTAGATATTGTTTTAATGTTTGGTTGGTTCTTTTTGTTTGTCTATCTAACTATAGGTAATATACTATTAATAGTTTTTAGTGTATTCTCGTTAAATCTATAAGTGATTACTAAAATTGTAAAGTAAATAGTTTATCTTAATTTAAGCGTATTTCTTTTGGTATTTTATATTGTACGATAATGGTTTTATAGAATATATATACTAGTTCTTCTACCGTAGATACTTCCTTATATAGTACGAAGTATATATATTTAGTTAAAGTATCGTTTATAACTAAGATACTATTAAATTCTATACCCGTAAGGGGTTCTTTGGACTTCGGTAGCTTAACGATAAAGTCGAGTGTAATAGTCGACTATACTTTACTGGTGATTTTTAGTGTCTAAAGTAGTCTATATAGTTTATATCTTACGTATTTAGCTTTATAGTATATATCGTAGTTTTTAATATACTTTGTTATATTCTTTCGTAGTCCTTTCTAGGTAAAGTCTCTTATGACTAGTTCGATTGTCTTCTTAATCCCTAGGTAACCTGCTAGCTTATTATTATGTCTTGATTTAATGATCTCTTGTTTCTATCGTTCTATTAGCTTGATATTTATAACTACGAGAGTAGTAATCTCGGGCGTGGTATATATTAAGGCGCTATTTCTTTCCTTAAGTATAGCCATTGATTCTAGTTTAATATTTTTTATGTAATTTAGCTAGCGGCTAAGTATATTAGCTATAGTGTTTTCTTTTCCTTTAATATAGTATATCCTGAAGTTATATAGAGCTAGTGTCTCTATTTATTGGACTTATCTTCTATTGAGTTGTTTTGTTGTTGTCTAGTAGAGTAGGTTCTTATGGTTAGTATAGACCTATATAGGGTACTTTACTTCTTTAAGATATACTCTCTACTATTTTATTGCTTTAATAATAGTAAGTAATTCTTTATTGTATATATTATAGTTAAGTTTCGATTTAGTTATCTTTCTTAAAAAGTATACGATCGTCTTTAGTTTTCTATTAGGTTGTTTTTATGTAAGGTAAGCTTTAATGGCTTCGTTAGATATATTCGTTTTTAGTATATATTCGTATTTCGGGTTATATATCGTTAGTATTGGCGCGCTTATTATGGCCTTTTTTAGTATTTGGAATATGTTCTTATATTTCTATCTAAATTTAAATTTAATATTCTTCTTAGTAAGGTTTATTAGTGGCGCGGTAATCTTCGAAAAGTCTCTTATAAACTTTCGGTAATAGTTAAGTAGTCCTACGAAAGCCTATACTTTCGTAACGCTGGTTGGTTTTGGCTAGTCTTTAATTGGTCGAATCTTATTAGGATCCACTTCTATTTGGTTTTTGGAGATAATGTATCCTAAGAAGCGTATTCGTTATTAATGAAATTTATACTTACTAAGTTTAACTAGTAGATCTCTCTCTTAGAGTTGTTTTAGAACTTTTTATATATATTTTATATATTTCTCGTATATCCTCGAGAAAATAAGTATATTATCGAGATAAGCGGTTATAAAATTGTCTAGATATTCTCGAATTGTATCGTTAATTAATTCCTAAAAGGATACTAATATATTGGTTAGTTCGAAAGATATAACTAAATATTCGTATAGTCTAAATCGGGTTTTAAAGGTAGTCTTCTATTCTTCGCCTTCCTTTATTTATACTTAATAGTAGGTGTCTTATATATTGATAGTAGTAAAGTATTTTAATTTGAGGAGTTGATTCTATAGCTTATTGATTCGTGGTAATGGATATCGGTTCTTTCTAGTGATCGTATTAAATAGTTAATAATTAATGTATACTCGAAGTCCTCTATTCTTCTTTAAAGTAAATAGTACCCTATATACTATAGAAGACTTTAATGGTCGAATAAAGCCTTTCTTTTCGTGTTTCTTAATGTAGTCTTTAAGAAAGTCTTCTTCTTTCTTAAATAGTTATCGAAGCTACTCGTTATACTTCGATACTTTTCTCTCTTCGAGTGGTATTTTATAGTCCTATGGCTTATATTTAGGTAAGGTAGCTAAATCTTTCTATTCTTTAAATAACTTGGCGAATTCTCGGTATTTCTTGGGTATAGCTTATACGCTTATTTCTATAAGTATCCTTTTTCGAGGTCGTATATATACTACCTAGATATAGTGTACTATAGTGGATAATTGGTCCTCCGTCTTATTTCCGTGACTATAATTGGGAAATATAAGATTTCGGTGTTTTTAATCTATCCTTAGATTATGTTCTTAAAGCTATTTTAATTCTAAAATTAAGTCGTACTTAATAGATATAAAGTCGAAGCTTACGATCTCCTTATATCCTAAGATCGTAAGTCGAATGTCTCGTACTTCGTCTTGTATCTATCTTCTACTATACTCTATAGGGGTACTATCTACTATATTTAGTTAGTATAGATAAGTTTTTTTTTTATAATATTTTTTTAATATTATCTTTAGTCGTAGCGATATATAGTTTTCTTATATATTATAGTTAATTATAATATAGATAGGTATATCTTATACCTTCCCTTCTATAATAAAGTAGGCTAGTAGTCTTAATTAATAGGTTGTATATAATTCTCGAGGCTTATTAGAGAATAAGGATAGTCTCTTATTTCTTATTTTTATTTGTTTTTTACTATTGGCGTTATAATATCGTATATTATTAGATTGAGTTTTCTATAGATACTTCGTATAATCGTCTCTAGTATATCGTAATCTTAATACTCTCTATCTATATAATAAAAATATAGGCTTAGGGCTTCTTCGTAGTTAAGATCTTAATAATACCGTAACGTAACTTTTCGTATATATTCCTCTAGTTCGATATCGAGGTCGAATATAATATATAAGTATTGTTGGTTAATAATCTCGTATTTTTAATTGATATAGGGTTATACTTTTTAGTATTGGGTGATTATAGTTAGTGATACTCTAGTTAATTTAATGATTATAAATTTATATAGTTCTATCTCTTCGCTTAGTATAACCTTTGGTTCTATTATTATTAGTGTTCTTTTATTTATATCGTATAGATCTTTATTATTTTATTCTTTATATTAGTAAGCTAGTGGTTCTTCGTCGACTTTTAATATAAGGTGTTGTATATCTTATTTCTATATTAATATCCCTTAGATATCGTATAAGTGTATATTTTCCTTATTTAGGTATTTTTTCGATACGTATAACGTAAGAGTTATAATAATAGGATATATCTAGGGGTCGTTAAATAGCTTAAAATATAGTTTAATACCTTGTCCTTACTAAAATCTTATAGAAATAGTAATAGATAATATATTGTATTTAATAATTGTATACTTTATAGATATTTCCTTAGTAAGGTCTACCGTTCCTTTGGTATAGGGAAAGTTGAGTATTTATCGTGATTTATTTTTCTATATGTAATGTATATATAGCTATAGTGCTTTATCTCTATAAGCGTAATATCTCTAAAGTATAATATCTCGTTGTTCCCTAGGTTATTCGCTTAGCGCTAGGTATAGAAGGTAAGGTATTGTATAGGATATATCGTAGATAAATCTTTCGACTATCTAGTACCTAGTGGATATTACCGCTGTATATTGGTATACTTTCTTAATAGTATATAGTAATATATAGATCTTTTTCTATTCGTTATTAGTATCCTTTTCCTCTATAATGAAAGTAAAGTTATAACTTTCTTATCCTATAATATCGTATATATATAAAGTACTATATTTATACTACGCCTCGTATTTAGTTAATAGAATTAACTTACTTCGTAATTTTGGGTCGCCGTAAGGGCTAAATTTTTGGTGTAGGGTTTTATATTACTCTAGCCCCCCTAGGGTGTTAATATATAACTTATTATAAGGTGTATTGACTTAATATTTAGTGCGGATGACTACTACGTTTATTCCTATTATTTCTATTTTATATTTTTTCTATAGGTAAGCTAATTTTATAACTAAAAGACTTTTAGTCTACTTATCTTCTTCTAAAGTATCTAGTAGCTATTGTCGTTGCTAACGTTTTTTGTTCTTTTTTCTATAAGAGAACTATTCTAAACCTTCCTTTTTAGGTAGGTAGATAGGATAATGATCGTTAAAATAGAATGTCTAAGAAATTATAGCGTACTCGAGGCTCTCCTTTTGCTTACGCTTAAGATCCTCTTTGAACTTCTTTAAGTCGTTGTTAACTATAGTTAGTACGGTTCTAACTTCTTAGGGGTATAATGCTTCCCTGGAGGTTGTTTCTTTCTTCTAGACTATTCGTGGTCCTTTCTATATTTTCTCGATAATGCTAGCTCTCTCGATAATAGCTATTATTCTATCGTAACCTCGCGATATACGTTAGAACGCGCTACGTAATTTAGTGAATTATGTCTAGGCTTTCTTTTCTAGCTCTTTAAGTTGCGCGAGTTCTTTTTTTATCGAAATATTGGCCTTTTTTTCTTCGATATCGGCTATAATTTTTTCTATTATATATAGTTCTCTTGGCCTATTTCCGTAGTCTTTAGCTATATATCCGGATTTTCTATAACTATAGTATAGGTTTTCTTTCTTTCGTCGCTCTTACTCTTTTTTAGATGGTCTCTTATACTAGAACTTACTTTTATTTAATTGTAAGGATTGGCCTTATTCTATAGCGTTAAGATTTATTAGGTCTCTATAGGATTAGTGACTTTTCTTTTAATAGAAGGTTTCTCTAAAGTGTAGTCGTCCGGAACCCTTCTTTTTAAGTTGTCGTTCGAAAAGCTAATTATCGATACTAATAGCCCTAGTAACTAAGTCTTTAAATTACTTTAGGCGGTCTATTCTTATTTTATCCTTTATATTATCCTTAAGTCTCTAATAGAATATAGAGATAAAAGTATAGTTTTCCTAGTCTAGCTTAAACTTAAGTCGTTAAAATAAGGCGTAGTACTACGCAACTAAACTAGTTTACTTAAGTTACTAGATTCGTTAGGTAGTCTACTAAGCCTCTCTTAGTACTCCGAAGATCTATATAATTATATCTACAAAATTATTGTATTTACTAAAGATTCTCTTAGTTTTATCTTCTTACTAATCTTAGTTATAGGTTAAGTAGTCTTTTATAAGGGGCTTAATCTAATGAAAGGCTAACTCTCTTATATATATAGTAGTATATAAGACCCTAGTAGGATAAGTGTTATAGTTGTTTAGTCGAAGTGTAAATATAACTTAGAGTTAAATAAGGAATATTTCTAGTTTAGCTCTATCCCTATAGAATAGTTTAACCTTTAGTCTATCCTTTTTCTCACTAAATATCGAAGTATTAATAGAAGTTAGTGGGGCCGTAGATCGGACTAATCTAGTAGGGGATAACAAACGGATAGAAGCTTTAGAGCTAGATATAGTATCGTATACTTCTAGTCAAGAGATAGTTAAAGTATTATAAATCGCTCTATAATAAGGTATTACGAGATAAGGGTTCCTTGGTAAGTAGGAAGTATAGAGTATATATTTATAAGAGTACGAGTATATAAGTAAGTCGCTATACTAAAGCGAAGCTAATCAATATCTAAAATATATAGGTATAATCGTAAACGAAGTTAACTATATAGTAAAGCTATAAAATAACCTTATATATATAGTCGTATAATCTATATAATTTATTGCTTTACTTACTCTACTCCTAGGGTCGATAGAGCACTAGATCAATAGATTAGTGTCACGTAACCTAGCCTTACCTGGGACGAGGCTATCTCTTCGGCACTCTTTCCTCTCCCCGTCCTACGTAGCAAGGCGTCACGGCCTCTTTCTAGTCGTAGGCTAATTCGTAATATAAGGGAAATATTAGAAATTAAGGAAGAGAAAGTTCTAAGTTTATTAAGAATAAATAGATCTATAAGAGAGAAATCCGTAGAAGTTTTAGTCTATAAGTATAATATTAGTATTAGGAATAGCCCGTAGATCTAAACCCTAAAAAGACAAAGATTCGTAAAATTTAGAAGAGAATTCTATAAATCGAATAAATATACTATAAAGAATAGATTTCTAATAGTTAGTATAACTCTAAGACTCCGGCCTAAATTCTAAGAATCGTGACTTCCTTTCCCGCCCTAGAGGATGAGCACGCCGCTCTAACTCACCCTCAACTCCCCTCGCACACTCGGGGAGCTTATCCTGGACTCAAGCTGGACTCAACCCTGCTCCCCGGTGTCTAGCCAGCTAGTGTAGAGACCACATTTCCTTGAGGGTGCGTAGATGTGAGACTGGTTGGGTATAGTCCAGTTTTACTCACCCACACAACTCGTGGGTTTGACTAGATAGCTTTTTATAGGTGGAACTCCCTCAACACCATACAGATGTGGGTGCAGGTCACATTCCCGGCAGCCACCCGAAGCCTTGGATAGCAGTGGTACGTTGTCTGTCCTATTGGCTCTTGTTTTATCCAATCGGAGCGGTAAGGAAGGGTGTTGAAATTTCAATTGGCCAAAGATAAAACCCCTGCAGAATCTGCAACATTTGAAACGTAGCTTATGCGGTCTCGACCAATATACATATGGTTCTTGCAGGTCCGCTAACTTGATTCGGTTTCTTCGGGAGCCTGCGAGACGGCAAGGATATTTTTACACGTAGAACTGTGGAAGTAGGGTGGGTTTGCGTCTCAAAAGTGAAAATATCTGCAGGCCATATGATCCCGGACCCAGTGACTGTCGTCGACGACTAACCTACAAGTCCATGACCGTGCTCGCATGCCAAGTTAACCCTTACCCTGATATATCAATGGCGCCAAAGGAGAGAATGACCGCTTCCCACTGCGACGTTACTTGATATGCTGCTATAGGGCATGATGTCCTCCGAGCTTGAGCCCTCCTTTTCCTCCTGGAATATGTCCCTGAACTTTCCCCCATCGTGTCTTCGTGCCCTTCGTGTCTCTCGACAAGCTGAGTTCACTCGTGGTGCTTCGTCTTCGGAACGCTCCTGCCTGAGTATATCTTGTCATACGGGCCTCTGTCACAGAGACCAAGTCCACCGATCTCGTCGAGTCCCCAGTCATGACTTGTATTCTGCCCGAGGCGAAGACTCCCAAGTAGTGGGCGCTACAATCATGAGAGAACCTTTATCTCCGCTCGATGCTGGAATTCGAAAAAGAGTACACAAAGCTTGCGATCGCTGTCGCCTGAAAAAATCAAAGGTTTGTAACCAGTCTAGCGTCATTCCTCGGCTGAACCAGGTTTAATCTGTTCCTTAGTGCGAGAGTTCCAGTCCCTGCAGTCGATGTAAAGCAGACAACGCCATTTGTGTCTCTGGCGAGCGCAAGAAGTATCGCGATAGGCCTACCCTAAAGGGTAAGGCCTCCAATCCTCAGTCGGCCACAAATCAACTAATTCGAACGCTTAAAGCTACGTAGAGATACTCGAAAGGCAACAAGTGCAACTCGTCGCTGGCCTACAGGAGTTGTACAAGCGTCTTCAGAGCGGCCAAGGCTGGCTCGGTGCAAAATTGACGGAGACCAGTGACGGTATATCATTAACCCACGACATTCTGGAAACATTGGGAGCATTGCGGTAAAATGGCAATGCTAATCACGATACATTCGAGGACGATCTTTATGTCTTACAGTAGAGACTGATCGCCGATGATGATGACTTCACGCAATGATAATCGTTATATAATTTATATATACATCCGGACAGCAGCGCTCCTTCACCGATACACGGGCCTATCGCGCGAAGACCGAACTTCACCAAGCCGTTCGACTTGATACCAGCCCCTGCCACGCCCTGGAACCAGACTCCCTATCCTGAGTATGCCCAACACATCCATTGTATGGAAATACACATTCGACCCCACGTTATCAATATGCGGTCGAATCCCAGCTGGAATTACCCAATTTCCGCAATGGATTCCTCCATAGACTTCGGCAACCAATTCGACTCTCAAATGATGGATTGGCCTGTCGACGGGACGTCCTTTCTTTTAAATGCGTTTCGAGGCCACAAAACCCCTGCAGCGATCAACCCGCACTTAACGATGTACGATTGGGCTGGCCAGGAAGACCCTCAACAGTATCTCAACTCAGCGATGCTGACATGACCTTAGCCGGATCTGGTACATAGTCTGCACCGACATTTGTACTGCATCCAAAAGCGGACGCACCGCCGTTGGGGCGTCTTCTGACCGGAAGCCCGAAGTAGGAATGGCACAAGGCTATGAATGAAGGCACATACCAGTATATCCAACTTACTCAAGCTATGTTGAAGGTTACCTTGCGACTACCTCGAAAGTTCTAAAGGTACGCTTAAGCTACTATAGGAGCGTAGAGTAGAGGCTAGACATTATCACGATTAGAAGATACTTATTAAATAATGTTGTCGCCTAGCTAATAGCTATTTTATAATATAGGATAGAAATACCCTAAGGTTAATAAGCTATAACGTAATACTTTACTATTTAAATAAGACTATTAATTTAAGTTTAGTTCTTTATATTTATATATATTTAATATTATATCGACGCTATAACGGTGATCAATAATAATAATTAAGGTATTTATAAAGATAAGGCTATATAAGATTCTACTAGTAGATTTAGGGTATCTTAATAAGTCTAGAACGTATAATAGCCGATAGATACGGGCACTAGATATTAAAGATTTTTATAGGATTAGTAGACCCTATAGCTATTAACTATAACTTAAATTCTTTTCGCATTACGAGCTTTACTAACCCCTTAACCCTACAACATAAACAACTAGGTTCGTTGTTAGTCTATAGCCTATAGAGAACGATGTCCAGTCATTTCTTATAGGAGCAAACTCAACTACTTAAGTGGCATTCTTCTGCAGCCAATCTTCCCATTGCTCCACGATCCATCCACTGCTGATGCTTCGCTCCTCGACCCCGTTGAACAGGACTGTTGGAGTAACATGAACCCCTGTAAGTCGATTGGCCTTGGTCATAAATTTGATGTCGTCGGTCACTTTGTTGCCGACGTTGGAGTCACCATCTTCTGAGGGCTTATCAGGTACCAGAAGTAACTCTAGGACAGCTTTCTCATCAATGCCGTCTATTGAGCCGGCCAACTTAGCAAGCCTCTTGTAGGTGTGGTTGCGCGTTTCATTGACTACGCCAACATCGAAGTAGTCTTTCTGCCGTTCGAAGAGCTTCTCCGAAAATGCCCAGAAAGATTTGGGAGCCGTTCTTAGTACGGCAGCACCGGCTTCATGGACAAGCGTAGAAGACGGATGCCACGGCTGGATTTGTTGACGGAAGATGACTTGTACGCCTGGATTCGTGTACTTCTTCTCTATTAAAGGCACAACTCTCTTGTAGAAGGTCTTGAAGAACTTGGCCGAGAATGGACAGACATAGTCCAAGTACAGTTCAATCGTGTGCTTTTCTTTCGCGTCCATTGCGGGCAGTAGCTGTCCGGAAAATTTGGGTGGAAGAGCCATAATAGTGGATGTCTCGATGTTCGATGAAGAAAAACAGGGTGGCTTCTGTTAGAATTGGTATTGCACTGGACGAAGTATAAGAAGGAGTCTGCTCCGCAAACTTCAGTCACCAGATATTGGATTTATGAGATCGCCCGGTTATATATCTACTGCGCGCCGGGGCTTGCCCCGCATGCTTTTTCGACGTCAAACCGGCCAAACTTCCACAAGACCTTCCAGTCACTATGACAACATGTCCAAGAGCTTGGACAGAGTTTGTGCGGTAAGATTATCACACCTCAGTAAGGGATGATGTCAGATCCCGAGCTCAGGTCGTCAGTCACCGAAGGTATCGTCAATTCAAAAAAGGTGCATTAAACAATAGTTTCTCAAGTCGTTAGGTATAACTACCTAAGCACCGACCACCAGGATCAAATTTGAACCCAACCAGCACGTAAATAAGTCTCTCACACTTTTCCGCGACGAGAAGAAGCCCCTGAGCTCCAGTGCAGTATCGCAATGTCATCGCCGGCAGGTCCAAACCACGAATTTATGCCCCTTCACAATATCTGCGAGTTCCTGAACGCGCTGCACATTTACACAGATGACGCTCGAAAAGGCAAGACGCGAGCTGTCGAGGCACATCATTTTTGCTCGCATGTGCGAAAAGGTGCATCACTCATCCACTCAAAGAAATGATCCCACCACTTTCTTACGATGGGATTGCTGACTTGGAGTCCTCTTTATTTATTACTAGATCTACGCCAATGCCTAATCTACGACTCCGGTGGTAAAGACGCGCGCCTCATCGGGGTCGAATACATGATCCCCAAGCAGGTCTACGAAACCCTCGATGTCGACGAGCAGAAGCTATGGCACAGTCATGAGTTTGAGGTGTCATCGGGCATGCTTGCCCTACCTAAACCGGGCACACATAACCACGACGATTGGGACGAGCTGGAAACCGAGGCGATGAAGGAAGTAGCCGGTCTGTATGGCAAGACCTGGCACTTCTGGCAGGTCGACCGCGGCGACGAGTTGCCCCTGGGTTGTCCCACGCTCATGGGCTCGCTGACATCCAAAGAGCAGATGCCAAATCTAGCGGAAATGCTTGCGCCGCGGAATGAGACGTGGAGCATTGACCATGAACACAAGGCTCGAATCCGTAAGAGCGCGGGTGTGTCGGGCCCTGGTATCCATGAAAACGCCGACTCGTGGTGGAGAGAGGCTGATGGCAAGGCCAACAGGTCTGTCTTTCAAAATATGACGGATGCGACTCATTGATGGATACTCTAGGATTAAATGAGCATTATCAATCAACACAGCTTCTAAAATCTATCCCCGGGGAGGAATGCTCATATTCGCCCAATCTTGACCTCAGTTGGAAGCAGTAGAGCAGGGACAGTAGAGATAATAGAGCCAGTGGGGGGAGTTTTGCACGATCCGCGGGACTTTCATGCCCTTGAGCATACCAATTTGCCATACACGACGATTCTAACGCTCGGTAGCTCTTTGGTGTCGCTTTGCCATTACTCAATTAGCCGTCATTTCTAATGTGAGTGATTTGGTGGACATAGCTTTTGCTCTACTACACAGCAATCTTGACGACAGCCCTCTCTTACGCAAGTTTTTTCCGACAGTAGTGGATAGCGATCGTAATACTCTATTTAAAGTTGTGTATTACAATTATTGTTGTATAATACTTACTAGGATATAGAAACATAGTTTTATAAGATGCCTTTGAATATATCGAGTGATCGCTACGGAGTATCTCTAGAGTAAGTCCCCAATCTTATCCTCTAACTACCTATGCAACGTTTAGAGGTACATTCACGAATCTGAATCCCTAGGTAGCCTACCACCTCTGACGTTCACTTGCATAGATTGTTGTAACAACTTTGGCTCTGCAAGGCCCCTGTCTCTGTCCAACCTCCATTTTACAAATTCTTCCTTTTTAATACCAGATTTGACGTTTTTGTTCTCTTCGCTCTGGGTCTTCACAGTGGTGAATGGAAAAGCTTTGGTGCCATGTCCTCCTACTGATGCTTGTCGCCTCTCAGTCGGATAGTCGTGACCAGTATATAACTTGCAATGAGCTGGAAAATTCAGTAATTTCAGCATTGCGTTGTACAGTTCCGTGGCTGAGTCCCCGGGGAAATCGCATCGAGCAGATCCGACGTCAGGGTTGAACATTGAGTCGCCAGTAAACACATATGACCCGATAATATACCCGATATGGTCGGGTGTGTGGCCGGGTAAGTGGGTGACCCGAGCCTCAATACCACTGATGGGAAAGGTCTCATAATCGTCAAAAAGTGTAGTCGAAGGCTTCATGTAGGTCTTTTTGGGGAATATTGTATATCCCACCCATTCTTTCCTGAACATCTCTAATGCGTCTTAAACATCTCGATCTGGTAGGTTCTACTCGATGACCTCCCAAGTTGAGATTACAATTGTAGCCAAGAGCGGCGAAAAATTGGGAAACAGGGAAAAACGAACCCAGCTTGCCTATTTATTTATAACTGTCCTTTTACTTCCAGAGTAACTACCATTTAGCTCACTCTCATCAATCCACTGCTGACTATCACTGAACAGCAATTCCTGAGTTGCATACGATGTTATCAGATATCTTGAGATCTGCCGGTTCGGGGTCGTTTTCGGCGCCGCCCTCACGGCATCTCGAGTTTACCACCCTTCAGTCATTATCAATCAGTTGCGCCTGGCCGATTTTCACATGCTCGAGGTCTTCCTGACCGCGGGCGCCACCGGCGCGTAAGTGCACCGTTATTGTACTATGGAGACGGCACTCCGTATTTAACAGAGTTTAGGTTTGTCATGCTTACCTTCGAAGCACTTGACATCGCAAAACGCAGTAGTCGATCGAACTCGACACTTAACTGGTTTTCCGCCTACGATGGCAACATTGTTGGAGGTGCCCTTGTTGGCGTGGGGATGAGCCTTACTGGTGCCTGTCCGGGTACTGTCATTGTCCAACTTGCCCAAGGTATCCCTTCGAGCGGAGCCACCGGCTCGGTGCACTCTTAGGCGGTTTATTTACGCGAAGTTTGGAAGACTGCTAGAGGCCAAACACGGACCAGAAGGCGGATTTTCACAGCCTGGCGTTCAGACGATCGCTGGGAAATTGAACTTGGAACCCAGAACTGTCTTTCTAGCTTTCGAGATCTTGTCCCTTGTCACCATTGTCTATCGACTCTTGCGTTGCCTGGCAGGTCTCTCGCGGTACCACCCGTGGTGGCAGGGCTCCTCATTGGCGTTGCGCAAGCAGCCTCGATTCTCCTCACTACCAGTCCGCTCGGGGTTTCGACTGTGTATGAACAAGTTGGCCGCTATTTATGGCGAGCATCAGGCTTTAAGGACGTGTCGAAACCACCGACCCCACCGAAGGCCGTCATTTTTGCTCTCGGCGTGCTTAGCGGCAGTCTTGCAATCGCCAGCCGCCTACAATCAACGATACCGGTGGATATTATTGGGATTTCCTTCATTCAAGCATTTGATCGGAGGGCTTATCATGGCTTTTGGTGCGAGGATCGCGGGCGGCTGTACATCCGGGCATGGTCTCAGTGGCCTATCATCACTATCCTTTTCCAGTTTGGTTACAGTGGTTGCCATGTTTGGTGCAGGAGTCGCAACTCAAATGCTGCGAACGTAAGGGTGAAGTAGTTCGCAGCGGCAGCCGCACGAATTAGAAGTAGTATTTATTATTTCATATTGACTGCGAACGACATTAAGACATCAATGTCGTCGAGGGGCCTCTAAGTAGAGTTGAAGCGATCGGGTCCTAAGGAGATTTGGCAATAAGGCAAACTATTCGACCTGGCTGTGGAATCTGAACATTGTGTGGTCTGTTTGAACGTTCTCGGCCAAGGGAATGACTATATATCAAGTATTTCTGTTCTTCCTGCTTGTGGTTACGTAAGCCTTTCTTGTCTGGAGGTCTTCTTTAAAGAGACATTGGCTACTGGCAGGTTTATGCGGTGATTGAACCTTAGCGTAATATCTAAAAGATGTTCGTAGTCGTCATCGAATCCGGGTGCGGCTCTAGTGTCCCCAGCATAATCACTTAACTTTGGGCAGCAGTAAGCACGTGAACTCTTTGGCTTAGATTGCACAGTTTGTCTGGTGTCAGCTGCCGAAAGGTACGATATTCCTAGCGATCAGGGCTATTTTGGGGGGGGGCAAGACGACCGCGTTCGAACTCCTGAACCGCCAATGAGGGACGGGCGTATCACTTGACCTGCTTTCTAAATGAAAGTCATTAACTCGATAGGGCTTCTTCCAAGGGATACGTAGGATAATAGGATCAATGCCTAATCCCTGACGAAGGATGGCCCAGTATATTACCGAAACTAGGTTTGGGTTCTTCCATTATATCTACGTAGCCTCTTAGGCCGTGAAAGTAGCTCGAAAAGTTTACACTATAGAGAAATAGTAAAGGTATAATGGTAACTACAGTTAGAGTTAATATAGTAAGGATATTCGGTATAGTAAGGATATTCGGTATAGTAAGGGTATTTCGGTGTAGTAAGGGTATTTCGGTATAGTAAGGATATTTCGGTGTAGTAAGGGTATTTCGGTATAGTAAGGGTATTCGATATAGTAAGGGTATTCGATATAGTAAGGGTATTGAACTTCTATAGCGTCCTCTATAAATTTAGTAGATCTAAATTAGATATCTATTATAAATCGCTCTACGCTAGAGTATTACGAGATAAGGGTCTCTTAGTAAGTATTAGGAATATACCCAGGCCTTCTAGACAAGTCAACGGGCTTCCGTATACGAGTCCTAGGCGACCCGACACTTAGACTCGATAGAATGCCGAGCGTTAGACCACCTATCTAACTCGGTAGATATACTTATACGACTCGCATAAGGAGAGCTTACTCTCCTTATACTTAGAGTCCTATAGAGACTAAAGGTTAGGATTATCTAATACTGATTAACGAAACCATTTATTATCGCACTCTATCTATTCTTATTAGATATTCCTTATAAAGATATTCCCTAGGCTTCTAAATATTCTTTTTTTCTTTATAATCTAATTATTTAATTAAATAATATCTTTATTAATTTTTAACCTTAGAATCTACTATTCTCTTAATATTGTATAGTAGCTATTGAATTTCTTTATATATTAGTATTGATTTTAGTTTAATATTTAATAATACTTTTTTAAAAAATAAAAATAAATTATATAATAAATAGTAGTTATACTTAATTATTTTATTAAAAATTAATATAGTATTATAAGTATTATTTTAATATTTAATTTATTTATTTATTTATTTATAAATAATATATTATTAATAGTTTTTAATATATTTCTATTAAATTTATAAATAATTATTAAAATTATAAAGTATATAGTTTATTTTAGTTTAAGTATATTTCTTTTAGTA
The DNA here is from genome assembly GCF_000835505.1 of Exophiala xenobiotica. NCBI lineage: Eukaryota > Fungi > Ascomycota > Eurotiomycetes > Chaetothyriales > Herpotrichiellaceae > Exophiala > Exophiala xenobiotica. Next base: position 1,633,597 of record NW_013562489.1, read on the forward strand.
TTTTATATTATATAATAATAATTTTATAGAATATATATATTAGTTTCTTTACTATAAATATTTTTTATATAATATAAAGTATATATATTTAATTAAAATATTATTAATAATTAAAATACTATCGAATTCTATATTTATAAGAGACTCTTTTAATTTTAGTAGCTTAATTATAAAGTATTACGTTAATTTTTAATAAAATAATTAGATATAGCTACTATTTATTATATAGTTCGCTTTTAATAATAGTATATTAATTATAGAAATATTATTATTCTACGTAAATTACGGGAAATATCTAAATATTAATAATAATCTAAGAGAATTTAAACTAATTATAGAAAAAGTATAGATATTAGTCGATAAACTTAAAGAATTATACGAAATACTATAAAAATAATTAAAGAAAATCGCGGAAAAAACAATAAAATAAGCTAATAAAAAAAGGTCTAAGAGACTAAATATTTAAGAGAAAAACTTAGTCTATATTACTAGAAAAAATATAAAAATATAACGACTATTAAATAAATTTAATTACACTAAAATTAAACCCTATAAAATTAAAAGGAAACTTAAATTAATAACGTTTAAATTAAAACTACTAGAAGAACTAAATATATACTTAATCTTTTATAAATTACTTCTTAAAAAAGCACTATTAAATACTAAACTAAAATCGATATTAATATATAAAGAAATCTAATAGTTACTATATAATATAAAAGAAATTCTAGATTATAGGTTTATTAACGAATAAATATACTATTTAATTAAATAGTTAAAGTATAAACTAAAGGATAATACTTAGAAACTAAAGGAAAATCTTATAAAGTAGATAATAGCTAAGTATTATTTAATTAAACGATATTTAATTAATTAACTTAAAGATAGAGATATCGATTTAAGTAAAGTTAGAATTATCTAAGGCTACCTTAAAGTTCTCTAAAAGATCCTTAAGAATATTTAGTGTATATATCTCTCATTAAAGTATAGCGCTAAACCTCTCTTTTAATTTAGTAAGGGACTTTTTATTATTCACTAAATTAAACGTAGTAGAGGCTAAGTTTTCCTTCGCCTAAGATATTTTATTTATAATCTTAAGAAGCTCTTTACGTATTATAGGGGGGGATTAAAGAAGCACTATATATACCTAGGAGTCGACAATCGATAATCGAAACTGCGCAACGGGGCTACGAACGAGAGGATACGCTGCAATTCCTTATGCCATAGTAAAAGATATATAAAATAAAACGCGTCGGCACAGAAATCTCTACGACGGCTCTCTTCGAGTTCTCGTATATATATTCTTTATTGTAGACTGTCGCTATTTAACTATCTATATACTTTCTATATATCGTTTCGATACTTTTAATACTTATTTTCTTAACCTTTATTCTCTCTCTTCTTTTTCTTAACTATTAAGAGTAACGATCGTCTTTACAATATTCCTCTCTACTATAAAGGAAATATTAATCTTTAGTTAATATTTCGTGATCGATTACGACTACTACTATATAACTTATCTTCTTCGACGTGAGATCTTCGTTGACTTTAGTCTATAATTTAATCTATTACTTCTTCTTCTTTACTAATTTATTTATACTTACGTCTTTTAAGTTCGTTATTATTTACGCTTTACGAGAATTCTCTTTCTTTCTCCCTAGATTCTATAAACTTAGTCTATTAAGATTTAATCTAGATAAGTCTAAGTACTAAGGTTTACTATACTAAAGTTTACTAAAACGAACGTTTATATAATATAATAAAAGACTTTAAATATATTGTAACTAAAATTATATATTTAGTTAAATATTAGCGAGCTTTTTAACTATTAGTTTAAAGGTTAGGCTAGCCTTAATAATAGTAATAAAGTTCGCGATTATAAATACTCTATAATCGTAATTATTTAGCTATTACTTTAATACTACACTATTTATTTAATCTATTTATCTATAATTCTTAGATAATAGTTCGATAAATAAATAGATATATCGATTATTTATCGTTAAGTTAAATCGTATAAAATCGAGGATTATCTAAAATTATAACTTAATTTATATAACTATAATAAATTAATAATTATTTTCGTTAGTAATAATAATATATAAGTAATGAAGGTAATTATCTCCCTACACTAATAAAGATAACTAACTAGGGTTATCTATATAGCGCTTTTAATATAAAAGTTCTACGACGATAAATTTATTATCCTTATTAAAAGGGTCTCGTAACGATATAATTACTATATTAATATATAAACTATTGATCTAGCTAATCTCGCTAATATCTAGACTTTAGATAATCGTATATAGATCTATATAATTAATTATTATATCTCTAAATAAAAGGTTTTCGTTTTGTACTCTTTAATCTTCGACTCTAAATTCCCGTAATTACTCTTATAGTATATAATTTAATTTAACTATAGAACCCTAAGTTTTTACGATAGTACGATCTATAGTTTTTACGAGTTTTTAAACTTCTAGAAATATAGCTTAAATATATAAAATAGATAGTCGCGTAAAAAGCTTTATAATAATTTATTTAAGAGCTAGTAGAATATCTCTTATATTAATCTCTTTAATCTTTTATTAATTTTTAGATAAGAACTTTATTTTCTTATTCTTTAATTTCTTAGAAATTATAGTATTATAGTATTATTTAATAAATTACTATATAAATCTTTTAGTATTATTATTAAATTTAAGTTTTATTAATTAATTTTTTATAAGATTATTCGTAACTTACTTAAGTAATTTTAATTTCTCAAGCCTTAAAAGAATCTTTGTTAATATCTTTACTTCTTTCTTTATATTTATAAATAACTTCGATCGCTTTATAATATATAGAGAAATCGATATTAATTTAATAAATAAAGATATAGAGGCGAGATATTTTTTTAAGGCCTCGTATAATTATAAGAGCGAGAAAAGAGATATATTAAAAGATATAAACAATACTCTCGTCGAAGATATAAGTAACGAATCTAATTAAAACGATATTCTAAATATTATTAATATAATCGTTTTAACGAGAGAATTAATTATTTATCTATACGATATTCTAAAGACTAGAAATTTAAGAGTCTCTAAAATTTTATATTCTAATACTAAAGGAAAATCTAAAGCTTACAAAATAATTTAATAATATAATATATTTCTAATTAATAAAATAAGTAAAGAAGTATTAGCTAGTATATTTAATATAAACGATAATTATAAAGTTATCTCTCTCGAAGCTAGTCTTAACGATAAAATAAAGAAAGAAGCCTTACTTAGATTAAATAGTATAATTAATAAAGAAGCTTAGATTACGAATCGAAAAGATAGTAGTAACTAAACTAAATAATAAGGATTATCGCTAACTTATATAATATTAATTAAGTTTACTAGCTAAACTCTATCTTTTTATTATATATTTTAGCTTAACTAGAAATTATACTAATTAATTATATAAATAAAACGTAGATTAGCTCTTTATTCTTCTACTTAAACTATTTAAGAACTATCCTAAAATATTTAATAAATATTTTAAAGTAAAATTTAATTTCAATTACTATTTTAACTAAAAAGAATATTTAATAATTTAATTATTATTATAAAACTTGCTTACTTTATTAGTATTAGAGATAGTATATCGTAACTTTCTTTATAAACTTAAAATTTAATAATTACTTCGTATATATCTTTAGACGATATAGTTAATTCTTTAACGATTTTTAATAAGAATTCTTCTATTATCTAAAGATTTAGATATTTTAATACTCTCTAATCTTTTATAGTAAGGAATTCTTATAGATTTTTCTATATATCGCTTCGCGATTTAAAACTATTAATTAATTTATCTCGAGTTTCTTATCTCTTTTTTTATATTTATATTATCTCTATATAGTATTTCTTTAGTAGAGTATAAATATAATTATTTAATATAGTATTACTAATAATTAATTATATAACTCGATTAAAGGCTTACTAAATTAACTTATTATTAATATTTTATATAAGTTCGATAGCTTATCTAATTGTATTAAGATAATAATTAACTTTAATTAAGTTATTTTAATTAATACTATTCTAATATTCTTTAATTGTAACTTATCTTCTTTTACTATAGTAAGAAATTAATATTATTAAAGTATTTTCTTAAGATAGAATATAGTATCTAGAAATATATTTAGTTCTATTTATATTAGTAACGAAAGATTAAATACTATCTTAAGATATAAGCGCGCGTTAACTAAGATCTTATTACTACTCTATAGTATTAATTTAATATAGTAAAGAATTCGAAAGTAATATTAAATTAAAAAGAAAAAAAAATTACGCTAAAGAAAATTATTTATATTAAATATAAGGAGATATTAAATTAATAACTAATCGAATATAAAGAAAAACTACTTTCGTAAGATTTATAAGTTATCTCTCTTAATTTACTTAATTAACGAGAGAAAAGATCGTCGTAATAATAAGTAATAGTAAAAGAGACGCTTAAAGATAAAGGAGATAAATAGAAAAAGAGAAGAGAAGAGAGAATAAAGACGCCTCTTAATAAGTATTTAATAACTCTATCCTTATTTTGTCTATATACTATTCTTTTATTATCGATATATTTTAATTATTACGTTATATCTTATTAAATATTAATTTAATAATTAAAGTAAGGGCTTTCACTATATCGTATAGAGATATTATATAAAATTATTTATATATATATTTATAGCCGTCCCTTTTTATTTTTTATTTATTTAATATAGACTTATATTTTTTACTATATTATTTCTATTAGTTTTCTTTTATTTCTTAAGTCTGTGTCGTGGGGCAAAGGATACCGTTTCGCGACGACGTCCGTAGCCGCTTTTGCGATCCCTTTGCCCCGACCGGCTCCACTCTGCCCTCGCCGCTTTTGACGACTTGACGTACATTCATTCTTCCCACACTTGGTCCCCTCCCTGGATTGGCTTTTCTCGTCGAACATCGGCATCCACCACAGCGACCACCAAAACGCCCGCACCTTCCTCCCCTTCCTTCGAGTCTCCCTCTCTGTCTCACGTCACATCCTCGACAGTATGCATGTATTCATTGCCTCCGACCCATGTGTCGGCGTCCTCACTGAGATTCGTGGAGCTGTCTCAAAATTCAAATTGTCTGCCTTTCCCCTGTCCCCTGCTGTCCCTTGGTCAAAATGGCCCCACTCAAACGGGCCCGGACAACTCGATTCTCGCGATTCTCTGATGCCTCTCGCTCCTTATCAGCCGTTGTGCTGGCCGCGCGAGCCCTAGACGACATGTATAAGTACGTCGCCCAGTGTGACCTCCTCCCCATGCCGGCCTTACCTTCGTCGCGACTTCCTACCACCCCTCGTTGCTGCCTTCGATCCTTGTCCTCTTGTCCTCCAGCCAGATGATTGTCCTCTAGCGAGATGCCTCGCCGCAAGAAGTTGACTACAGTTAACCTGAGTTCCGGGGTTTCATACTCTAGTTACATCATCAGTCACGTCTATACACGGGAATTCCTCGACCATAAGTATTAGGAAGCCTTATCGGAGACCCGGCCCACGACGCTATATACAGAAAATACTATTTACCACGTTGAACGTATTTAGCGTCTCTTTGAAGAGTACGTGCCTATAACCCGGTCGGGCTAAACCGACGATAACACTGCAACAGGTATTGTGGTATAGTCCATCTTGATCCAAAAGCGACTATACGCGTATATACCACGGCTCGGATAGAGAACTTCCTGCATTGGTTACTCCAAACCTACACCATCAAGAAAACCAGCACAGTGACGACCTACTAGCGTTAGTTGAGCTAACTATATATTATATAGACACAGCGTTAGATGGACCCGACCCTAATAAGACAGATCTTTATGGTATATAGCTAGAACATATCGAGCGAGAGCCGAACCCGCTGAAGCTATATATCACCAGTTTATTGAAGGGCCGTTAACGGAAGAGTACGACCTAGACGATATCGAGGTCGAGAAGCCCCTTTTAAAGGCGAATAACTTCGTCGAGCTTATCCGCTACCACTAGGCTTCGGATATTAACGTATTCCCCAATAAACGGCAACGCCTCTAACTAGCGGCGATTCTATTACTCGTAGCCTTCACTGGGTCCCGGCCTTAAGCTCTACTAGATTTAATCTATAGCGATCTAGACCTTTATATCGAGAAGAACGCCGAGACCTATACCGATATACTCTAACTAAGAGTAAAATTAACGAAGACGAAGTCCCATTAGAAGCGGAAACGACCGTAAGTATCAATCCGCCGTAAAGTCAATAAGGCTAACGCGGCCGTATATAGGAAGACATATACGTTCAATCTAGACGACAATCCAATCTTCTGCGTTATCACCCACATTATTAGCTTAGCCTTCGATAACTCGGCCTTCGGGCCGCCTAATCTCGACTTACTAGACGTTCTGTTCCATCTACGAGCGCGGCGGGATAAGGGATATTAGCCAATCCCGTAGAGAAGAGATATACTCGACGTATCTATCTTTCGTCGGGCCCTCGCCACTAAGGAGAGCGTTAGGATATCGACAGTTAAAGCCCTAACGTATAACGTCTACTAGACCTAGGTTAGGCGTCTAGGTAAGGCGTTGGGTTACCTATAAATACTGACCATATATTGCCTCCGCCGAGCCCTAGGTAATGCTATCAATGGTAGATAAATTCTTCTAAAAGAGTCTAATTCTATTAAGGAGAGTTAATTCTAACCCTACCATAAACGTAGATAATCCTAAAGCTAACTTGGCCGTTTATAATCTCGCTCTAGACTATATTGAGTCTTCTACGATCTTCGAACGAAACTATCTATCTCGTATACTTCGCTATAGTACGTAGGATATATTCTAGAACCGAGAATCCGATCTATAGACCGCTAAATTAGTAAGCCGTATCGGGTGTCTTCGCGATCTAAGTCGGCCGAGGAAGCTGATCGACGAGTAGAGCTAGTAGGTTCGACGATCCCCCTTAGTTATCTAACTTCTAGAGACCTAAGATAGGCTTCGCCGTCTTATTCTTCGAGAGTTTGGAGAGCTTCGTATAATGGTGGGAGAAGCGACCTACGCGAAGTATTAAGAGTTGGAACGTATAATTAATAGTACTATTCGAGTGGAAGAGCGAGCTCTCCTGAAACGTAGCTAGCAGTAGTACGACGAAGCGGCTCCTATAGAGGCGATTTAACGATAGATTAGGGGGTCCTTAGACAAGAGATGTAAGCTCGCTTTAGAGTTAGACTCTATATAGATCAAGATTCCTGAACGACGGCGGATCGCGAAAGCGGCTATAAGCGACCCGGCGATATTTATCGGTCCTAAAGCTCTGTCTCAATATATAAAATATTCGTCGAATATAATCGCGCTATATCAACGACGGGAGCGACGATCGACGAGGAATATACGTTCAACGGAAAAGATATATATAGCGACCAGCGTATCCACTCCCTCGGCGCCATTAGCTTCGTCGACGCTCGAGCGTATTGCGCCGTTAATCTATCGGAACAATTAGTGTCTCTTCTGCTTATATAGCGATCTACCCCTAGAAGATCGAGAAAAATACTATACTAGTAAACACTCCCTTCAGCGCCATACGGAACGCTATCGCTTACGCTACTTCCGAGAGATAGACTAAATTTCTTGCCCCGACGATCTGGCTTATTGTGGAATGGTTTTTAACGGAAAATCGCATTTCAAAAACCATGCCGCTACGGTGCATCTTTTTATTCTATAAAATACTAAGGAGCTGTTCGAACCCGTAGGCTAGAAAATTGTATAGATATAGCTGACTGAAATAGCCTATGGCTATAGTGTAGTAATATTACGATGCTAGTAGAAGGGTAAGAGAGGAGAGAAGGGATTTCCGCCATTACGGCGTAGGCATTCTTCTTAACTTATGCCTATCTACTTTAGAGTGGGTAGAATTGTAGCGAAATAGTATATACGTCCTGATCGACGATATTAGGAGGAAAATATCTAGTCGATAAGCAGTGTTAACGTCGGAAGGTATTTACGAGGTGCCCAGGTTCGTTTGACTACTATAGGAGACCTAGAGAATGGATATCCTCCACTACCTTCGAGATCAATAAAATCCAAGATAATGTAAAAGTGACGATACCCTCCACTCGTCTTATAGGAAGCCCTCGCGGTCGTCAATAGGCGGATACCGTCTTGGGCACGTCGCAATCAAGCTAGTAAGACATTAATAGCTCTTACGAGTAAATTCCCCGAGAGGTACTATAACTAGTAGACACCGGCGTATTAGTATTCGCGGATATAGAGGCTAACCCAATATCCGAATAATCGAGTTCAAGATTTGAAGCAAGGTTAGGAAGGACATATTCGTTTAGTAAGACACCATCTAGGATAAGCTGTAAGCAGCGGCAAGGGATTGAAAGCTCTGGACACTGGTGACGCGATTGATTATCTATGTACCTAGCGAGCCGATAACGGAATTATAATCTTATGGATAAGTACTCGAGCAACGCCGCAGAAAGTTCTCGACGCATCATAGGAATATTATACCACAATCCGATAAAGCCTATAGAGTAATAGAATTCAGCTTTCACCCCAGTTATAGAGATGACCTAGATACTCGAATAGGAGATAGACACCAATTCTAAAACCTACTATAGTATAGATTAGCCGATCTAAGAAGGCGCTCTACACTAAATTTGCGGACGACGCTCAATATATAATACGTCAACCTAAATCGGGATCGCCGCGCTTCACTTATAATAACTGTGTTCGAATCGCTGGTAAAAGCCATTTCCTATCTTTTTTAGAATATAGGGCATTTCGCTTCGTGGGATTGGGGTTGGACTGCCAGCTACGTATCCGACCTTGCTGCACTAAACTGTGCTACAAGTCACGTGGAATAGAGTCGCGGAAGGTTCTTCTACTGCTTCGCGGATATATTGTAGCCATCCGATACTTCTAGGCCGATATCGGTTGTCTATACTCTTCTACCAACCAATCTTTGCTTCCAGTGTCGTGGGATTGCAGCGAGATACATTCACCATTCCCATATCTATCGTCTCTACTTTCCTTCGTTGGAAGGAACCTCTTCGAGAAGGCGGCATACCATATCCCATTTAGAGTTATCTAGCCTTTACGATCATCGGCGGTGACGTAGGTAGACACGAAATATTAGTTCTCGTTCGTCTAGTTAGGGATATACTTCGGGCCCGGTAGAGCCATTATACTAAAGAGGGCTTCACATCCAATCAACTCGCTTCCGAAAATTTTTGCGTCGTCTACTAATGCTCCACTCTAACGAGGTCTCAATGTTGGCCTCGAGTCCTTATACGGGCGTAGAATAGCCTACACTCGCAGCTAGTCTCTTAAACAGCATCGCACGAGGCACGCTTTAGAGCGGCTGCGAGGCCCGCGAAGCCATTGTATTCGGTCTAGAACATTAAAGTCCTCTATCGTGGAATGACTACCTAAAGTTGCTATAAGCCTCTGCTATTCATCGCGCTATAAACCTACTAGTGGTATACCGCCTACTCCGTCTTATACGACACTAACGCTAAATTCGGCTAGGTTAATCTTTTATATTGTAGTGCCTTAAAAAATCCAACATTTAGCGGAAATATTTCCCGGCACTCTTAGACGCCACTATTAACCTACAATCTAGAGTCCTACATTGGCTGATTTACAAAGCCGGCGATAGTCAAGCCTACGCGACTGTTAGGCTGGAGTTATGCTTAGCCGAATGGAATAGCCATATCCTCGCCCTTAGCCGATAAGGGGGCGGCCGCCTAGATTAGCGAAATTTACACCTTACGCGTTCGCTGGATCCTACGCTTATTATTGAAGATCGATCAGAGATTCAATGTTTAGATCAACCAATCTAAGGTATTTTGCTTGCTCCAATCAAGAATATTGTGGTTACGGACTCTATCGCTAGTCTTAAACTTCCACCTAGTGCCATGTCTATATAATTCCGAGCACTCTCTATTCTTTTCCTAGATGGTTCTATCTCTCTAAAGGGCCGACACCTAAATCTTCGCAAGATTCGAGAAACAGCGAGTATATCAACGGCACTAGCTAGGTTCGTTCCTTCGCGACCGGCTAGACGTAGGGCGTAACCATAGCGAGGAGGTCTGAATCCCTTAGGCCCGCCTTCTCGATCTGGTAGCGCTATTACCAAACCACGGACGTTACATACCTACGATCGGTGCAGAATTATGCGTGTCAAATACTCCGGAGGAGAGCGATACACTAAATATATTAAGGACAATGCAACGTGCGTTTTCGGAGACCGAAAACGGGAGCGGAACAGGAAGTACTGCATTTTTCGAAGATATTCGCAGTTGACCAAAGTACTAACTTAGTGTAGAGACCTTGCCGAAAGTCTAGAGCACATTAATTGGTTGTAGAACGAGAATTAAACCCTACGCACCGCGGTACGCTCTCTCGCAAGTAGAGACGATTTTAGCTTATCTAGATATAGTGATATTCTTGACATTCTATCTAAGGTATTAAGATATATCCTCTACGCGGAAGTTCTAACACCTATTCGGCAGTATTCAATGGAACCTTTCAAGAGTGGGCAAAACTCGAGTAGTCAGTCAATGACGGTAGCAAGTAGCAGCATAAAGCAGCCGACAACTTAAGATACAACACAGCCTACGAAGCCGGGCGCGGTGTCAGGCGAGAGAACGGCACCATTAGATGTTGGCTCTCCTAGGGAAAAGGGAGAATTAGCCTATATTGTTAACCTCGACAGTGGCTCTAGAGCCTCCGGCTTCGTTGGAAAAATGTCGGAGATATCATAGTTTCGACGTGCTCTCGAGTTAGTCCGTAAATAGTATCCACGTAAGACCGAGTATCTAGGCTTCGCTATAGGCGAGATAGACCATAGTCTTACAATCGCCAAAGACTTTAGCTTCTATATAAACGACGTCGATATCTTGGCCTTTGACGAAGATACTATCGATCCCTACGTATAGCCCTCTAGGCAAGATACGTACTTACTGACGGAAGCTTTTTTCTACGCTATATAAGGCGCCTATCCGTTCATCGTTCGAGAAACCTTCTTGTAGGCAATGCTCTCTTATCCCTAGGAAAGATTTATACCGACCTAGAGCTAGCGGCGGTGGCTTGTACTAGCAAATATAGTTTAGGCTATAGGATCTAAGTGGCTATATATTAGCAAGCTTAATCAGCCAAGTGTTGAAGATAGGCACATATTATTCTACGCTAGAGCGCGCGCTCTAGGCCTTAATTATAGGGTGGTGTTTGACAATCTAGACATTGATCGAATCCAAGGGATCGGGCTCCTCGCGTACTATCTTTTAATTAATGGGTCAATTACTCGGTAAGTATATCTACTTCTTGTAGGGCGATCCCTTTCTTATCCCCTTTTAGTGCGTGGAATACTTTAGGCTATACTATAAGATACGCAATAGCACTCGGCCTACACCTCAAAGTATTAGATCCTACCCTCGATAAAGCCGAAAGAGCTCGACGCGCCCGGACGTGGTATACGCTATACTGCCTAGAGATCTTGATAGCGGAGATTACCGGAAGACCAAAGTCTATTTTCCTATTCGATGTAACTACCCCTATCGATTTGTTGTAACGATAGGAGCATATAATAGAGGGAAGTATAGAAGATAGTGACTATATATCAGCTCTCGAGTCGCGGAGGATATGGCTAGAATTTCTTAGGGCTAGGCGCGATATATCCTAGGCGATAACGGGCGGGATAGTGCCATTGACCAACTTCTCATCGCTAGGCCGTGGAGTCTCGCTACACTATTTTCCCCACTATATCTATCTATATTAGTTGAGTAATAAAATTGTAACGAAGCTATATAACGAAATGTCCGATGGTATATAGGTATAAGTCTAGCGTAAAATTGGCGAGCTGTAAACGGACCTAAGGTTTTGGAGTAAGAGCCTTCTAGATAAACTAAACCTATAAAGTGATATTACTATGGACATAAATCCTCGGCCTAGGATCGAGTTAGCGCTATACTATCACAGTGTCTAGATAATCCTCTACCAACCGTGCTTGTACGAAATCCTTATCGAGAACCAATCTTTTACGTCGGAGGAATTTAATCTAAGTTCTGCTCGCGCCTACGTTTATGCGGCAATGTCGTTATTGGTAATCCTGCCAGACAATCCTAGCGCGTATGAGTCGTACTAGCTGCTTCCTTAGTGGGCGCTACTTCATTACGTAGTATAAGCCACAGCAGTTTTTATACTGGAAATGGCTCTTGGATACCAGCATTTCAAAAACGAGATTCTAGAGGTGGTGGGCTATTTACGTAAGGCTATGGCCTATATTTAGTGTATAACGCAAGGATCATTATTAGTATATCGAGTGTAGAGACTGTTTAGGAATTTATTATTAACCATTCAGGACGGAAACGACCAATATTACGTAGTTAATATATCACTACTTGCACCTATACCTAAGGGGTGGATAGAAGAATATAAGGCGGCCATATCCAAGAGCTTTTTCAAGCGAAAAGTAGCCAGCGAGGTCGATGAATAGCAATAGGCGAAGTAACTAAAGATAGGACGCCTAGAAGGGCAGTGTAAATGTTCAGGATCTAAGGCGTAGCAGCAGTTTCTTTTAGAGACTGCTGATGATATATAGGCCTATAATTAGGACCTAGGATATACCCTAGTATCCTAGACAATAATATCCTAGCTAGTATATAAACGTATAAAGTATATAATTACGTGTTAGCCCCACGACGCTTATTCTGTACAACGTAGCCCCGCGATCGGCTTATACATTCACTGGTGTAGACCACTACAACGGATTTTGAGGTGTAGACGAACGAGCTATACGAGTGGTTGTGATCGTGTCTACTTCACTTGTCTCCTTGTCTTCGGGGACTGTCTCGGTAACGTTGGTCGACAGACAGTGTTCGGCTAATTAGCGTTTAACGTCCTAGATAAGAGCTTCGATTGTCTCTAGTTTGGACAAGAAGTTGGGTGTTTCAGCGAAACGTTTGCCACTTTAACCTCTAGAAAGACGTGAACGAGGACCTGATAGACTGCCACTGGCCAACGCGATATCTATATCCCTTGTGCGACACCTGGCTTAAGGATGACCGCGTTCGAGAGTCCCACTTTATCGATGACCACGCCTTTCCCCGGATACGGTCCAGCCACGCCCCGGGCCTAGATCCCTTCAAGCCTAGGGCCAAACCAGCCTATTCAAACCATGGATAACTGCCGGACGATAAGGAACCGCTCGGCGATAGCACCGTAGGAGGCTGCCCTAGGCGAAAGCGAAAATTATCGAGCAGTCCTAGAGACTTCATATGGGTGCCACCTCAGTCATTCGACTAGACTACCTTAGCCGCGGCAGAGCGATTATCCCACCGTCCTTACAAGCGCAGACGAGAAAGCACGCCCGCTCAAACAATCTATCCCAAAGTGATATTTATTGACGAAGGTGTGTCTGATAGTTAAGGCGCTTAGAGTACTATAGACTCTATTAAGTATTTCACGAGGGACCCTTAGCCTCGAGGATAACGACGACTATACTAATCTCGAATATAGCCCATTTCCGTTATATAGCGGAACTCCCGACGCAGTGATTCCCGCGCCCAAGTCGGCTGATAATGGCGATACTTCCGATATAGACATTGCGTTCGAGCGGTGTCTTCGCTCACCCTCCGTTTCGCCTTCCCTGTCACCCGACGATGCCGCTAGCGAGGTAAGGTAAGCGGAACAACACTATTCAGTCCTGACCGAGAATAGGGTAGTGGTTGTACCGAACCATCTAGGGAGCTATCCAAAGAATCTCCAAGTCTAGTCTCGGAACATATATCAGGGATATAGGAAGCTAGATATAAAGTTGATCGCCTTTATACTAGACCGCGTATCCAATTGCGAGTTAACCAACCTCGAATTACGCTCCGCCTTCAACTGTCGGCCACAAGGCAAGCCAAAATAAAGAACATCAAGGGAGGGAAGACGAAGATAGAAAAGGATACTCGACGGGGAAGGGAAGGAATGGCCGCAAGAGCGAGAGAGTAAAGAAGGGAAAGAAATGAACGATATAGACGGTTCGAAAGCTACGGTGAATGGATTACTGTCGATTACTCTCTTTATGCTTATCCCTTTGTTATTGGTATGGAGGTTTATTTAGTGTAAATACTAGTCTAGCTACTCCGCGTAGCTCCGCCGCCGAGACGATATAGTCGCCGCAGTATACGTATACTTTAACGACCAATTTTTAGTGCTCGCGCGGCTCTACTATACTAGATGGTTCTAAGATAAGATAATAGGTATAACTGCATTTGAAAAGTCGATGTGACTTAGCCTATCATTCTCCCGCGCGCTTCTATATTTTAGAAACAGTCTTAGAAACGGTTAATATTCGGCCCAGTTTGATTCGTTGGGTAGTTTATCGGGTGATATTGCCCAATTTATATAAATCACTTAAATTTCTTTAAAGCTAAGCTACTCGGCGAGCCTATATACATTTTTCTTATCATCCTTATTCTTACGTTATCCTTATTCTTACATTAATATCCCAATTCTTAACTATTCAGTCAACCTAACTCAGTATCTTAAAGATACTATCGCTATTCTCTTAGCAAGATTAAGACCCAATTAGGTACCTAGGTTAGGCAATTATATTTAAGGGTTGATTATATTATCCTATATATTGTACGAAGCCGAAGCTAACAAAGCCATAAGTATTGAATACACCCTAGAAGCGGCATCACCACCTATACTAATCGCATCGAACTCGGGAAGACTTGCATTATAAGCGACGTAAGCTATCGCAACCGTAGATATAATCCTCTAGACTATTCGCACCTAGGGCCAGACAACGTTCAGCAATTTCTATAGGAACTTTTCCAGGTTCTTTATAGCGTATAAGTCTATTAGATAGACGATCTATTCCAGTATATTCGCAGCGAGGCCTCGCTCGAGGAGGTTCGATCACGTATTAGTGAAATCTTGGGAAGTATAAGCAATCCTAGGGCTAAGGATTAACGATAGCAGTAGGGACGAAAAAGGTCCCTAGTCTATCGCTCTATCGAAGATAAGGTTGAGTATCTATTAGTGGTAGTAGAAATACCAATTCCTTCGTTAACCCCTCTATATCAATCGTATCTTTATAGGCTAATCCCTACCTAATTGTCTAGGTACGCCGGGGATAAGTCTATATAATATCTCGCTCGACGAGAATAGGATTAAGCTAGAAGTGTTCGCGAGATAAGAATTATACTAAGAAGCCGATTTTCTATTCTCGTAATATATAGATCCGTATCTAGCGACTTATTAAGGACGTAATAAGGACTGCGACCATAATATTAGAGGCGGTTCTTAAAGTAACTAGGCCGCGAGAGGATATACGCTAGTATCGTAAATATTAGGTCTCTAAAGTCAATAACCTTAATGAAATTATTAAGCCTACCCGCGAATAAGTTAGGCCTATTAAGAACTAATTAAGAAAAGATTTCCAGAATATTATTGCTCTCTAACCATCACTAGCAGATATTCGCGGTGCTGTTGGGAGGAAGGAGCTTTTCAACCAGATCTAGATCGTCTGCAAATAGGACTAGCGTGACTAGAAGAAATCTACCATCGAGGTATCCTGCCCGTAGCTAAGACTATTATCTAGGCGTGGGTTTCGCCTGGGTAAATCACGATCAATGCCGCTGGCGCCTAAACCTAGTCTAGCTTAAATGGCATTATATCCCTTAGATCACTTTCACTTATTATGGGTTTATCTTTATCAGTATCTTCGTTAATCTATATAGCTTCCAGTATATTTGTAAGTACTTCTATATATATTAATAACATTGTTTCCTAGGCTTTAGGCGAGAGCTAGCCCTTAGAGGTAACGTTGAGCAAGCCTAACAAATCGCGTTTCGATTCGCGTACTAGGAGCGCTTTGGCCTAAAGTATTAAGCGTACTTATCGCAAAGTCCGGAATATGGTCTATATTCGATGGGTACTCTAAGAGCTCTCGTCGTGATATAAACGTCCACGAGTTACGAAAACGTGCGGGACTAGCGGATATAAGATACTATTAATGATATAATTAAGTTATAAACCCGAATTATAGACTAAATCCGCCCTTATAGATAAATGATTTATAACCATTAAAGGTACGAGTACTACGAGCAATAACTTTATATATATCCCTTAATACTTAGCTTGCCGTATATCCTAAGTCGAAAGTTAATGCTGCTAACTATCTAACGCTTATTATCTAGCGGACTCTCGATAGTACAATATAGGGTCCGAGTAGAGCCGAAATTAATTCTGTACGAGTGCTCTACTGAACTAGCTAGGTCCTCGTTAAGGGACTCGTAATATACATACTAGTATAGACGAGATAAGAAATGTAGAGGCCTAGGTATACCGAACGGGCTAGCATAAATAATAAAGAGCTAGAGTCTAGCCAAAGAGGCCAAGAAGCGTTTCCACGATATAGCGAAGCGGTAAAAGAGATGAAACAAATTTCTGTAAACCACCGACGACATCTAGAAAGCCACCAAGTATTCCCAACTGGACGGAGCAGGCGGCTTCCATCGTATTGCTTAGCCCACTGTCGGGGACCGAGTTTATTAAGGTACTAAGACTAGCCTACGCTTTTGTTCCGGAACTTCTTTCGCGAATTAATACCCTTTAGATAAGAAGTTACGTACTAGAAAACCAAGACTATATAAGGGTACGTGTATCTATATGTATACTGTCGCCTATCCCTTATCGAGTGGTGTGTTGCAATATACTGTAACGCTACCGCGCTATCCTAGCTATAGGTAAACGGGAAACACACATTTCTTCTACTTATACTTTGTATAATCCACCCGCTTTATACAGAAACTTAAGCCGTAGGGTACAATTCAGAAAACTTCCTTACTCCAAGAACGTAAAGGTGTATAGCAGCAAACTACCTTCCAACGAAAATACTCTTTAAAACCCAAGTTACGTACCTTATTTTTCTTTAGCTACGTCTTTAATTACTTTATCCTTAGGAATAGTCGTCTAAGTAGCTTATAGTAATGTATCTAAAGATAGAAGGTAGGAGCGTATTTCGGACAATAAAGCTCCACCTCGAATACACTCGAGCAGTCCGACTACTTCTTCTTTACTACCACGGCGAATAACCGCCAAGATACTAATTAGAAGTGATCGGATTATATAGAGTTCTTACAAATACTGTTGACACTATATATTATCCCTCGGATCCTCTAAACGCTAATGTTTAATAGGATCGAGGGAACGACTAGCGTTTCCGTTGAATACGCCCTTCTTATCCTTAGGACCAATCTTTATTTTAGAGAGAATTTACTTACTAAGCTAGCTTACGAAGAGTCGTAGTTAAATAATATTTCGGAAGGTACTACAGTAGAGCATTTATCGTAAGAAAATAGCTATTAGACAAACTTGCGTTAGCTCAACCCCAATGAAAAAGGTCTTTATATATTATTATAAAATTAGCTTATAAAACGTCGCTCTAGTAGAATTGCCTACTCAGTAAGTGTAGGTTTGTCTCTTGCGCCTTTCGATTTTGCTATAGTGGTCGCGTCGATTTTCCGAATCGTATAAATACGGGCGCATATTGTTAGAAATAAACTGATACCCCGCTAATGACGTCAAGACTATTTTCTTAAAACGGCCTAACTAGAGATCGTTTATATCTTTGACTAATTTATTTCAGCTGGACTCCGATGCTCATTAAGAGGAAAATATATACTTCGAGAGCGAGGTTCGAAACGGATAAGGTGAAGCAAGATAATAAATTGGAAATTTGTGTTATAATCTACGGAAAATATTAAATAGTCAAAACGATCGAACGCTACGTTCTAGTAGACTATGTATTGTCGTCGTCTAGGAGTTAAATAAGCGCTATAGGCCTTCTTATAGTAGCTAAATATAGAAGGTTTAGCGAGAGCCCTAGTAGCGCCGAGGTAGCTAGTCCTTTCAAGCAATTAATAGGGGTAATCGGTTCGGGAAATATAAACGTTTATATAACGATTTTCTATAGAATGTCGAATCTTATTTAAGGATCTACCGCCAAGATAAAACTCACTAGTAACTACGCCACGAAGACTTACCTCAGTAATGGCGAGTATTTTACGCGGGAATGCGACGTCTACAATTGACTCGGCGAGCACCTAAATATTGCAAAGTTACTCAACATCCAAGGTCGGACACTTTTCCTAGAACGAGGTCAATACCTTAGGGAAATATTGCAGAAGCGCGATATCACAGATAAACAGAAAAGCAATCTGATTGTGGAACTTGCGCGCGGACTTAAATATATTCATTCTAAAGGTATCGTTTACGCCGATATCAGCGCGGCTAATGTTATCGTTTACAAAAGTGTTATAAATAAGGACCACGCTAAATAGATCGACTTTGGCGGCTCGGCCATTAATGACCACGAAGCGTTGACCAGTTACGACGAATATAGCTACCGGCCTCCAGAGCATCCATATCCTACAGTTAGCACTAGAATAGACATCTTTACGTTTGGCTGCATAGTGTTCGAAATCGAGATAGGCCGCCCCCCGTACTATAAAGAGATACGGGGCATATCTTCCGACGAGGTCTTATCATACGTAGAAGAAAGCTATCGAGAACGCCGCTATCTACTAGTCTAACACCTCCGCTTTCAGTCCATAATTATAGGCTATTGGTAGGGACGGTATAAATTAATGACGTACTTGAGAGAGGATATTATATCGAATAATTTGTGGCAGTTATCGGCGATATAATTATCTTAACCTTAGTCTAGACTTATAGCTAAGTGGAAGGTAATACAAGGGTGCTTTGTATAAGTCTAGGGTTTCGCGGTTTCGCGGTTTCGCAATGTCTTCGTCTTTGAAGCTAAGTAGAGCTAGGGCTGAGAAAATGATGTAAGACGCGATTCTATAACCAGTAATGATATTTAGTAAAGCCGGTCTAGATGGCTGCTAGTCGAATTCTAGAGGTCCTATATAATGATATACCCAGCCGATATTATCTTGACATTTAGGCTTGGAAGATAGGGAGAACGGTAGTGGTCTAACGAAGGACTATGTATTCCTATGGAAAGAATCGAAGGCACCATTAAGCAGCGTCGCTCCGCTTATTCACCGTATTATTAGGTGGCGATAGATACCAAGCCTCCAGCCGCTAGGAGCCTATTCTAATTCCTAGGACCTTCGACTCTAGTATACCTAGGTCAAATGATGCACGTAGACGCTCGAAACCGGATAAGCGAACGGCGAGAATGAAAATTAGCTAGGTAACCCCGAGTCACAAGTTCTATCCAACTCGACACCGTGATCAAGGCGTTCAACTTACGAGCTAAGTTTGGTGTTGATAACCCTTATACAAAATCTCGCGCGTACTGCTCCAATTGATAACTCCGTAGCCAACGTATCAATAATATATCCTTAGCCTATATTATAACTCGTTTAGTATGGATAGCATATAAGTTTATATCCTTAAAGAAAGAGATAAGGTATGCTTTAGTAGCTTCCTAGAGCGCTTCAATTATAGATGATTGAAATCGTAAGTCTAACTTAAAATCTTACGCAATTTCTCGTATAAGTCGCTAGAAGGGCAGTTTATGTATAAGTAGATTAGTCGAGCGCTATAAGACACGTCAACACCCTATCTACGACGAGCTTAGATGATGGAATACCTAATACTGCCGAATCTCCCGTAGTGCTATAGTGCCCGGCCTATAATGGCGTCGTTGTTTAACTATATTCGGGTTAACTTAATAATTATACTCGAAGGTCGATACTTACTACCTCCTATTTAAGGAACCCTCTTTCCGGATATACAAGCAGCTTTTGGGTAAAGGGATCTAAGAGGTTGTTTGTCTAATAGTATTGCTCCCGTACGTAGCACCTATAATGAATTAGGACGTATATAGGAAGAAAGGAGACTAGGATATAACCTTCTGCTTTGTACGTATTATTTTCTATTGTCGAAGAGACCGGATTATCCGAAGAATAAGAATTTTTTGCGGAGGACGATAGGTAGTGTATAAATTTATGGGTTTGGACCTATCTACCGAAGAGATTAACTTAGCCCCTAGCGTAGGCTACTATACCGAGGTCGAAATTAGCTATAAGGAATGCAATAAAAGGGATCCGAGAAAAGAAAAGCCTAATTCCCTCTTAGCTTAAAGGCTAGATATAATCGCAACAGAACGCTAGGACCATTTAATACCGACCCACCACGAGAAGGATAGTCATTGACATTCTAGGTTCATTCCTCTCGTAAAACAAGGCAGAAATATACGCCACTTGACACGGCTTCCTATCTACGCGTGTAGGTTAATCAAGGGCTAGCAGTGTAGTGCGCTGGAGCCTAAGCGAATTCGGCGACGAGACTAGGCTACTTTTCTAGAGACCGTCCCTATCCACAACGGTATCACCCCCTTTCAAGTTTAAGGATCGTTCTAGAGAACTCTCGCCATCTCCGGCGTGCTATAGCATATTTTGCTGACGACACTACGAAGCTATTTATACAAGGAGGCTTCAGTAACTTTAGGAATCTGAATAGAGACCATTTCCCTAACTCTAGTGAAATCTCGATATATAACTACGGTGCTCTAATGTAGCGGCTGCGAAGCTATTATACGACTCTGATAGCCCCGTCTTGGTTGGCCGCTGTCTGCTGGACAAGGTGCTAGGAGGCCTCGCGACGCAGGCAGCGCCAAGTAGGGTCGCTGGCACTGGCGCAGCTATTATGGTGGTTGGCTACGCCGGACGATAGCACTCTTTTCGGCGATACCGTGCTATGCGTCCTAAGTACTAAGGGTATAGAGGCGTAGATAACAAATCCATAGCGTATAATAACTTAGGTTATCTCGTATCCGCTACGTCTTATCTAGGAAGGCGAAGATTATCGATAATACGGACCTATGCCCCTTATCCTATCTACCCAACGAAGAGATATACAGCTAAAGAGTTATCCCACCGCGTCCACCACGTCTATTGGGGCTAGCGGTCGCCGCTAACCCTATCTAAGGATAAACTAATGCACAATTAAGCGCTTATTAGATCACTAATAGGAGTAGGTAGAACCTATCTAAGACACTAATCGTCGAAGGAAGTCTAAGAACGTCTCCAGTATCTCGGTCTATTGAGAAGTTATAAGCTATAGACAGTCGTTAGGAAGCCGAAAACTAAATAATGCCGAAGTGTCTCTCTATGCGGTTCGTTTATATCACTCGGTGGAAAAGAAGCCTATATCTTCTATAGTTCTATATCGCCGCTCCAACTCGCGAATAGGACTAGGCAGATAGACTATGCGGATTACATAGTCTTATAGAGTAGAACTAGATAAGATAGACGCAAAGCCTATTGTAAAGTTTCTTTGTATTCTCAAAGAGGACTGCTAGGGTCAGCTGAAGCGGCACTTCTCGGTGTACTTATCTTTACCTTTCTCGGTCGTGGTCTTAGATTAGTGAAACTTTAGTAGGCCTCTAGACCTTCCTTAGCTAACGGACAAAGCGTTGTAAGACCAGGGGTCTAGATATGGGCTAGGAAGAGATAAGACCACCGTATTGTCAACTTCCTAGACGGAGCCAAAATCCCTTCCACTCTTCTTCCTATTCCCAAATGATACCGTATAACCAGCACTCGTAGAATTCAAAGCACTAAGATCGTTATAGAGTACGAAAGAAGCGTCATAAATCAAAGACCTCACGATACGTAAAGATCCAGAGTTAGAGTGTAACCGGCAACCCCCGTAGGTTATCAATTCCTTCTCTGAGTTAAGTCTATTGCGAGAGCGTCTGGAGAGGCTAAGTCTTTCGCTAAGGACGTAGGCAGAGATACTAACTCTCTAGAGAGAGAAGCGGATATTAGTGGACGCGTGAAATAGAAAGATATCGACCATTCTCTACCCGTGCGGTAATTTATCCTTGATTTGACCGTCGAGACCGAATACTGTGCGATCTATCTGAGTGTCCTCGGCTAAGGGAATAGCTACGTATCGCGTATCTTTGCTTTTCGAGCTTGCGGATAGGTAAGTTTATATGATAACTGGATTTCTTGCCGAAGACACTGATTTGTGGTAGGTTATATACGGCGATTGTGCCTTAGGAGGGTACCCGGACGAAGTTCGTACTCGTCCTCGCATCCGGCCAAGGCTCTATTGTCCTCGACATAATCACTTTACGCTCGGCCAGCAGAAAATAAGGGAGCTCTTTAGGTTGGATTGCACGGTTTATCTAATATCCGCAGCCGAAAAGTACGAGGACTTCGGCGATTCGAGCAATTTCGATAGATCGGATAAGCGCGTTCGAATTCTATATAGTAAGACTTCGTTCGTATTTCTACTGTTAATATCTTCTGATCGAGCTAGGACATTGCTTTTACCGAAAGTATCTCCTAGAGATAATAGAATTTAAGGACTCTCCTTACAAGTGCCTAAATTGTAAGCGAAGGTAAAATGGAGATATATATAGACTACCAAGCTTCTAGACGATGCTTTATAGATATTCTTAGCTAAAGATGCTTCGAATGAATTGCTTATATAATGTTATACTCTTTAGTCAGACTCCTATAAACCTTCCATAGTTACATATACTTAGAGCTATATAGGAGCTATATTATCAATATTATTACGTTCTCTAGTGGTTCTCAATTCCGCGTCGATGTCGCTTTAGGATTACCGAGGTGGGGTAAAAACGGGCTCCTCTTACGCCTTTACCGCTCGTGGATGGCCTTATACTTTAGAACCTTAGGCCCCGTAGTATTCGGTATTGGCTTCCTATGTAGGTACATTGGTCTTCTATAAGAGAGCGGAATCTTTCGAATAGCTTATCAAATAACGAATGATTTGGTCTAGGTTGGTGGGTGTAGAGTAGTTTCTTGTACAGTATCTTATCTTCCTAACGAGGCGAGTATTAGATTACCCTATAAAACTACCTTTCGTCTTAAATACTACCGAATAGTTCACATCTTTATAGGCTAAGTATTTCTTGTCTACTGAAACCGTGGATTCCGTGCCGTCACCGGATTGTGAAAGTCGACGACTTAACGAATCTAAGGACCGAGACCGTTTCGAGGGTAGTAGATTTATATCTTCTTAGATATTGTATTCCTCGCTAAGTAGAACGCTTAATAGCCACTTCTCAATAAATATACCGCTAGCCGATAGTTCTAAAGGCGAGCGGGCTCTCTTTACGGATAGGTGCTCGGTGTGCTTATCCGGCGACCTTATCTTTTGTTCTGGTACGAGAGAGCTAGTAGGAGATAATTCGTGATGTATCTGTATTACCTTGTTAGTATTCTTCCTCTCGTAGAGACGTTTATTATATCTACTTATATCATCGGTTTTTATGGTAGACGGAGATAGAAGTTGACTATATAGCTTCGAGGGAGGGATTTCAGGAGTGAGGTCTTCCACTAAGGAACTCGTAGAGGCTTATTAAAGGTTAGATAAGCGGCGAAGCTTATGAGGACGTTCGCCGTCGTCGCTCTATACGGTGTATTGTTTATCTAGAAAATATTAATGATCCTACGTTCCCGTTGTTTGAGGCTCTTACCGTACAATTGGCCCGTTCGTAACTCTGTACGTTCGTGGCCTCTTTATTGGGTGATACTATATATTACAGAGAAGAGTAAGCGCTCTTATATCAATTAGTATAGTGTCGTGTCGGTCTCTTTAAGAGCTCGAAGCCTTTAGGTCCGTTGGTATAGAGAAAGAGCGTAGGCTGAGGCGAGTAGCACTGTTATCCAATTAAGTAGGCTAGGTTCGCTGTTATATACGACCTGCCGAGGGCGCTTATTCTGGCTGCGCCGTCGTATATACGTCGCGACAACTTTTTTAAACTATATCCAACCGACTTCAATTGAATTAATCGTTCTCTTTTGAGAGTTATCCCTTAAAGGGCTAAAGACTGGCCGATAACGTATGTATATACTATTTTCTGATAAGGCCATTTTTACGCCCTTGACGTTAGGCGGTTATATTGATAAGTCCTTTTAACGAGTCCTTTCGCCTAACCCTTATCTCCTACTTCTGTTGGGAAGATAGAGTGTACTTTCTTAAGTCGTTAAAGGAAGTTAAGAGATCGACAATCGTTCTATCCATTAGGACCGCCATTATTTAAATTTGCCTTTTAACCTGGCGGAGATTGAAGTATTGGCGTAAAAGGAACGCCTTCCTCCGATAATAAATACACTAGATGCAGTACCGCTGATAAGTTGCCAGCAAATCCCATCGTCACCAGTTCCTGTACCTTTTCTCTTTAATGGCTTATACTTATATAGAAATCTTCTCCCTTATCGAGAATAGCTACGACCCTATTAGACTTATCTCTAGCCGCCTTAACGTTTTCGACCCTGGAACCTTCGCTATTTCTACGTTATGCCTACTTCTTCTTATCCTCTCTTATACCCTCTAAACGACGACCCTAACCGCCGTATAGCGTCGTTATTTTCCGTTTAAAATGGCTTCTCTTTCTCTATCTAATGCCTTCCCTTACAAAACTCCTTAGCATTATCTACTTATACATATAGAGACGGAATGGAGATAAAGCCCGATCGCTTCGACGGTAAGGTGCAAATTGATTGGCAATGGCTACACAAGCGAATGTACGCTTGCTGCTAGGTTTAAGTCCATTGACGGTAAAGTAGACAAAGCTGTTGAGATGTAGAAGAATGTTATTAATGTTGTATCTAGATATACCTATTGGATATTTTGTTGCCGCCGAGACAACGAGCGTACGCTACTATACCCATTGAGACGTGGCTCGGGGATTAGATACTTTATACTCTATGGACAAGAAGGTACAAAAGCACCGCCAAACATATCCTCGGGGCGTGGATACTATAAAGATGGCCAGGCCTATTATTTCCTACCTCCCATTAAGTCTAATCCCATAATATTGGACTATTATTATAGTACCGAAACTAGCACCCATAACGCTAGTCTACCGGTAAGATCACTAGGGTTATACTTATAGAGTTACCGTCTAAACCTCCTACAGGGCGTCGTAGGTCATCATTACCTATCCGACTCGAAAATATCGGTACCTAGGCTTTTGTGAACTTGAGGAGCTATCTAGGTAGAGCACCCCAGGTATTTAAGACCTATATCACACTATAATTAAATATCGAATTATTGGCTCTTATAGTTTACTGTATAACGGTAGGAATAGACTTATATTTAATATAGAGGTCACCAACCGCCATAAACTAGGAATTATCCTTCCTGTTGTGTAGTATTAGTGCTGTCTACTTCTTGGATGGTGCTCTCACTCGTTCTAGAGTCAACCTATAGTATAAGCGAATGCTATAGCATTACTGTATTTATAGGTCCATCATCGGCATACAGTACCGACTATCTATCGGTAATTTAGACGAGTGTTTAGTATAGATTTGTTATTCCAAGATTCTCCGCGTTAGCCTACAACTTAGAGACACCGACTTAGGTAGATTCACCATACTATATACGACCAAAATACGGCCGACCAATATACCAGCTTCTACTGTACTATAAGTGTATCCCGCTTATGTTATAGTAGTACCGTACTCGGTAGATACAGTAGAGGCTTATAGGCGAGTGAAGGCGAGGGCGAGATAAAGTGGGTTGGAGATAATGCTGACGCTAAGAGGTGTGTGACCGTCCTATACGTACGGTACAGCCCTATATAGCATATATCAGAGGACGAGGGGAACGAAATGTGGTCAGTGCGAGAGAATGTGGGCTTCACTCCATCTACCATTTCATCCTGTCTCTCCGATCAGACCCCTCTTCCCTTTCTTCCTTCCCTTGCCTCTGCCCTTTTCTTCCTTCTTGCCTCTGCCCTTTTCTTCCTTCTTGCCTCTACCCTTT